>NC_035170.2:8057719-8385292 GCF_001659605.2 Manihot esculenta
TGTGAAAGTCGGTGGAAATGGAAAATAAATTAAGAAAAATATAAATTGATTGATTTTTTCTCTGAAAATCCAAGAAAAATAAAGAGGAAGTAAAATAAGTTTTATTTTCCTTCTGATTTGGAGAGTAAATATCAAAGTTAGAGGAATAATGAGCTTTATATCAAAATTCCAAAATTACTCTTTGAAGTTCTTACTTTTTCTTTTTAACATATAGGATAGAATTGTAAACGATATAACCATAAATTAACTATAATTTTCTTTCCTCCTGTTATTTCTCCATCTTCTTAAATAAGGTAAAATAACTCTATTTTTATTCCTTTCTCATTTATTTTCTTTCTATCCAAACAAAACCAAAAAAATAACAAAGAGAATATTTTTATTTTCTACTATTGATTTTCCTTCCCCTCTAAAATTCTTCCCAAACATAGTGTAAAGCAATAAATGGTAACGTATCAATGATCAATCAAATCACCATTTATTGCACACCAACAAACAATATCCATGAGAGTCAGTCGTTAAATATAAGACAGAATGGAGAAAATAATTGGACAATGGCAGGAAAGGCCTTAGGTGTCTGCATCACATCAACCCCAGTGTCATCCTTTAACTTCAATGTCAACTAAAAATATCCAATTTAAACTCTCTAATAATGATCCATTTAGGATAATTTCACAGACAAGCACATTAAAACGCATAAAGAACTACTAACAAAATGACATCTAAGTTCTCATATCTGAACATCCTGTAAAGCTCAATTACCTCAGAACCTCCTAGGTGCACCAGCTGGACCCCTACCAAAGACTTGAGGAGGAACCAATGGCTGAGGCTCAAATTCAACAAGCCCCGGAATATCAGACATACCAAGAGCAGCAAGCATGTCAATTGTCTCCTTATCAACCTTAATCTCATCAATCTTAATGGCAGACTCTTCCGGCACAAAGTCCATGCGACGCTCACGCTCTTCCTCTTGAAGTTTCAAAGAGATACCACGAACAGAACCCTTTTGAATACGCTTCATAAGGTGGGTGGAAAATCCAGCAATCTTATTACGAAGCCGCTTTGAGGGGATGATAGCAACCTCTTCCAAGATTTTCTTGTTGGTGTGGAAGTCCAAGGTCATTTTAGAGTAGTACCTCTCAATGACCTGGCGAGAGGACTTCTTCACAGTCTTGGTGCGAACACGACCCATCTTCAACAGTAAGTTGTTTCTGCAATCAAAGAGAAAGAAGTTATAATCAAACTAACATATTACTACTGAGTTGACTGCTAATTCCACAACTTGAATGTTTGAACAATTAATAAAAGAACAATTTAAGACTACATCTCAACCCAACTACAAGTTAACAAACTCAACTAAGCATTAACCTCAAATAGTTGGGATAGGTATATGTATATGTTTACTATGTTCTACCAGGTTTATGAATATATCATCAAAAAGATACAGGCCCACTAGAAACTAATATATGTGGAGCATGCCTAATTCAGAAATGAGCTTAAGCAGCGAAAGCTTAAAAAGTCAAACTAAAGTAAGCTATATAATTCCATAAAAGCAGGGCATGTTGGTTAATTGAGAAGCAAACTGTTTTACCTTTTCAAATTAACTGGGAAAAACCAAGTGACATGGGAAACTCTGTTCTTCAGATGACAAAAAATAGTAATATCAACTATAACATTTAAATCCTTTCCAGGATAAAGTCAACCACACTTAATCTGAACGCCTTCAAAATTGGGGGGAAAAAAGGGTTTCTCAAATACTTATTTCATTCTTATAATTTCCCAGTCAAACAACAAATCAATTATAACATGAAAATAACTTATCACTTTCGCAATTAAACTAATTCACAGTAAAATGGTGGAAAATAAATAAAAGCATTTCAAATTCATAAATACATTAAAGCTGAAGATCAAAAGAAAATTCAAAACATAGAAATATTTCTTAGAAGCTAAAAACACCAACTATAATACCAAAAAGGAACTCTGAATGAAAGAGAAGAAAAACTTGAAAATAAAAAATCTTTGCTACCTTTTTCCCGCATTTTCTCGGAAAACAAAAGAGGATCATCGAACGTGTCAAACCCAAATCTGGGATTTCATTCATTTCAATTCTTTATATGCTAATCAGATAATCAAATTCTCTAATAGAAAATGTTCAACTATCATATATCGCAACAAAACATAGGTACAAGTGCCCGTCTAGAGAACGAACGCACCTTGAAAAAGCGCAGCGCAAAGCTATGCAATGGAGAGATGACCGCGGAAGCTAGAGCTGAAAGAAGAAGCAAAAAAGCGGCCTGATTAGGTTACCTGAGGAGCTAAGAGAGGATATTATTCAGTGCATAAATAACTGTGGCCAAAAGGTCTAATAAACCCCTTAACTTTTCATTGAAGTTCAAATAAATCAATTTTAAATTTTTAGTTAAATAAATATAATCTTTTTCATTTGAATTCATATTAGTCCTTATATAATAAAATATTATTTATTAATTTTAAAATATGATTTTCTTTAATTTTTAAATATCAAACTTATTTACTGTATTTAATAAAAATAAAAACTGAAAATTAAAAAGAAAAAGAAAAATCAAAAACAAAAAATAACCCATCAAAACCCAAAAATTCAAACCTAAATTGCACCAAAGTTCAAGCACAATTCTCAAATACCAACAATCATTTATAATTGAATTGAGTAAACAAGTATTTTAAGAATTATTTTTTAAAAAAATTAATGAAATAACAACTTGAAATATCAAAACCCTAAAATTCTTGATGTCCCTAACTCTATAATCTCAACCTCTATCTTTTACTCTATCTCCCGCGTTTTGTATTTTTTTTTTCTTAATTTCAGCTAGGGCTGAGCAGTATTCGGTTCAAATCGAAAAAATCGATCGAATCGAATTAATTTCAAAATTCGGTTCGTTAAATTTTTAATTTTAAAAATTTTAGTTATTTTGGTTCGGTTCGATTTTGATTAGAAAAAAATCAAAAAAATCGAACCGAATCGATTAGTGATAATAATATGTTATTTTCAATAGTATTGAGAAATTAAATTATATTAAGATTAAAATATTTTAATTAAATTTTAAAATATTAAAAATAAAGTGTAAAAAATAAAAAAAATATTAAAAATCGAAACTGATCAAACTGAACCGAATCGAACCGAATCAGACCGGTTTGATTCGATTCGGTTTCTGACCAAATTTGGTTCAATTCGATTTTCATAAATACTAAAATTTCAGTTTTCGGTTTATTCAGTTCGGTTCAGTTCAAAACTGAACCGACCGAATGCTCACCCCTAATTTCAGCAATCTACTTCTAATTTTAAATCACTCATCACCGGTCGCCAGTTGCAATTTCTCTCTCCCAACTATTACACCTGTAATGACCCGGAAACTGGACCGCTACCGGCGCTAGGATCCAGATCGGCTTAAGGCCGCCGGGACCCGTAGCAAGCCAAACATTCATCCTGTATACCTGTTTAATCCCATACATGATCAACAATTACATAAGAATTTAAAACTTTCTCAATTAATCATTCATTCATTCATTCTTACTTTCATTCATTCTTTCATATATTCATTCCCTTACCAAGCTTAACCTGTGCATGCACAAATCATAACATAAAACCCCTCATTGGAGTCCTCATCAAATACTCCAATGGGGCAACATACCATACATTAAGCTTGGTTTACAATAATCATCATTAAACATTTAAGATCATGTACTAGAAAGGGATTAACACATGCTATGGTCAAGCACAACTCTAAACTTCCATAAACATCCTTACATTACATTTCTATACTATACTTTTACATTACATCATATTCATATCCACACTTATCTATTACATAAAATATAACTCTACTCCTGCTGACCTCTTGGTCTACCCTGTACCTGCAAACCTGGGGGTTAAGGGAGAGGGGTGAGCTATAAAGCCCAGTGAGCAGAATAGTAAAACATTCAATTTAATGAAATACAACACAGCACAAACAAATTACATCAAGGATGGTTTTGTCACCAATAGTCCTCAACATACCCAATAGTGCCAGGGGCGTAGAATGGGCCTCGACCTGGTCTTTCTCTTAGCATAACATACATGACATAACATTCCTATAATGCCAGGAGCGTAGAATGGGTCTCGACCTGGTCTTTCTCTTAACATAGTGTCAGGGGCGTAGAATGGGCCTCGACCTGGACTTCCATACCATACCATATCATATCACATTATATCATACGAGGACTAAAGGATCATCCAACACCCATCCACATCATCATCATATTATGCAATGCAACATATTCGTGAATTCTAATGCAGGCACTCTAGTATATCTCATGGCATTCATGATGCATGAATCATGCTAAGAACTGATTTATTTACTTTAAAGCATAAAGAGTTATTCCACTCATCTTAGGCTAACTCAAATGACTCTGGAGCAGCTATCTCACTGCTGAGGTCCGCAGTTCCTCGGGTCCGAACCTACACAGGTGGACTCAAATGAGGGACCAAACATCCATGAACATGACTCTAAGATACTCCCCAAAAACCCCCTAAAACACCTTAAAACAATCATAGAAATCATGCAAAGGAGGGCTGAACAGGGCACTTTCGGCGGCAGGTTCGGCGGCCGACAGTCCCTCCAGAGACGAAAGTCATGCACCTTCGGCGGCACTTTCGGCGGCCAAAGGTTTCCTCCAGAGATGAAACTCATGCATGTTCGGCGGCACCTTCGGTGGCCGAAGCTCCCTTCCAGAGCCGAAAGTCCACTTTCGGGGGCAGGGTTCGGCAGCCGATACATGCTACCACAGGCTCTTTCGGCCGCCGAACCTGAGTTCTTCCCAAAGGGCAGAAACTCAGCCTTTCACATGCATAAACGCCTCCCAACTCATTCAATCAAGCATTTTCCTATTCTACAACATGCATACTCAAGCATACAAGCTCCTAGGGGTTTCAAACTATCCTAAACCCCAACTACAACACATCAAACATGCATAACCAACATACATTGCTCATAAACACACCTTTAACCAAAAACTCAACATAAACCTACACATGCATTTCTACCCCATAAATCTTTATAAAGCTTACTTAAAACATGAAATGAACTATGGATCTACTCTTACCTCTTGAAGAACGAGAGGAGAGGCGATCCAACTCGGAGATGGGGAGAAATCCGCTCTTAGGTCTCCAAGTTTCCAAAACTTGCTCTTTTTGTTCAAATATCTTCAAATCAACATAAAGCTTGTTAAAACATGAAAGATCGGAGGAAAATCATCAAAAACGAATCATGGGAGAGCAAGAACTCACCGTGGTCGAAAATGGGAAGAAAACTCGTCCGTTTTGGCCATGGGGTCTTTTTATAGGGGCTGCCAGACCACCTTTCGGCAGCCTAAGGTGCCTCCAAATCTCATGCAAGTTCGGCGGCCGAACATGAGGTTCGGCGGCCGAACCTTTGAAACTTTCGGAAGCCTAACTTGCCCCCTTAAACCATCCAATGTTCGGCGGCCGAACTTGAGGTTCGGCGGCCGAACCTGGAAATGCCTCCATGGTCTTTTCCTTTCAAAACTCATTTTCCTTCTTACTTAAAATCATCAAATACATTAAAACATTTTATAAAAACATGATTTTACCCTTCTAGAGGTTTCCGACATCCGAGATTCCACCGGACGGTAGGAATTCCGATACCGGAGTCTAGCTGGGTATTACATTCTCCCCCCCTTAAGAACATTCGTCCCCGAATGTTCACCAAACAAACATAGCATGGCATAAAACATAAACATTTACATAAAACATATAACACTTACTTTAAAAGAAATGAGGATATTGCTAGAGCATGGACTCCCGTGTCTCCCAGGTACACTCCTCAATGTTGTGGTGATTCCAAAGGACTTTCACCATTGGGATCTCCTTGTTTCTCAACTTTCTGATCTGAGTGTCAAGAATCCGTACTGACTGCTCAACATAAGTGAGATCCTCTTGGATCTCCATATCAGGCTCACTAAGAACCTTACCAGGATCTGACACAAACTTTCGTAGCATAGAAACATGGAAAACCGGATGGATTCTCTCCATTGAAGTAGGTAAATCTAGCTTATACGATACATTCCCGATCTTTTGCAAGATCTCAAAGGGCCCAATGTACCGTGGAGCTAGCTTACCTTTCTTCCTAAACCGAATCACCCCTTTCATTGGAGACACCTTGAGCAATACCAAATCCCCCTCCTGAAACTCCACTAGCCTTCTGCGGACATCTGCATAACTCTTTTGCCTGCTTGCAGCAGTCTTGATCCTTTCTCTGATTATGGGCACCACTCTGCTGGTGATCTTTACAAGCTCAGGCCCTGCCAAGGCCCTTTCCCCAACTTCTTCCCAGCAAACAGGTGACCTGCACTTCCTTCCATACAAAGCTTCATATGGAGCCATCCCTATGCTAGCATGATGGCTGTTATTGTAGGCAAACTCCACCAAGGTAAATGTTGCCTCCAAGAACCGCCAAAATCCAGCACACACATTCTGAGCATATCCTCTATTGTTTGGATGGTCCTCTCTGATTGTCCGTCCGTCTGTGGATGGAAAGCAGTGCTAAAATCCAACCTGATACCCATAGCATTCTGCAGACTCCGCCAAAACCTGGAGGTGAACTGGGGCCCTCTATCAGACACTATTGAAACAGGAACCCCATGCAACCTGACAACCTCATCAACATACACCTGCGCCAACTTGTCCACAGAGTAGTTACTCCTGACAGGAATGAAGTGAGCAGATTTGGTTAGTCTGTCCACAATCACCCATATGAAGTCTAATCTGTTGGACGCTGCCGGTAACCCCACCACAAAATCCATAGCTATGTTCTCCCATTTCCACTCTGGAATAGGTAGTGGGTTAAGCATTCCAGCCGGCTTCTGATGTTCCAGTTTCACCCTCTGACATATTTCGCAGGCCGACACAAACTGTGCCACTTCTCTCTTCATAGCTGGCCACCAATACACTCTCTTCAGATTTTGATACATTTTGGTGGCTCCAGGGTGAACACTGTGTCTAGCATTATGAGCTTCCCTCATAATGTCTCCCTTCAGTCCCACGTCATCTGGTACACACAATCTATTCCCATAGCGGAGGATCCCCTTACTGTCAAATCTGAACTCTTCGTTCTTGCCTGACTGAACAGTCCTGACAATCTTCACCAACTCTGGGTCCTCGTGCTGTTTCTGAGCCACCTGCTCCAGAAACATGGGTGCCACTCTCATCTGGGCTATCAAAGTACTTGTACCAGACAACTCCAACTGTAGACCTTCATTGATGAGCTCGAAGAACTCCCTCACTACTGGCCTCCTCTCTGCTAAAATATGGGACAAACTGCCAAGTGATTTCCGGCTTAAGGCGTCTGCCACTACATTCGCCTTACCCGGATAGTACTGAATCTTGCAATCATAGTCACTGAGCAGTTCTACCCATCTTCTCTGCCTCAAATTCAGCTCTCTCTGACTCAGGATGTACTGCAGGCTTTTATGATCTGTGAAGATCTCACATTTTACCCCATAAAGGTAGTGCCTCCACATCTTGAGTGCAAAGATTACTGCTGCCATCTCTAGGTCATGCGTAGGGTAATTCAACTCGTGCTTCTCCAGTTTTCTAGAAGCATAAGCAATCACCCTTTCATTCTGCATTAGCACACAACCTAGTCCCACATGGGACGCATCACAATACACTGCAAAGTCTTCATTACTCGCTGGCAGAGCTAACACCGGTGCTGAAGTCAACCTCTTCTTTAGCTCCTCAAAGCTCTCCTCACATTGGTCAGTCCACACAAACCTCTGGTTCTTCTTAGTCAATCTGGTCATGGGAGCTGCAATCTTAGAGAAGTCCTGTACGAACCTCCTGTAGTAACCTGCCAAACCCAAGAAGCTCTTAATCTCTGTCACTGTAGTGGGTCTAGGCCAGTTAGCTACAGCTTCTGTAATACCTGGCTAGACTCCGATATCGAAATTCCTACCGTCCGGCGGAATCTCGGATATTGGAGACCTCTAGAAGGGTAAAACCATGTTTTCATAAAATGTTTTGATGTATTTTATGGTTTTAAATGAAAATAAATCCAAGTTTTGAGTGGAGAGGGCTTTGGAGACTTTGCCAGGTTCGGCCGCCGAAAGTCATGTTCGGCCGCCGAACGTGAGGAGGTTTTGGGAGCACTTTAGGCCTCCGAAAGCCTTGTTTGAATCAGCCAAGGTTCGGCCGTCGAACCTCATGTTCGGCTGCCGAACTTGCATGCGCTGTGGGGGCACGTTAGGCCGCCGAAAGGTGGTAAGGACAGCCCTATAAAAGGACCCCATGGCCGAAACGGACAAGCTTTTCTTCCCGTTTTCGGCCAAGGTGAGTTCTCCACCGCCCCTCCTCTGTTTTGAGCTTCTCCCTTCGAGTTTTCATGTTTTTCTTATGAGTTTTCATCTTATTTTGAAGATTTTCGAGTTTAAAGCGAGTTTTGGAGCTTTGAGGTTCAAGAACTCAAATCTCTCCCATCTCCGAGCTAGGGTCGTTTTCCTCTCGATCTACAAGAGGTAAGGGCCGATCTCGAGCTCACTACATGTTTTTAACAAGTTCTAAGTTGATTATTGAAGAAGAAATGCATGAGTAGGATTTTATGAGTTTTTGGATTTATGTTGGATTATGGGCAATGTATGTTGGATTTGTGTTGTTTGATGTGTTGTAGATGGGGTTTAAGATAGTTTGAAGCCCCTAGGAGCTTGTATGCTTGAGTATGTGTGTTGTAGAATAGGATTATGCATGTTTGTAAGGTTTGGGAGGCATTGGAGGTAAGAGGAGCCAAGTTTCTGCCCTTTGGCAGAAACCAGGTTCGGCAGCCGAAGGACTTTCGGCCGCCGAACATGGCTGGGGAGGCAAGCCTTTCGGCTGCCTAAGCCTGCCCCCGAAAAGAGACTTTCGTCTCTGTCTGGGACTTTCGGCCGCCGAAGGTGCCGCCGAACCTGCCCTGTTCAGCCTTCCTTTGCATGTTTTTGCATGATTGTTTTGAGGTGTTTTAGGGGGTTTTTGGGGGATGTTTTTAGAGTTATGTTCTAGTTGTTTGGTCCCTCATTTGAGTCCGCCTGTGTAGGTTCAGACCCGAGGAACCGAGGACCCCAGCAGTGAGTTAGCTGCATCAGTCTTTGTCAGAGCTAGCTGAGGTGAGTAGAATAAACCTTTACGATTTAAAGCAAATAAATTATAAAGTTTTTAGCATGTTCATGCATCATGAATGCCATGTGATGAATTAGGTTGTTTGCATTAGAATTCACGAATATGTTGCATTGCATTTATGATGTTGATGTGGATTGGTTATTGGATGATCCTTTAGTCCTCATATGGTATGATGATGTTACGGCATGATATGGTATGGAAGTCCAGGTTGTACCCATTCTACGTCCCTGGCACTATGTAAGAGAAAGTCTAGGTTGTACCCATTCTACGTCCCTGGCACATTGGAATGTTATGATATGTTATGTTAAGAGAAAGACCAGTTGTACCTATTCTACGTCCCAGCACTTTGGAATGTAGAGGACTATTGGTGACAATACCATCCGAGATGTGATTTATTGTGATGTGTTGCATTACATGATGGCATGAGAATTTAAATGTTGTTTTTCATTATTCTGCTCACTGGGCTCTAGTAGCTCACCCATTTTCCCTAATCCCCCAGGATTGCAGGTACGGGCTAGACAGAGAAGTCAAGAAGAGTAAAGTCATGTGTTTGTAATAGATAGGAAGTGGACATGATAAATTGTAAGATGATGTAAAGTTGAATAGTCATGTTATGTATAATGATATTGAGGATTAGGAGTTGTGCTTGACTCTATGGGTATTGTTATCCCCTTTTATTACATGATCTCCGATGTTTTACGATGTATATGTGAACCAACTCAACGCATGTTATGTCGCCCATTGGGGTTTTGATGAGATCCCACAGAGGGGTCAATGTTTACAGTATGTTTATGTTCAGTGCATGCAGGTTGAGTTTGGTGTATGAGAGAATGTATGAAAGAAAAGTTTTAATTTTTCTATGTATATTGTTGATCATGTATGGGATTAACAGGTTTTCAGGTTATGTCAGGCTTGCTACGGGTCCCGGCGGCCTTAAGCCGATCTGGATCCTAGCGCCGGTAACGGTCCGATTTTCGGGTCGTTACAGAATGGTATCAGAGCCCTAGGTTCATATGGTCGAACCTAGAGTGTCGGGCTCATAAAAGTTATAGAAGGTCAAGCACAATAGGAAGATCATGTCCACTAGGATAGGATGTGGAGTCCTGTCTTGCATGATGATGTGAAATGCCATGATTATATACATGTGCATTAATGCTATGATATGAATGATATGTATGTGATGCGGGTTCATGTGTACCCACATGAACCATATGATGCTAATGTTTATGTGATGTGCATTGTTTTTCAGAAAACAGGATGAGGGGAACTCGTCGATCAGCAAGATTGACTGGAGTACCACCTGAGGATGAGGGCACGAGCGCCCGTCCTCCTGCATTGCCTAGGGCAATGTCTTGTAGATCAAGCAGAGAAAGAGTGTCAAGGGACCCTAGAAGGTCTTTTGATGCTAGTAGAAGGGGGACAGATAGAGGAGGAATTTCTTTAGATGTGAGGGAGGTTATGGAAGAGGATCAGAGGAGGGATGGGAATCTGGATGTCAGCATGTCGGAAGAAGGGACAGGGGAGTCTCAGGGAGGCGCTCAGGCCTCGGGGTATGGTTTTCCACCCCATTATCCACCCTTCTCACAGGGTTCAGGGTATCCGATGGGAGGCACATCGGATTACTCCAGCTTTAACCCCTACCCTACCTACATGCCTTATCCACCTTTCTATCCACCTCACCCCCAGTACCCAGCTTATCCACCCTCACCCTTTTATCCTCACCCGGCAAACCCCACCTCGGGGAATGCTGCACCCCCACCTCCACCACCTACAGAACCAGCAGCCCCAGTTACTCAACCCTCTAGACCTAGCTCAGCCAGTGGGAGTAAGGTCAAGATGACCGATTACATGAAACTGGGTGCTCCTCAGTATGAAAAGGGGGATGACCCATTTGTGTATCTTGAAAGGGTTAAGGTGATCACAGATGAGATTGGGGCTGATGACAGTAGAGCCATTCAGATGGTTGGGTTCACGCTTAAGTGCAAGAAGGCACGAGAGTGGTTCAAGAATTATGTGAACCCGAGAGTAGACAGCATGTCTTGGGAGGAGTTTGCGAACGAGTTTGCAGGATGGGCTTTCCCAGATAGCTCAAGGGAGCTGAAGATGATCGAGTTTGAGCAGTTGAGGCAGACCGATGATATGAGTGTAGAGGAGTTCACAGACAGATTCTTGGAGCTATTGCCATTTGCAGGGCAAAATCTTGACTCAGACCAGAAAAGGTCAAGGAGGTATATCATGAAACTCCACTCCAGATATTCCTCCTTGATCCAGTCAGCAGATAGGGAGAGCTTCCATGCCATAGTGGATATGGCCCGAAAAATGGAGGCCAGTGCCGTCGTTCAGGGAACAGTCAGACAGTCAGTGGCACAGCCTTCTGGTTCCAAGACCCCAGGCTCTTCTTCTCTGAGTGCAGCAGCTTCAGGTAGCAGAAAGTGGAGTAACACCACTAGGAAGCCCAAGAAGAACAAGTTTTGGAACAAGGTCAAATCCAGTCTGGGACTAGGGAGTGGCTCGAGCTCTGGTGCGGATAAGTTTACAGTATGTTTATGTTCAGTGCATGCAGGTTGAGTTTGGTGTATGAGAGAATGTATGAAAGAAAAGTTTTAATTTTTCTATGTATATTGTTGATCATGTATGGGATTAACAGGTTTTCAAGTTATGTCAGGCTTACTACGGGTCCCGGCGGCCTTAAGCCGATCTGGATCCTAGCGCCGGTAGCGGTCTGATTTTCGGGTCGTTACAGCTTCCACTTTCTTGGGGTCTACCTCGATTCCATTTTCTGACACCACATGCCCCAAGAATGAAATGCTCCTCAGCCAGAACTCACATTTGGAGAACTTGGCATACAAGCCATGTTCCCTCAAGGTCTGCAGAACTAACCTCAGATGATGGGCATGCTCCTCTGCATTCCTGGAGTACACTAAGATATCATCTATGAAGACAATAACGAAGTGATCCAGGTATTGACTGAAAACTTTGTTCATGAGATCCATGAATGCTGCAGGGGTATTGTTCAACCCGAACGGCATCACAAGGAACTCATAGTGCCCATATCTGGTCCTGAATGCTGTCTTCGGCACATCCTCTTCTCTTATCCTCAGCTGATGATACCCCGATCTCATATCTATTTTGAAGAAACAACCTGCTCCTGCTAGCTGGTCGAATAGATCGTCGATCCTTGGCAAAGGGTATTTATTCTTGGTAGTGACTTTGTTCAACTGCCTGTAGTCGATACAAAGTCTGAGGAATCCATCCTTCTTTTTCACAAATAACACTAGAGCACCCCAAGGTGAGGTACTCGGTCGGATGAAGCCTCTATCTACCAACTCTTGCAATTGCTTTTTAAGCTCATTCAATTCTGCTGGTGCCATCCTGTAGGGAGGGATAGAGATCGGTCTAGTTCCAGGCATCAACTCAATTTCGAACTCTATCTCCCTAGCAGGTGGTAAGCCTGGCAGCTCGTTTGGAAAAACGTCTAAGAACTCATTGACCACGGGCACTGAGGCGGGCTCTCTAACATGACTATCCAGCTCCCTCACATGAGCTAAAAAACCCTGACAACCCCTCCTGAGCAACCTACGAGCCTGAAGGGCTGATATCAAACCTCTAGGTGTACTCCCCCTGTCTCCTCTGAAGACAACCTCTGACCCATCCTGACATCTGAACTTGACTACCTTGTCTCTGCAGTCCAAGGTAGCACCATGGGTAGATAGCCAATCCATCCCTAGAATGACGTCAAAATCTGTCAAATCTAGAACCACAAGGTCGGCGGATAGGCATCTCCCCTCAACAAAAACTGGACTATACTGGCAGACTGACTCTGCCACAGACGGGTCACACTTGGGTCCACTGACCCATAGGGGACACTCTAACCCAGAGACCATCAATCCCAACCTCTCGACGGCCCTCGGAACAATGAAAGAATGCGATGCACCAGGGTCCATTAAGGCATAAACATCTGAGCAACCAATGATGAGATTACCTGCCACCACGGTGTTCGATGCATTTGCCTCCTGCTGTGTCATTGTGAAGATCCATGCTGGGGCTGATGGACTTTCACCTCTGAAACTCGCTGAAGAAGAGGCTGCCCCTCTCCCTCTGCCACTGCCACTGGCCTGAGTCGCGGCTGGAGCTGCTGGCTGAGCCACACTACCAGAAGCTGTCTGCTGAGACTGTGCCATAAAAGCTACTCTAGGACACTCCCGAGCCATGTGTCCCTCCTGCCCACATCTGAAGCAGGCTGTCGTCCCAACCAGACATACACCCATGTGCGGCTTCCCACACTTCCTACATACTGCATTATCTGCACCTGAGCTCGAGCCACTTCCCAATCCCAGACCTGACTTGATCTTGCTCCAGAACTTGTTCTTCTTAGACTTGGCCTTACCCCACTTTTTACTGCCTGAAGCTGCTGCACTCAGAGAAGATGGGTCTAACCTTCCTCCACCTGGGGTCTTGGAACCAGAAGGCTGTGCTACTGACTGCTTAACTTTCCCTTCGATGATTGCACTAGCCTCCATCCTTCGAGCCATATCCACAATGGCATGGAAACTCTCCCTCTCTGCTGACTGAATCAAGGAGGAATACATGGAATGGAGCCTCATGATATACCTCCTTGACTTCTTCTGATCTGTATCCAGATTTTGCCCAGCAAACGGCAACAGCTCCAAGAACCTTTCTGTATACTCATCTACACTCATCTCATCTGACTGCCTTAACTGCTCAAATTCTATCATCTTCAACTCCCTCGAACTGTCAGGGAAAGCCCATCCTGCAAACTCATTTGCAAACTCCTCCTAAGACAGGCTGTCCAATCTCGGGTTCACATAGTTCTTGAACCACTCACGGGCCTTCTTGCATTTTAGTGTGAACCCAGCCATCTGAATGGCTCTACTGTCATCAGCTCCTATCTCATCTGTAATCGTTTTGACCCTCTCAAGATACACAAACGGGTCATCACCGGTTTCATACTGGAGAGCACCCAGCTTCATGTAGTCGGTCATCTTGACCTTGCTCCCTCCAGATGAGCTAGGTTTAGGCATTTAGGTTTCTGGGACAGTAGGTGCTGCTGGTGGTGGAGGAGGTGCAGCATCCCCTGGGGTAGGGTTTGCTGTACCTGGGTAGAAGGACGGGGGTGGATACATGTATGGTGGGTAGAAAGGTGGGTATGGCATGTGGGAGTGGTAAGGGTTAAAGCTGGGGTAATCCGATGTACCTCCCATCAAATACTCGGGATTCTGAGAAAAGGGTGGGTACTGGGGTGGCTGAACAAATTCCGAGGCCTGAATGCCTCCTTGGGACTCTCCCATACCCTCTTCCGACATACTCACTCCAAGACTGCCATCCCTCCTCTAATCTACATCCATATCATCCCCCATATCCTCTGACATTCCTCCCTGAACTGTTCCCCTTACTGATCTACTTCTGTTCAGATCCAAAGACCTTCTAGGGTCTCTCACTGCTCTTTCCCTGCTAGACCTGCTAGACATTGCCCTTGGCAATGCAGGGGGACGGGCACTCATGCCCTCATCCTCCTGTGGTACTCCAGTCAATCGTGCAGATTGACGAGTTCCTCTCATCCTGTTTACTGAAAAACAGCACACATAGTAACACATTAGCATCAAATGGTTCATGTGAAAACACATGAACCCGCATCACATACATCACATACATAGCATATCATTAATGCACATGCATAATATCATGGCATTTCACATCATTAATCAAGACAGGACTCCACATCCTATCCTAGTGGACATGATCTTCCTATTGTGCTTGACCTTCTATAACCTCTATGAGCCCGACACTTTCTAGGTCCGACCATATGAACCTAGGGCTCTGATACCAATCTGTAACGACCCGGAAATCGGACCGCTACCGGCGCTAGGATCCAAATCGGCTTAAGGCCGCCGGGACCCGTAGCAAGCCAAACATTCATCCTGTATACCTGTTTAATCCCATACATGATCAACAATTACATAAGAATTTAAAACTTTCTCAATTAATCATTCATTCATTCATTCTTACTTTCATTTATTCTTTCACACATTCATTCCCTTACCAAGCTTAACATGTGCATGCACAAACCATAACATAAAACCCCTCATTGGAGTCCTCATCAAATACTCCAATGGGGCAACATACCATACATTAAGCTTGGTTTACAATAATCATCATTAAACATTTAAGATCATGTACTAGAAAGGGATTAACACATGCTATGGTCAAGCACAACTCTAAACTTCCATAAACATCCTTACATTACATTTCTATACTATACTTTTACATTACATCATATTCATGTCCACACTTATCTATTACATAAAACATAACTCTACTCCTGCTGACCTCCTAGTCTACCCTGTACCTGCAAACCTGGGGGTTAAGGGAGAGGGGTGAGCTATAAAGCCCAGTGAGCAGAATAGTAAAACATTCAATTTAAATTTCATGCTTTTATGAAATGCAACACAGCATAAACAAATCACATCAAGGATGATTTTGTCACCAATAGTCCTCAACATACCCAATAGTGCCAGGGGCGTAGAATGGGCCTCGACCTGGTCTTTCTCTTAGCATAACATACATGACATAACATTTCTATAATGGCAGGAGCGTAGAATAGGCCTCGACCTGGTCTTTCTCTTAACATAGTGTCAGGGGCGTAGAATGGGCCTCGACCTGGACTTCCATACCATACCATTTCATATCACATCATATCATACGAGGATTAAAGGATCATCAACACCCATCCACATCATATGCAATGCAACATATTCGTGAATTCTAATGCAGGCACCCTAGTATATCTCATGGCATTCATGATGCATGAATCATGCTAAGAACTGATTTATTTACTTTAAAGCATAAAGAGTTATTCCACTCACCTTAGGCTAACTCAAATGACTCTGGAGCAGCTATCTCACTGCTGAGGTCCGCAGTTCCTCGGGTCCGAACCTACACAGGTGGACTCAAATGAGGGACCAAACATCCATGAACATGACTCTAAGATACTCCCCAAAAACCCCCTAAAACACCTTAAAACAATCATAGAAATCATGCAAAGGAGGGCTGAACAGGGCACTTTCGGCGGTAGGTTCGGCGGCCGAAAGTCCCTCCAGAGACGAAAGTCATGCACCTTCGGCGGCACTTTCGGCGGCCGAAGGTTCCCTCCAGAGACGAAACTCATGCATGTTCGGCGGCACCTTTGGCGGCCGAAACTCCCTTCCAGAGCCGAAAGTCCACTTTCGGGGGCAGGGTTCGGCAGCCGATACATGCTACCACAGGCAGGTTCGGCGGCCGAAAGAGCCTTCGGCTGCCGAACCTGAGTTCTTCCCAAAGGGCAGAAACTCAGCCTTTCACATGCATAAACGCCTCCCAACTCATTCAATCAAGCATTTTCCTATTCTACAACATGCATACTCAAGCATACAAGCTCCTAGGGGTTTCAAACTATCCTAAACCCCAACTACAACACATCAAACATGCATAACCAACATACATTGCTCATAAACACACCTTTAACCAAAAACTCAACATAAACCTACACATGCATTTCTACCCCATAAATCTTCATAAAGCTTACTTAAAACATGAAATGAACTATGGATCTACTCTTACCTCTTGAAGAACGAGAGGAGAGGCGATCCAACTCGGAGATGGGGAGAAATCCGCTCTTAGGTCTCCAAGTTTCCAAAACTTGCTCTTTTTGTTCAAATATCTTCAAATCAACATAAAGCTTGTTAAAACATGAAAGATCGGAGGAAAATCATAAAAAATGAACCATGGGAGAGCAGGAACTCACCGTGGTCGAAAATGGGGAGAAAACTCGCCCGTTTCGGCCATGGGGTCCTTTTATAGGGGCTGCCAGACCACCTTTCGGCAGCCTAAGGTGCCTCCAAATCTCATGCAAGTTTGGCGGCCGAACCTTTGAAACTTTCGGAAGCCTAACTTGCTCCCCTAAACCATCCAATGTTCGGCAGCCGAACTTGAGGTTCGGCGGCCGAACCTGGAAATGCCTCCATGGTCTTTTCCTTTCAAAACTCATTTTCCTTCTTACTTAAAATCATCAAATACATTAAAACATTTTATAAAAACATGATTTTACCCTTCTAGAGGTTTCCGACATCCGAGATTCCACCGGACGGTAGGAATTCCGATACCGGAGTCTAGCCGGGTATTACAACACCAATGAACCCAAACCAGTTTTCCACTTTCGTTAGATCATTCACCCCACTATTATTGCCAAGCTTTGCCTTGTCTTCGAATTCTTAGGTTGCGCCATCGACAAACTCAAAGACTTTGCCTCTTTCCGCATCGAGATCTCCATCGACAGGTATACGGAGGAGATGATAAAAGATTTTTAGACTTTCAAAAGCCTCTGCACACTCTTGTTCTCCATTCAAACTTAACTTTGTCTTCCCTGAAAAATGGGAGAAACGTTTTGGCCCAATATGATATGAATCGACTTAGGGCAGTGACTCGCCCATTTAACCTCTGTACTTTATTAATGGTTTTGGGTGCTTCCAAGTTTTGGATAGCACTGATCTTTTAAAGATTCACCTCTATGTCTCTTTCTGAGATGATATACCCTAGAAACTTCCTAGTCTTTACTCTAAAGATACACTTTTCAAAATTCAGCTTTATACCTGCCTTATCTAAGATGTCAAAGACTTTTCGGCTATCTTTTGAGTGGTCTTCCGATGATCGGCTCTTTACCACTATGTCTTCCACATAAACTTTGATGGTTGATCCCACCATGTCTTTAAAGATTCCTGACACCAACCTTTGGTACGTCGTCTCCGTGTTTTTTAAACCAAAAGGCATTACCTTGTAGCAGTAAACTCCTTTGTCTGTTATGAATGTGGTCTTTTCTACATTCTTGGTATCATCATGATTTGGTGGTATCCTTAAATAGTATCAAGTTTGCTAACCTGTGGAAGAAAACCACTACATGACCCAAGGTCGAGTCTACTAACCTGTCGATGAACGGTAATAGGTAATGATCTTTTGGACATATTTTATTCAGGTCAGTGAAATTCACGCACATCCTCCATTTTTCATTAGCTTTTTTTTACTAGAACTGCATTGGCCAAATATGTGAGATATTGGACTTCTTTTATCAATCCTACACTCAAAAACTTATCAACCTCTTCTTTGATCACCTGTTGCCTCTCTGGTATAAACTTTCTTTTCTTTTATTGGACTGGTTTGACGGTATTGTCAATAAATAACTTATGGGTAATGAGAGTCGGATCTATACCTGTTACATCTTTTTGAGGCAATACGAAAGTGGTTACTCAGTTCTTTAGCAACTCTACTAGACGAGTCTTTATTTCACCGATTAACGCAATACCAAGTCGTACCTTTTGCTTCTTACCTATTTGGATCTCCTCTACCGAGTCTACCAGTTCTAGCTTTACGTGAGATTCCGGCTTCTCCAGCAAGTCTATGGGCATGGTTTCATTCCTGAGACTTTTTGCTAGATGTCCGTAACCTTCTTTGGCCAACCTCGGATTGCTCTAAATCACTGCTACTCCCCATGGAACTGAAAGCTTAAGATACATAGCACCCATGTTAATAATGATACTGTGGTAGTTAAGGACTGGATAGCCGAGTATCACATTGTATACAAATGGGATATCTACTACTGTGAACTCTGCATACAACTCTCGCCTATATTTTTCATCGCCCAGTACTAGGGGGAGGTTAATTGTAACGACCCGAAAATCGGACCGCTACCGGCGCTAGGATCCAGATCGGCTTAAGGCCGCCAGGACCCGTAGCAAGCCTAACATACATCCTGTACAACTGGTATAATCCCAAACATGATCAAACATAAACATAAAAACTGTAAAACATAAAATTTGTAAACTTTTTCTTTCTTTCATACACCAAGCTTAACCCGTGCATGCACAAACTCATAATCATAAACTCCAACACTAGAGTTCTCATCATCAACTCTAATGGGGCAACATAAAAGAAGCTTGGTTTTCCTGTCTCATCAAAGACATACATAAGGACCATATACAAGAGAAAACTCGCCCATTTCCGATCTGAGGGCTCTTTATAGGTGGCCTGTTGAACCACCTTCGGCAGCCTAACGTGCCCCCTAAACTCATGCATGTTCGGCGGCCGAACTTGAGGTTCGGCGACCGAACCTTGGTTCACTCAAACAAGGCTTTCGGAGGCCAAAGGCACTCCCGAAACCTTTCCATGTTCGGCGGCCGAACTTCACTTTCGGCGGCCGAACCTGGCAAATGCCTCCTTGGTCTTTTCTTTTCAAAACTCAAATCTTTTTCATTTAAAACCATGAAATCAGTAAAAATATTTTAGAAAACACCTTTTAACCTACAAGAAGACTCTGGCATCATCAAAATCCCAGATTCCAAAGGAGATTCCGCCGGGAGGTAGGGATTTCGATGCCGGAATCTAGCCGGGTATTACATTAATGATACCCAGCATGCCACGATCTTATCTCTTAATCCTGCTAAATGATAGAAAACTCTGACAAGACTATTTTTATCCAATCCTAACTTGTTAAAAATACTTAAGATGAGAATATTAACAGAACTACCTATATCCACCAATACTCGTCTTACCTCGTACCTGTTCAGGAGGATCTTAATGACTAACGGGTTATTTTGAAAGAATCTAATTGCTTTTGTCAGCAGAACCATACCTTACCTTACCTATTGCTTAGGCCATAGTTCTTAATCAACTGAAAGCATTTCTTCTGCTATGCACTTATTTTTTCCTTCACCTTTATCAAGTCCTCCCGTAATGGCATGTACGATTCTGGTAATTTCAAGAGATAGTAAGGAGAGATTCCTTTTTTAAGGAGAAAAAGAACAAGAGACCGGTTTTAACCCAAATGAACGGAGAGAATCCAATGGATTTTCTAGCAACGGAACAAAATAATGTTGCAAAAATTAGATTGATGACGTGGTCAGAATAGAGTTATGCTGTGATTGGTTAGAACTTACAAGGGAGAGAACCTGAGGTGGTGGTGGGTGCCTACAACAACCACTTTGATGCTCAAGTCAGTATCTTAAATAAGAGAATGAATTTAATAAACTGTTTAGAGTTTTTGTATTAGAGAATAACGTACATTTACCTTTGTGATCCTTCTCCTTTTATACTGTAAGAGGGTGGGAATAAATATGACATTTTTCGATAATCTGGCTGCTTGATATGGGATATCGCCAGCTAACAGGTTGGTAATCTCATAATTACATGTGTAAGAAGGATATGCTGGGTTTGGTTTGACAACGGTAACTTTATGTATAAACTTGCTCTATTGAAGAAAGAGTGGAACTCTAAGGATGAACCGGGCGTTAAAGCGTCTTGATCTTTCTTTTCTCGGAATGGATTGCGTTTCCCACTTATAAGATATACTTGCGGATTGTCTTTATTTTTAATTGATAATTCATGACTTATTTTGCATGATGGTTATATAGCATCATAAAATAAAATTAATATAATTAAATAATGATTTACAATAATATATTATATTTTGTTAAACTTAATAGAGCATAAAAATTAATACTTCAAATTACTAATGAAAATAATAATATAATTTAAATAAAGTCAAATTCTTATACAAATCTAATCATTATTTTTGTATTTTGATTATATTTATTATAAGATCATGAAATATTTAATCAACATAATAATTAATAAATTAAAAAATAAATTATATTTTAATCTCTAAATTTTAACCTAATTAATAGGTTAATTTCTTTATTTTTAAAATAAAAATACTTAAATCTCACCATAATCAGTTCGTACGAATGGGAGGTAATATCATTCATTATTTTGTTAGTCAATAGGTTAAAAAGAGAATAAATATTTCAAATGCCTAAAATATCCTCATAAGCGTTTAAATTCTTGCTAATTTGAATAAAGCATTTTATATTATATAAACTATACTTTAGTTTCTGAGTTTTGATGTAATTAATATATTAGTCCTTATATTTTGAAAATTGAATTATTAAATCCTTTATATTCAGTTCATCCAAAATTACGATACTTTCATCAATTATAAATATTAGTTTAAAATTAGTGGGTAGTCAAACTTTTGAAAGTATAATTTTTTTTCTAAAGTATCTTTTGTAAAAATCTATAATTTATTTAAAAGTTATTCAGTACTATTTAAAAATTACTGAAATTATATGTATTTTTTTGAAAATTTTGAAATTAGAAGTGGCGAAATATTTTAATAAATAAAAATTAAAAATAAAAAGTATTAAAAATTAGTTGATTATGATAATATGAATAAAAATTAATAAGACGTAAGTATTTTTATAAATAAAAAATAAAGAATTTTTAAATCTTAATAGAGCAGGTAAAATGGATGAAATCTTAACTTTTTAATATTTTTAATTTAAAAAGGGATAATAAAAATATTTTCATATTTTTAATTATAAAAAATGAATGAGAAAATTAAAATTTAAACAGACTGATTATAAAAAAATTTAAATATTTTATTTTAAAAATATAGAAATTAATTTATTAATTATATTAAAATTTAAAAATTAATATATAATTTATTTATTTTAAATAATAATAAAAATATTTTTACATTTTCTATTTGGACGAATTGATTATAAATTTATTTAAGTGTTTAATTTTAAAAATATTAAAATTAATTTATTAATTATATTAAAATTTAAGATTAAAATATAATTTATTTTAAATTAAAATATAAATCGATTAATAATAAATTTAAAATATTATTTATGTATTTAAATTAAAATTATTATTAGTAACGTGCTTTTGCACGGACATTTTCTTAGTAGTAATATATTACGCAAACCAAGAACATCCAAAAGTGCTTCTAAAAAAAATAAAAAAATAAAAAAAATAAAAAAGGAACAGCCAGAAGTGCCAAATAGAACTCAAGTCGAGGACGGAAGTCTCTGTTCTTAGTTATATTCTGCTTGCTGCTTGTCTAATAATCAAAGCTAAAAATCAATGGCTTCTCTTACCTCAGCCTCGGCCAAAGTGAAAACACAGCATGAGCTGGTCTGTTCTGCCTCAGCCTTTATTTTCTTTTTCTCTTCGTATTCGATTTTTCGATTATATTTATCCTAATTTGGGAGTTAGTTATGAGAAAACTTTTTCTTTTTGTCTATTACACAGAGAGATAATGGTGAGATTTAATTTAATTTAACTTTTTTGTCATTGGAAATTTCTGTAAAAAATTAATGATGTAATTGAATTTATTGACATTTTGTTATTATATCTATGAATTATTTCTGGGTCCAATGGAATTCATAGATATACTACAAATAGTATTGCACAGTTGATTGCTCGTTGAACCCTGTGAATTGTGTGAAAATGAGATTAAATTTGAGAGTCTTATGAAGCTTCATGAGTGATCAGTACACGAATATCTCATATTTGCGTGCTTTGATTGGGGTTATGTACGTCGCCTTACCCTGTTTTACCGGAAGTCTCATAAAGCATTCTTGATGATAAAAAAAGTGAACGAAATATTGAATTGGGTCCAATAACTTTATTTTTTTCAATTTGAAATCCAATATTTGAATTGATGTTCTTTCAGTTATTCCTATTAATTATTTATTGTTCCTAAAGTTTTCATTTCAATTTGAGTTCCATTGTTCGATTAATTTTTAATTATTTATTCTAACAGGTTCTGGTGGAAGAGAACTTGTCTGCAAGAACTTTAATATTAAACAGACCTAAACAGTTGAATGCCCTGTCATATCAAATGGTATTCAACCAATTTTTGTTCTCTCTTTTTAATGCTTTTTTCCTATGATTTTATGTTCATATAATACAAATGGCAGTGTAGTAACCCATTCATGTTATTGTCTTCTAGATTTCTCGGCTAATGGAGCTTTTCCTTGCCTATGAGGAGGATCCTAATGTTAAGTTGCTTGTTCTCAAGGTCCTGATTTATCACTTCATTTCGGAAGTTGATGATTCATATATTAAAATAAAATAAAATCCAATATCATCGTCTTCCTTGAAATATGCATATTGTTCAACTCTCTTTACATTGCTAAGGTACATTTGCAAATGCTAGTTGTAAGATAAATTTATTGAACATCACTGGTTATTTCCATGTAGGGAAATGGTAGAGCATTTTGCGCAGGTGGTGATGTTTCTGCTGTGGTTCTTGATATCCGCAAAGGTGGCTATACTTTTTCTTTTCTTTTATCTACCGTTGAATCCCACATCGGTTATGGAAAGGGGTAACGTGCCCCTTATATGGGGCATAGACACTCCTCCCCCTTGAGCTAGCTTTTGGGATGAGTTAGGCCTGGCCCAAATTTAACATGGTATCAGAGCTACCCATCCGATGTTGGGCGCTCCATAAATGTGCCACGCACCAGTAAAAATTCTGGGCGTGAGGGGGTGTGTTGAATCCTACATCGGTTATGGAAAGGGGTAACGTGCCCCTTATATGGGCCATAGAAACTCCTCCCCCTTAAGCTAGCTTTTGAGGTGAATTAGGCCTAGCCCAAATTTAACATCTACTATCATTATTAATTATTAATCCTTCAACTTTAGAACACTGATCATCCATAACTTTCCTTTAGATGGAATATGCTTCATATTGCAGGTTATATTTGGATAGAGAGTTCTGAAATCTAAAATTTCTTTAATTTCTTAGTAAAAATTTTGCCATTGCAAAGTTAGATTTATGTGTATTTGAATTACACTTCTTAGTAGGCATTTCAACTTCATGCTTGTACTATTTCAAAATGAACTTTTGAGAATTTGAATAATTCCATTCCATTGCATGCATCAGGTAACTGGAGGTTAGGTGCTCAGTTCTTTGCGAAGGAATTCATTTTAAACTATGTGATAGCAACATACACTAAACCCCAGGTAGTTAATTCTATCATTTATGTTTACACTTTTCATTAACTTCTTAATACATTCTCTAATTCTCTTGAAGGTTTCTATTCTTAATGGAATTGTCATGGGAGGTGGTGCTGGTGCTTCAGTGCATGGAAGATTTCGTGTTGCAACTGAGAATTCGGTAGTTTTCTCTCTTTGGTCCAGAATAGAGAATGTCTCTTACTCCTCTTAGAAGTGAATTTTTGTGACTAACATCTTGATGATCTCAATATTTTCTATGTTGGTGAATTTGCAATGAGTTATTTTCATATTTGTGCTCATTACAACCTGACACCTTTTGTTTATTTAATGATATTAATATCTTGGTGAAGCTGAAAGTTATATGTTGCATGTCTTCCACTGTCTTACTGTTTCTAGTTTCCTTTAGCAACCTTTATTTTCCTTTAGCAACCTTTACATGAGACATTTCGCAGGTCTTTGCAATGCCTGAAACAGCTCTAGGACTCTTTCCTGACATAGGTGCCTCTTATTTCTTGTCAAGACTTCCACGATTCTTTGGTAATACGACTTATATCCTCAATTATTCTTACAGATTCCCCTACTTGATATTTAAAATGAAAATTTTGAATTTTGAATTTCTTGAAAATCAAGATTAAATCCCTTTTCTTCAATTAGTTTGTGGGGTTTGGGTTCAGTCCTTTTTGTGCTTCATGGAAATGTTGAAGCCTGTACTTGCCTGTAACTTGATTCTTAAGATATGGTGTGGTAGTAGAAACAAATAACAACTGAAGTAATATTTGTTTTAGAAAATAATAAAAACTAAAAGTAGTTGCAAATTTTAAACTAAATATTAACTAAGGGAATGCATCATGTATTGAAGGATAATAAGAACCAAGAGAAAATTGAACTTTATCTACAAGAAAGCACCAAATGTTTTTTATAATATTTTCTTTCTTTTCGCATTTTGGCCAATTTCTATGTTTACGTTTTCTTTTGGCATGTTCTATGATGTTCATGTTTTACTTTTTGCTGGATACTGAAAGCCAATAATTTTGTTTTACCTTATTTTTGAGTCAATAACCAATAATAGCTGGCAAAGTGCTGCATTCAGTTTTTCTTGGTTTATTGGAAAATTGTAAAAATTGGAACTCATTTATACATACGATATGATCCTACATTTTCTTTGGCAGGAGAGTATGTTGGACTTACCGGTGCACGGTTGGATGGCGCTGAAATGCTTGCGTGTGGTCTTGCAACTCACTTTGTTCCATCAGCGGTATATCTTTCACATGAGAATTTGAAATTATGTTCACAGGGAAGGTTTAGAAGTTACTACGGTTAAGAAAGTATGTTTTTATTGGCATGTAGGGACTTGCCATCAATGGTCTATATTAATATTATGGTAATGCATTAAGCTGCCTAAGTTTTAGTCTATCTGATGTTCTGACTTTATTTTTCCCCGTGTACTGGAGGAGCTGCTTATGGGAAGTTTATCGATGTAGGTTTAATCTTTATGATAAGTGTGGTTAAAATTTTTGATGTCTAATTATGATGACATGAAACTTCTGATTTTAGAAATAGGCTGAGTTCATTTTAGAAGGTTATATTTAAATGAAATTTAAGATTAAACCTGAGATTTCTTGGATTTATAGGATAAGTTGAAATACATCCGTAGTTGAAATAAGATGGAGCATGGAGGTATTGGTTATTGTTTTTTTTTTCTTTTTCCTTAGATATGTTTTACTTGATTGGCAGAAATTGTCTTTGTTAGAAGAAGCATTACACAAAGTAGATTCAAGTGATCCAGCCAACATTTCATCTATCATTGATGAATACTCTGAGCAACCATATTTGAAAGAACAAAGTGCCTATCAACGGTGAGTTTTGAACTTAACATTCACAATTCTAGCCTGGTCTTTATAAGAAAGACTGAGTCTCTGCTTCAATGTAGTCCATGGACCTTTCTTTTATTTTTCCCTCTTCTTAAGTAGTCAGTAATCTATAGACTTGCATTAGAAGGGCTTGTGCAAGTTTGGTTATCGTTCACAACTTTAAATAGTAGAACTCTGCAGTCCAGCAATTAGCCTTGCTATATTTTGAGATTCTGATCCATAATATTATGCAATCTCTTTTATTGATATCTAAAACCTTAGAATTGCACCAGGTACATGAGTTCGTATCAGTTTTTTCCCTGCAATTATCATACTCTTTCATTTCTCCTAAGAAAATTTCATTCAAATGACACACTGTTCTTTTCTTTTCCTCTTTGCAAGGTCCATCAAATAATTCAAAGCATTCCCATGTGCATGCTCAAAGGAAATTAAACATATTATATTTTCAAAAATGATTCCTCAGCTCTTCATTTTCTGGTGTTTTACTTGGTTTCAGATTGGATATTATTGATAGATGTTTCTCTCGAAGAACAGTGGAAGAGATTTTGTCTGCCCTTGTAAGCTACTGATCTTGATTTGGAGAAAAAAGGGTTTAGAATCAATTATCTTCATAATTCTTCCAATGAATGCTTCTTATGGCATTAGTGGATTGCTTGCTTTTTCCACTTTGGTAAGTTGTGTGGAGTCATAAAAATGATTTACTGTGATATTATGCAGGAGAGAGAGGCCATGAATAAGCCAGATGCTTGGATATCTACCACTATTCAGTCACTGAAGAAGGCTTCTCCAACAAGTCTTAAGATATCTCTTAGATCGGTATTAAAGCATTTTTCTCCTAGTGTTCCTCAAAAAAAGAAAAAATGAAGAAGAAATTAAGAACTTGACAGCTTAATTTATTTTGAATCGTTTGAATAAGACCAGTAGTAGTTTGAATTCCTTAAAACCTCGAAGGCATCTTGCTTTGACTTCAGCACCATATAAGAACCCCAAGGTTACTTTAGTTATTTTTGCAAACCAGGAGTCATCATTTTCATAAACTTGCCCTTCTTTTTAAAATAAAATTGATTATGATGTCCTAAGGATCTTCAACCTTTTCACTTATGCTTCTGAGAGATGAGTTGTAGTTATGTAGTTTGTCAAAGGATAAGAAAGTGATTTTTCTTTTGAAGAAAAGAGTTGTAGTTATTCGATCTATAAAATTAGGGAAAGATGAGAAATAGATAAAGTTTTTCAAGTGCATGTCATTATATATTTACCACACCTGATTACTAATAGTTTTGGGGACATCGAATAAAAATATTTGATTAACTACTTTTCTTTTGTAATTATTATTATTATTATTTAAAATTTTTGTCCATGACAAGATCTAGAGCTCCTGAACTTTGCTTTTTTAAACAATAAGTTCTGAGATTTGAGTCCTCAAGTTTCAAAATAAGAAACTTAATACCTTTTAATTTGGATAAGCCTACTTTGACCTTTGTAAGTTTTATGACTCTGTTGGTGTTAAAGTTGGACTGGGCCGAACTCACCCAAATTCAAAGGGAGGAATGGCTGAGACCCTTATAAGGGGTATATTATCCGTATTCTAAATCGATGTGAGATTCAATACAACCTCACGTCCACATTGGAGCGTGAAATATTTACGGGAAGTCCAACATAGCCTTTGATACCATGTTAAATTTGGATCGGCCCTAATTCACTATAAAAGTTAGCTCAAAGGGAGGAGTGCCTAACACCCTTGTAAAGGGCACGTTACCCCTGTCCCAAATCCAAACCGATGTGGATTCAACAGTTGCTATATATGTATAGGAGGATAAGGAGAAGAATAATCAAGAAGTAGCTTTGGAGAGAAAGTTGGTGACTAGATGGAGTTGTTAGAGCAGCAATTCTGCTCTTATGTAGTTTTTTTAAAGAATTGAGTTAGGTGCAATCATTCAGCTAACTTTCTAAGGAGTTGTCAACTTATTCAAAGATCTCTTAATGAAATAATGCCTCTCTTCCTCTATCCTTCTCTTGTTTTGAGTTTGTCTCTATTTTCTCTCTCTAGCTTCTCTTCTTTCGTGGATTTTCTAATTTTTGCTAGGGTTTTAATGCCTTAACATTTGGTGTCAAATCTTGATTATGTGTGGGATTGAGTTGTTGCTTGGTTTTTGGGAGATGAAATGGCAACTAAATTTATAGTTGCTAGACTAGCAGTTGTGTTGTTATGTAGTTTTTGGAAGAAGTGAGTTAGGTGCAATTGTTCAGTTGACAATTTCTAAGGAGTTGCCAACTCATTCAAAGATCTCTTAATGAAATAATGCCCTCTCTTCCTCTCTTTTCTTCTCTTATTATGAGTTTGTCTCTATTTTCTCTCTCTAGTTTCTCTTCTTCTATAAATCTTCTAATTTTTGCTAGGGTTTCAATTCCTTAATGTTTGGTGTCAAAGCTTGATTATGTGTGGGATTGAGTTATTTCTTGGTTCTTGGAGTCGAAATGGCAACTAGATCTATGGTTATTAGATCTGTGATGGTGAGGGTTGCACAATTGGAAGAACAATTGAGATGACTTCAAGATTGTGGTCAGAAAAATGCTGAGAAATTCAATGAACAGTTGAGTCTTGTGGAGGAAGGTTACAGAAGTCCTCCAAGGAAAATGAGGCACTAAGGGAGGATATGAGAGCCATTATGGGTCTGTTGATAGGTAAAGGGAAAGGAGTTAGTTTTAGTAAAGGTGAATAAGCTGCTAGATTTGGGTATGCAAGCAAGGGAATTGAAAACTGGCGGTTATTGCCTACTCATCCCTTTTCCAGGGATCAAATACTTCTAGTAATTCTTCTAATACTGATACTCCTAATCAAACGCGGCCTAAAGTTGAATTAGTGACTTTTATTGAGAAAGAGCCTAGGACATGTTTAGAAAATGTATCAGATATTTTGAGGTCCATAAGGTGCCTATGGATCACAAAATTTCGATTACAAGCCTGTTTTTGTTAGATAACGGATAGACCAACATTCTTCAATAGAGTATAAATATTGAAGAAGCCTATTTGGTATAGCATTAGCAGATTATATTTTATTAGCGACAAACAAATTGTATTTATCCAATAGTTTCTTATTAGATTTCAATTATGTTATCTTAGTATTTTCATATCTAATGATTGCTTGTTTTCGACTTCCACCTCAATTAGAAATACTATGATTATATACACCTCTACTATATCTTTTCTCTTTATTCAATAGAGGAAGTTGATTAATTACAAACACATTTGAGATTTAACTCTCTTGCATTAATGAGTCTGAGGTGTCAATAGCTTCTTTTCTGTCCGTCGTCTTGTGATACGATCCGTGACCGAGGCCGGGAGCATAATAAATTAGTATTAGAGTCGATCATCATGGTTGATCCAACAAATTTTGAAGAGAATCTAAG
This sequence comes from Manihot esculenta, assembly GCF_001659605.2. NCBI lineage: Eukaryota > Viridiplantae > Streptophyta > Magnoliopsida > Malpighiales > Euphorbiaceae > Manihot > Manihot esculenta. The sequence goes on from NC_035170.2 coordinate 8,087,032, forward strand.
TCCTTTCTTGTAACAATTTGAGGCCTGTCTCAATGACTTCGCTTGACAAATTTTTAAGCTAGTTCGAACCTTCAATAAGGGGCGAATCAGAACTAAGAACAAGTAGCATCTAGCAAAATTTTGATCAACAAGCTAATAAATGGAAAAGGATGTGTGGTGCTCTGACATGCCACACTCGACTTTTCCTTATTTGATGGCACAAATGACTTGAGATCTACAAGAGTGGGGGTAGCATATCATGCTTTAAAAGAACATGATTTAGTTCTATGATTTCCAAACTGCTTATTCTACCTTTGCGCTTGAAGACAAGCTCCTTCTCTAAAAAAGAAGTGATGTTATGGATAATGGATAGACCAAAATCCATTCTTCTATAGAGTCTAAATATTAAGAAGTCTATTGGCTATAGCAGATTTTGTTTTATTAGTAACAAACATATTGTATTTATCTAGCAGTTTCTTATTAGATTTATATTATCTTGTCTTAGTAGTTTGTTATCTGATGATTGCTTACATTAGATTTTTATTTTAATTAGAAATACTATGATTTAATGAATCTTTACTATATCTTTCTCTTTATTCAATAAGGTAGACAAATTAATTATAAACACATTCTTCGCTTTATTCAATAAAGCAGACAAATTAATTATAAACACATTTAAGATTTTCATTAACGAGTTTGAGGTGTTAAGAGCTCCTCCAACGAGTTCCTTCCTTGTTTCTTGTCCCGTGACACGATCCATGACCCAGGATTATAACGCCATCATATTAGGCTTTATCTCTAAAGCTTTTGGTCTGTTAAGTTTTAGGAAAAAAGAGGAAAAAGAAAGAGGGGAAGAGAGTAAAGTACATAAAGGCTACAAAGGCTACATCTTCTATTCACTTATGTTTTACATAATATATGATACATGTCATGTTTAGATTGAAAAGTTACAAGATATAGATCCATAAGTTAAGGTATAAAGTAAGGAAAAGACTATTCCAATCATGGAGAAACTATGCTAAATTAAAGAGTAATATTCTCCTTAAATTAAGAAAGCTTCATCAATTCTAACACTCTTCCTGATGAGATCTTTATGAAGTTATGAAATCAAGATCGCATTTCTTTATTATTTTTTTTAATTTTTAAATAAACAACTATTTTAAAGATGGGAGCCATCTTTGGCTACGACATTTTGGCTGTGACCTCGCACCTTCTTAGTGCTCTTGCATAGGTCGGCAGTGAGACTTGAAGCTTCATGAAAAGGTCTGGAATAGCTTTGGGTGGTGTTTTCGTTTTAAACAAAGAGACTAAAAGGTGGAGAGAAGTCTTCTCAGTTCTGTATTTTCAGACTATGGTTTGGTGTTGCTTTGAGGAATATAAGAAAATTGGGAAAGAGAAATTTCAGAGAAGTGACTCACTACCTTGGCTCTAATTTATGAAGAATGGGAATTTGGAAAAGAATAGCTTGGGACTCAAACCCATAGCTTTAGACTTGAGAAATCAAAAGGAGAAAGTAAGCTATAGGACTCAAACCCTCAGCTGAAATGAAGAAGGAAGGGCTGGGAGAAAGATTCTTCAAGCCAGAATGTTTAAATGCCAGAAATATTATAATTAAACACAACACCCAGAAAATTCCCAACAGATTTGCATTAGAAGAAGAAGGAAAGTAAATTGGGACTTCAAAGCCAACTCTAGAACTGTAAAGAAAAAAGGCAGATTTTGTAGTTGGGAAGAAAGAAAAGGAGGCCCCAGAATTTTGAAGTTTGGGTACCATGTTAAGTTTTAGGGAAAAAGAGAATAGGAAGAAAGAGGGGAAGGAAGATCACAAATGCTACAAAGTCTACATCTTTCATTCACTTATTCATTTTACATAAGACACGATACATATTTATACTGAAAAGCTACAGGATATAAATCCATAAGTTAAGGCATAAAATAAGGAGATTACTTAAATATGGAGAGTTGGAGACATCTATTCCTAAATTAAAGAGAATTCTTCTCTTTAAATTAAGAAAATCTCATCAATTCTAATATGACCAAGGAGTCAAAAGTTTATCAGTTTATGAGAAGGAATTGCTGGCAATCTCTGTTGCTGTTTCCAAATGGAGTTGCCATTTGGAGCAAGGTCAGTTTTAATTAAAATTTATCTTGCTTGGGGCAGAGGTTGCATGCTAACTTGCAGCAGAAGAGATTTCTAATCTGCTGGGGCTTGATTGTTGAGTTTTATGTAGGAAAGTAGTGGAAAAACATAGCAGATGTCTTGTCAAGAAGGCCTAACAGAGCAGAAGGTTCTTCATATGCTTTACAGCTTTCCAGTCTTCTATTACCCCAACTTGGGTGAGTAATTGGACTAGCTGGATGAAAAGACTTTGCACTCATATTTCTTTCGTTGGACCAGAATGCTTCACTTGGTTAAAAGTTGAATTTTGTTATGCTATTGTATAAACAGAAGCTTTTTGTGGGATGCACTACTTGTTTGAGACAGAAGTTTTTGGAATTATGTCATTTCTCCATTGGGAAGCCATTCTAGTATCCATGTCACTTATTTGAGGTTAAAACAATCTCTGAGGTTAAAACAACATTTGATTTTGAAAGGTTATGCAGTATATCAATAGTTAAACTTGTGTTAGGTGTAAAGGAGAACACTGTTCCTCTCCTGTGCCATTGTTGCCTTGGCCCATTACTAAGCATGACAGTATGTCTTTATGGATTTTGTAGAGCATTTGCAAATGTCTGCAGGTAAAGGTACTATTTGGTGGTAATATGTAAATTCACCGGGTACAGGAGAAAGAGGTTTAGAAGAAGAATAATTGAGAAGTAGTTTGCAAGGAAAAATTGTGATTGGAGAGGGTTGTTAGAGTTTATGTAGTTTCTGAAGAAGTGAGCTAGTTAGGGGCAGTTATTCAGCTGGCAATGTATAAGGAGTCCAAGACTCTTATGAAATCATTTAAAGATCTCTCAATGAAATAATCTCTCTTCCTCTCTATTCTTCTCCTATTCCTAGTCTCTCTCTATTTTCTCTCTAATTTCTCTTTTCTAAATTTTCTAATTTCTCAGTTACGGTTTCAATACCTTAACCTTTTAAAGAGATAATAAGGTGATGCACAAAAGATTTGATCTAGGGCAGATTTTATATCAGATGGCAAGTCTTAGTATTCTTCTGTGAACTTACGGGATTGTCACCCACTAGACATTCACCGAAATTGAAATTATAGTTAACTTGATATCTCAGTTTCAGAAACTCATTTTTGTTATATCTCCTCTCTTTCAATCCTCACCTTTAATTCTGTGTTCTGTTATTTTTTGCTTGATTTTGCATGTATTTGTTTTGTTTCTTGATCTGGATGGACTGTGCAACAAGGCTTAATAAGTACGAGGTATAAATTATTCCAAAAAAATACCATTTAACTGAAATGAATGTTAAAATTTAAGCTTATATGAAAAAGGCCCATAAATTATTTTCTGATCTTTATGATTAAATACAGAATTGCATATCTTCTCATTGATTTGCTCAACTGGAGCTGCTCCTCTGTTATTTGTTGCAAACTAAAAGTTGATCTCTCTCTTCTCTGGTTCCAGATAAGAGAAGGAAGGCTCCAGGGTGTTGGACAATGCCTTGTTCGTGAGTACAGAATGGTTTGTCATGTTATGCAGGGAAAACTTAGCAAGGATTTCCTTGAGGTTTTCAGATGAGCCAAATCTACTTTTATTTATGGATTAATTACTAAAAAACCTCTTGAGGTCTGACTTAAATAACACTTTGGTCCTGGCTGTTTTAAAATTATCAATTTCATGAAACAATATTTCAGGGGCTGAAGTACAAAAAATTTGTAATCTTTAAAGACTAAACTAAAATATAATTTAAATCAAGCTATAAAGTTTAGTGGACAAGTTCATAATAAGCCTCAGTTTTCTGAAATTACCAGCTTAATCATGAAAAAATCTCAAGGACAAGAATGCTAATTTTTGAAAAAGCATGGACCAAAGTGTATTTTAACCAAACCTCAAGTTATTGTTGTTGTTGTTGTTTGTTTTGTTGTTTGAAAGCAACCCCTTATTTTTGTTAATTATTTTTTAAGCCTCACCTTTCTTATGCAGGGTTGCAGAGCTATACTGATAGACAAGGATAAGAACCCAAAGGTAACGGGAATTTTCTTTCTTTATCCCTACATCTTGTGTAACTAATGGACTACAATAAGATTCCATGATAGACTTCCTTTCCAATTTTCTCTGAATTCCTTTGTTTATTCAGTGGGACCCCCCTAAATTGGAGTTCATCAGCAACAGTATGGTTGAGCAGTACTTTTCCAAAATAGATGACGAGGAATGGGAAGATCTACAGCTTCCTGCTCGTTTCCACCTGCCTGGATATGCTGCTGCGAAGCTTTAAACATCACTTTGCACCGAACCACATTATTTGGAGATTTTAAAGGTAATGCCTACATAGTTGTCCTAACTTCATAAGGAGGGATGAGATAAAATTCTCGTCCTTTCACCCCTTGGTTTAAATTTGTTGAAGATGATTATTATGTCTTGTGGATAAACTTTGAAATAAGTTGAAATCTTATAGCAATTGGGTTTGTTTAATTAATTAATTAAGCATTTTAGTATGTTTAATTAATTAATTAATAAGTTGAAACCTTGTTGCTAAATGAACCATATTATTATGCCAGTTGAGGGGTAGTTATCATTGGTATAGAAGCAATAAATTGGAGAAAGCCATTTGGTGCTCTTGGATCAGGTTTGGTTCAAACCGAATTGAAAAAATAAAAATTTAAATTTTTTAAAATTATAAAAAGTGAACTGAAACGATTAAATGTGGTATTTCAATTTGATTCAGATCAGTTATTTGATTTTTTTTTTCCCCTCCCTAATTGAACAGATCTGAGATGCATATCAGATTTACAAAAATTCTTCCACAATTTTTAAAAAAAATTCATTTAGCAACAAGCAAGCTAAGAATTTGCAAAATCTCAACTTACAAACTAGGAATGCAAGATTTATTATTCTTGTTATAATCCCTTTAAAATCTAGAAAATTACAAAACATAGCTACAAATGAGCTAAAAAAATTACAAACTTAACAACAGTTCATATTTATGAATCACAAAACATTTTAAAAATCTTGATTGTTTGAATATTTCAAGCACTCTTAAAAATAGAGACTCAAAATAAGCGAGAGAGGAGAGTTGAGTGAGCCTTTAAAAATAGATGATCTTGAGACGAGGCTAGTGAGAGGGGATCTTAAGACGAGGCTAGTGAGAGGGGTGAGGATGACTATGAGCGCGAGCGAAAGAGGGATATCGTGACAAATGCCTGTGAAAGAGGGATATCGTGACGAATGCGTGTGAGAATGAGCAACGAAAGAGAGAGTGAAGTTGGTAAGAGTCGATATCGAGAATCGCAATTGGTACGTGTAGATGTGTCGATAGTAATAGGAGAAAAAAGGGGAAGAAAATAAATAGAAGGGGTAGTCAATCGAGAGGAAATGAAGAGAAGAAAGTTAGGGTTTGATGCCTTTGAGTTATAAATTTATAGTATCCTTTTCAAGGATTTGAATCTTCTCAACTAAAATAGGCAGCTAAAATTTAATTATCATCAAATTAAAATTAAAAAAAATATATACATGTGGATCAAACATAGGACCTTCAAAAGTCGTGAATACTGAATTACCATCAGGTTATGAATATTGGATTACCACCGAGTTATATGATTAATAATTACAAAGGTTGTAATTCGATCGGTTATTTTAATTTGAATCGATTTTAAATTGAATTATGCGATTTTAATTTGAACCGTAATAGAAAATGGTAAGTTGATGGATCTTGACTGAGATTTTATTTTGAAACATTGGATAATGGCATTGGAGCATTTATTTAATATATTAGGTATTTGGTATAATATAAGGTTAATTATTATCATCTCCTTGCATTTTGATGCCTATTTTTTAGAAATTCTATTAAAATATCAACGCATTTAGTTAAATTCTTTAATATTTCAATACTTCTATTTAAGAAGACATTAACAAATTTGTTTTAACATTTATTAGAGATATTATAAATAGTATAGATAGTGAAAATTGAAGGGAATAAAAAAATTCAAATGTTTATGAGATTTTATATTTATATTCTAATTTAAAATTTAAAATAATAAAATTAATTTTTTTTATATTTATCTTAATTTTAACTATTTATTTTAATTAATTTTAGTTCACATATCATGCTATATAAAATTATGTTTTAAAAAATTTATTGAGTAAAAAAATTAAAACATTTACATCAATTGATATTTATAGCTAAAATTTTAAATTTTAGATAATAAAATTAAATTTATTTCATTTTGTTTCAATTATAACTAAAATAACTAAATTAAATCTGAAAAATTATTGGCAAATTATAATATAGTCTTTAAAATTTTATTTAATTAATAAAATATTTATTAAAGTATATATTTTTATCTTTTTTATTAATTCTATTATTTACTCACCATTCTCAATTTATTAATACGAGAAATTGTGCTACTTGCCTGTTGCCATATTTCTATGATTTAGGAACTCAATTGAAAGATGGAAGACCAAAACCAAAAGGGGATTCGCACCATCAACTTGAATAAGATCGCAAACTGAAAGCCGAACATTTGGAGCTTAATTTTTACATTTGCTTTTATTTTTCTAATGAACTTGATTAATAAGATGAGCTCTTCTTTTACTTATTTAATAATTGATTTTGATAATAATTGATTTTAATGGACATGTGCATACTATTCATAATCATTTTAAAATATTTTCAATTGACACATTAAATATAAGAAATATTAATATGGGTACGCCAATCCAAAAACAGATAAAACTGATAAATAATTTCACTGTGCAAGAAAAAAGAAAGTTCACACCATTATCAACAAAGTACCAAGAAGTCTTCACCTGTTCTTACAAATATATGCCTGAGATTGACAGAGACATAGTTGAGCATCAAATTCCTACTCGCCCTGAAGATACTAATAGAAAGGACGGAGCCATTATAAGACAATTTACTTTAGCTGGGGGCAACAACATAAAAGATATCATGAGAGGATACTATTGTTGTGCATTATAAAAAAACAAGTTGAGTAGATTATGGAAGAGTTAAATGCTAGAAATTGTGGTCATCACATGAATGGAAGAGTAATTATAGAGAAAATCCTAAGATTGAAGTATTTTTAATATACCATAGAAGCAGATTGTGCCCAGTTTGTCAAAAGATGCCAGTGCCAGATCTTGATAAGCTACACAGTATGTCTTCACCTTGGCCTTTTGCTATGTGGAGAATTGATATTATTGGAAGGATCACTCCAACTGCATCTAATGGCATAAGTTCATTATAGTGGCTATCGATTACTTCTTCAAGTAGGTAGAGACTGAGTCTTACAAGACAGTAGGGGCAAAGCAGATATCTAATTTTATCAAGAAGAATATAATATGTCGATATGGAGTACCATATGAGATAGTCTTTGATAATGGCATGCAACTCAAAGGTGAATTTCAGGATCTGATTAATGAATACTATATTCAGCACCATAATTTCTCTCCTTATAGACCACAGACTAATGGGGTGATCGAAGCAGCCAATAAGAACATCAAGACTATTCTCAAAAAAACAGTGGAAACCTACAAAGATTAGCTAGAATTTAGAGCTCAATTGCATACCCTTTAATCCATCCACATGAATCGATTACGGTAAGATCTATCACTTACGATCAAAATCTTTTATCTTCAAATTTCCCTTAAATTGCCGAAAATATGAGACTAAAATTTTCCTCATAGGCTAGATGAAATGAGTTGAAGAGTTAATAATTAACTCTCACAACAATGGAGAGAAAAATAAATGAGAACAATAAGAAGAGGAAGTAGAAGATGAGTGGAGCTCTCAAATTTTAGTGGAAAGGTAAAAAGAAGAAGTCTACCTTTCTTTCTCACCTCTCTTGTAACATCCCTTATCCATATATTTAATTAGCTAAGCGGGAGATATCATTTTCTATGGTGGTTCTCTTATTTTTTTTAATTAATATAATGTAATTCAGGATATTTTCTTTACTAAAATTTCGACAAAGTCTCTTTTGTAATATAAACTTAATTCCATCCCTGAATAATAAAATTATACTTCAATAAAACTCCAACCTTAACCTCTTTACTTTTTTAAAAATTCTCAATACAATTCAAGCACTTTAAATATCCTTTTCATCAAATCTCAACACAACACCTCATATCAAATAACTATATAGTTACACTAAAATAAAATTCTTCTCATGTAATATTCATTACGATCCGTATATTTATTATAAATATGTTATAACTATACAAAATTTCAAAATATACCCAAAAGTGGCTTAATGTAACTCTTTAATTGATGCAGATCTGTTACACTGCTATCTTTATCTACAACCTGTGCGAGGAAAAAAAAAATTTTACATGCTAAGCATAATACTTAGTGGTGCTTAATTTTTCTTAAATAAAACATTTAAGTAAAATTTAATTGACAATTATAAATTAAATAAATACCAATAAATTATGTAACAAATAATTTGATATAATTTTCGATCATATAATTATTTTAATTGGTCATATTTTAATTCCATAACTAGTTTACACCATAAAAATAGTTTTGTTTTCTCTTAATACCTTTTTTTTATTACATTTTGACCCCTATAAATTTAAATGGAACTATTAAATTAGTTATAAAAACTATATTTGTAGGATATAAAATTTCAAATAACTATATGACTCAAAAGCCGAATCTATAACTGTAGTAGTGTGATATATGAGCCGTACTTGTAGAACACCTTGTTATATCTTTAAAATCAATATAACTGTAATATAGTACTGCTAAATATATATTTGACATGCTACACCCTTAAATTAACTCACAATTCTCACCAAATTCACTAAATTCATATATTAATTATTATTATAATATTGGAATACGAGAATAATTATTCAATATTATGTAGCTTTAAAATATTCAATTTAAATTTTGTTATATTATAATTACAATCCAAAATTTTTATCTCTTCATAATAAAATTTCACAACCTTTGAAATTAACTTTCATTCAATTCCATATTTAAACCAATAATCAAAATATTTCTTATTTATAGATAACTACAAATAATATTCCTTAACAATGTAAGAGTCACTTTAATTTCTTATAATCTTTTCATATCATGTAAATTTATTACTTTAGCACAACTATAAAATTGGAAATTCACTATTTAATTCTTAATTTAAATTAACTAACTTTTCTTATTCATCTAATTCAATATCTTTTCCTTTTTATCATATCCACACCAAACCTCTCTCTCTTTTCTTTTTCTTTCCCATCTTAATTTTACAATTAAACTATTAGCTCCTCCAATATTTTAGTTATGTTCACTCAAGTCCTTGTAAAACTTGTAATATGTGAAATATCTTCTTTAATCTTTATAATTTTCAACAACTTACACTTTCATCCAAATTCTCAATACTAACAATTTAAATTATACAAGCTTATTTTCAATTTAACCCTTAATAAATTAATATTTAATCCAATACAAAATTTCATTTTTAGTCTAAATAGGCTTCCTTTGACCCTAATTTAACTCAATTTACAACATTTAACATGTATGAAGCAATATTTCCTTTTTAGTTCAATCTTAATTTTGAGCAAACTTTATTTCTCTATTCTTCATTTCCTTTTCCTTTAGAATTTCCTCTCTTCTTTTCAACTTCTTCTTCATAAAATATAAGTAAATAAATCATATTGATTCAATATTCTCCAAATATTCATATAAAAATGATAAAAAATATTCTTATATAAAAAACTCTTAAGATACCTTTAAAATCTCTACACTTGGTTACTATTCACACTACTTTCTTCCTTAATTCCCTCTTTAGTTCTCTCATTTTCTTGGATTTGGGGCTAGCAAAAGGGACTTGGGTGGGTGGAGAATTGCTTTTAGGTGAAAAATGGATAAGAGTTGATGTAGAAAGAAGAAGATGGAGAAGAATTTCTCCTCTTGGTTCGGCCATGAATGAAGTTAAAGAAGATAATGGCTTTTTCTTCTTTTTTCTTTTCTAGAATTATTTGCTAATTTGGATAGCCAAGATTTAGCGATGTGCAATTTAATCCAAGGCCATTATTAAATCTTAATAAAAAAAATTTTATTTTACTCTTTTACCCAATATTTCCTCTAATTGGACATTAGCCCCACAATCTTTCCATATTTAGAAAAATTTTCCCACTTCTTCAATCACTTGATTAAGTCCACCCATGCAAATTTTGACCAAAGTCAAACTGTGGTAGATTTCATTTTAATTTCAATCTTTTTCAATAATACCAAATAAGTCCATAGATTGATTTTTCATTTGAGTTTTTCACCATTCTAATGAACTTATTTTTATTCCAGATTAATTATTTGAACGTAATTTGAATAGTATTATTCACAAGTAGAAAAAGTATTGAGCGCTTTTTGGATAGTACTATTCACTTTCCGAGAATTACACTATTCATAATTGAAATTTTTAGGCTATTATATCTCTCCCTTTATGTAGAGATGGGTGATTGGGTGGTAGTTAGGGATTTAATTCCCTAACCCTTAATTCTCTCAAATAATTCTTAAATAATTTTCTATATATCACGTATATGTATTAATTCTTTAATTTAATTAATTAATTAAATTAATTTCTAATTATTCAATCAATTACTTAATCATTTAATCATAATTAATTAAATTCATCTTCATAGTTTTCTATACTTGCTCAAGTATGTTTGTAAACATTGACTAAAGAATGCCATGAAGAATGAATTCTAGATGCCATGAAATGCAAATGTATGAGTGCAAGCTCCAAGTCTTAAACAAAAGTCTTCGATCTTCCATTTTGACTGTCAGGTATCTGTTCCTCTGTTGACATTAAGGATCTATTTTGAAAAAAAAAAAAAGAACTACTTTGCCTCCTGCAAATGCCAATCTTTTCAATGTTTTCTTTTTTCCCTTTATTTTTCTCTTTTTCTTTTCCTCTTTCTTTCTCGTTTCCATACTTTTCTTTTTGGAGATAAGGATCATGCTCACAAAGTAGATACATATAAGAAGATTTTCTAAACTCATTACTTCAATCACTTTGATCAATCTTTCGAACTATATAAATAAGATGAAGTTATTCGACGACTCTCTATACCTTATCCCTTTCTCTTGCAAATTCATATTTATTATTTTTTCTTTAACTTTTTCCTAAGCTGCCCTTTACAAGTTTTTAACTTACTTAGCTCCCCCACTCCCCCTTTTTTTCTTTTTCTTTTCTTGCTTTCTTTTTTTTTTCTTTCTTCTATTTTTGTAGCTTTACTTCTCTCTCTTTTTTTTTTTTTTTTTTTTTTTTTTTTTTTTTTCTGAACTGCCCTTTGTGGGTTTTCAACTCAGCAAGTTTTTGTTTTTTCTTTTCTTTTATTCCTTTTTATTGCAAGAGAAGTGAACAATATTGGTGGTTTCCAACCTAAGTACTTTCTTTGGTCTATGATTTGTGACTTAATATGCTTCAATAAAGAATAGAAAATATAGATCCATTTCTGCTTAGTCATAAGATGTCTCCTTTACGAACAAATACAAACATTAATAACCAAATGAAACGCCACTATTCTCATTAATTTAGATATACCATTATATACTTTTGGATTTCATCTTATTCTAACTTAACTTTCAAAGTCTGATAGAACGCATAACACGTCGAATAACCCTTTTAGGTTTTCTATCTAAATCTTCTCTTACTCTTCTTTTATCTAGACTGCCTTATGTGGGTTTTCGGTCTAGCAAAATTATTTATTTGTTTTCTTATTATTCTTTTTTATCCCTAACTTTTTCCTAGGCCTTAATGGACTATCTCTCCAACATGATACTTTCAATTTACCCAAATGAATTGATTCTTTGAAGCTATCCTCGTCCATGTTCACTATTCTTAAAAATTCTGTTGTGTAGGATCTGTTGCATCCTACGAGGTTTGCCTTTACTATGTTTGGATCTAACGAATTAAGTCCATTTTGACATGTTATTTTGACTCATTGCCATGCACTATAATAGCAAAATCCTCGGGAACGTTGCCCCCAAGCCACAGTGGGCCCATTGGCCATATTCCATCTTGTTTTAGACCTTAGAAGCAGTTATTCTTTATTAGATGTAGACTAAGTCCATCTTAATGAGTAGGATTTTCTTCTTCTTTCTTATCTTTTCTTTTTTTTTTTCATCTTCTTTTTCTTTTCTCAATTGATTTTTTTTAATCTTTTTTTCCCTTTTTTGCCTTTTGGTTTTGCTTTATTGGGAAAGTTTTTTTCTCTTTTTTTTTCTCTCCTTTTTTTTTCGCCTTTTAGACTTTTACATCTATTTTCAAGTTGGACTTTGCTCCTTTACTTGATAGGTAGCATTCTTGGATCTGTAGGCTTTTTGTTGTGGATAGTGACTCCATCCATGTTAAATATATCTTGTTGAGATCAAGAGAATGCTTTGAGTGCCTTAGTATATTCCAATATCATGAGCTTTTCTCTCTCTTTCAAGCTAAAATTTTAACCAAGCTTTATTCCTTAGAGCTCTTTGGTGTACCTAACCAAATAAAGATAGAATTCAATGCGTTAAAAAAATAGAATCAAATGACTATGAATGGTATGCATTTGACCATTAAGATGGAAATCAAATAGGAAAAGAAGATTCTTCCACTAATGGCTGCATCAGATACACTAGACTTATTCAAAGGCAATGCTCCCCAAATTTATTATGCATGTCCATCTTCATCTTCTTAGGACTCAACATCTTTATGTGGGCCTTTGTTTTGGATCATCTAGTTTCTTTGCATCAATCAGGTCTCAGATCTCATGATAAAGGCACCTACACTTGTTAGTGTCCTGACTAGAAATTTAATGGAACTCATAAAATAATTCTTTCTTGAAATTCTTAAGCAATAGATTAGGCAGTGGAGTATCCATCAAAGGTTAAAGCAGCCCTTTGTTTCTCAATCTACAAAGATGGTCACTATAGGTTCACCCAAATCAGAGAATCTCCTTACAACTTGAATATTAAACACTATATTTGTGAAACTTGTCCATAGTGGAAGCTCCTTGTCCATAGTGGAAGCTCCTTTCTGCATAGGTTGGCCTATTAAAGAGTTGCCTTCAGGGGTCTTGTGATTCATCATGTCTTCCGGTTCAACTTCAACATGAAACAAGTCCTCAAAACTGGAGATTGGTAGGTAATATATATTCTCACGGTAAATTGGTAATAAATTCTTGATCAATATTCTAATATGCTCCTTTGTTGGTTGGTGAACTATGAGCACAACTCTCTTCCTCCATCTCATTAGGAATTCAACAAATGACTCATCAAGCCCTTGCTTGGTGGCCTTCAATTATCTTTGGTTGACATTAAACCCAGTATTATATGAATAATACCTAACAAATGCCATAATAAACCGATTCCAATCTTCTCATATTTTCTTTCTAAATTGTAGTACCATGACACAAGAGGTCAATCTAATGATAAAGGTAAAAGGTTAGTGATTTGATCATCCCTAACCCTATTGTCTTCATGATGACTAAATATTATTTCATGTGGATCGTTAGATCTCCAGGCTCATCAAACTTGGACAAAGATGGCATCTTGAACTTACTGCGCAATTGGACTTGCATATGGAACCTCAAAATCATCTATGTCACCCACTCTTGGAAGCTTGGATTGCTTCTTAAGGTCAGGTTTGAACTTCTTCATATTCCCCATGAAGGCATGATAGGCCTCATTTGTTTGGCCTGTCTTATTAGTTACCTTATTCGTTGGATGACTCACTCCACCATTTGATCCTCCTTCCATCCCTAACGATCTCTTGGCTCTTACATCTTCTTCATTGGTTGCTTTTCATATGCTCTTCCTATTCTATTATTGAAGGTGATGCAAACATGGGAGATAAGCATGTGAGAAATATAATGAATGCAAATATCACATTACCTCCTAGACCAATAACAAGGGTACACACAAAGAAAATCAAAACATTACTTTAACACTTAGCGCAACAAGTTGTTTGTAAAGGAATGAACACATGCGAGGAAAAGCCTGTAACGACCCGAAATCGGACCGCTACCGGCGCTAGGATCCAAATCGACTTAAAGTCGCCGGGACCCGTAGCAAGCCTAACATACAACCTGTCATACCTGATAAATCCTTTTAAAAATGTAAAAATATATCCATTAATTATGCTAAAATTTAAATATTTCTAATATATCTAATATAAAATGAAACCAAAAACTGAACTAGAAAGCAAATTAAATCGATTTGGTTTTATTTTTTGGTTAGAACAAATATGTGCTCACCATATATATATATTTCAATGTAATGTTAATTTATGTATGAAAATTAAATTATTTTTTTCATTAATTTTTTTTCCTGTTATTGGATTTTGTCCAGGCCAGAAGTTGAACAAGTTTAATTACAAGTGCATTCAACAATCAACAAGCTAAGTTTCTCCTGTATAATCGTCAAAATTATAACCAAGACCAGTGGAAATCTTTACTTGCCTGCACAGGCTGCACTCTTTATCAAATACAACATCCAAAAACCACTACTGACTGACTATGGAGAAGACAACTAACATATAATTGAATAAATTCCACCTTTAATAAATGTCTATAACATACATTACCATCTATTATAACTATAGATTATCTTGTCCTAGCTATTTCAATAAAACAATGAGTACAATCCACTGGCATTGCTCCACCTTAAGATATATATGTCAATTTTCATGGAATTCACTTCCAGGAGAATGTTCAGGTCATCTGTGCAGTTCATGATCCCACTTTCAGCAAAGCTGGAGACGTGCCGAAAATCTTTAACATTTATTGACAAGGAACTCAAGCAGATGCAGTTGAACATAGCTGAGAAGCAAGCTTGACTACACCCCACATCGGTGCATCATTCTGTTTGAAACAAGTTATCCTGATATCACTAATATGATCATAAATAAGGATACAAGTTCTCATAACAAAATATGTCAAACTTACCCCTTGTCTCTATCAAAACTACGTTATCATGCAAACTCTACCTTATTAGAAGATTTCATCTTGATCAAAATTGACATGTAGATTATCTAACTTTTATGATATTTGAAATTTTTTTCCTCCCTTTTTTCTTTTCCTAGCCTAGCTTGTGACTCACCAGATAAACAACATCAAAGGCTTTACGGTAGCTAGCAAGATTGTTCTCGATATTGTCATTCCTGAAACAGAAACATGTGGTAATTCATCAATTAGCATGTCAACAATGAATCAAAAAGAATGATAACATACAATTTAAGTTTTGAAATATGACAAAACCCACAATTTAATCCCTATTCATATTAAGAAACAAAATAGCTCCCCAGGCATATTTCATTTATTAACAAAATAGTCATCCTCTTAAAATTATTGTTATTGGGTTAAAACTTGAAAGTTTTAGCAGTTTAGTCATTAGATATAGTTTCTTTATAACAGTTAGGTCATTACAAGTCACAACTTGCTCTACAATCATGAAAAGTTTCATCCTCGCTCAACACCCATCACTCCTATGATGTCATTGTAAATGGTCATATTAGATTTCTCTTTCACTGTTAGCCAGCGAATTGATCTCTAATTAAGACCTTTTAATAGGGAGTCTCTAGTTTGACATCTAGCAGCATAAAAGATTAATCAGAGGCAAAAGGCATGAAGCAATAACTATCTTCAGCCTCATGCTTTTCCTGTACTTACCAGGATATATTCTTTCACATGGTCCCATCTCAGCCTAGCTACAAATATTCATTGTTCTTTTTTGCCTCCTTTCAGCATAAAGTTTGAGTGCTTTTTGTATGGAAAATTAGACAATCATTTCAATTAGACAATTCGTGAAAAGACCGTAAATATACATTTCAAGTGATTTTCCCATTTTGCAAAGTACTTTGCAGTCCAAGTATATCAAAGCAATAAAGATCTTCCATTACCAGTCATCTTCAAATCATTGACTACACATAAGAACCCAATGATCAAATCAGTTAAGGGATCAAGAACTACTTCTTCTGCAGAATCAAGAACCAAGGTGGAGGGTTACAACTTTAGGAAATCAACTGCTTATCTATTACAACTTCCAACAGCCCAGTAGAGCTGACCAGACTGGCTATATTTTCCAAAATGAGCATCATCCCTGCCCATTAGCAACCTTCCTTATTTCTTCTCTTCCATACTACAAGGAACTTTGGGAGAGTTTTGAAAACTTAACCAACCTTGTTTAATCACCTCATATTTTGAATACCATAAAAGAATACTACAAAACTAAATCCAACTAAAATGTGAAGCCCAGGGGGGCACAGATATGAGATAGCATATATTAATTATGTATGATTAAGCAAAATTGCCAACTTACAGGAAGCCCACAGAAATTCGAGTCTCGTAATCCAACCCATCAGACATTCCCAAGTCGCCCAGGTGATCACCAAGAAGCAAAACATTGGTTCTCTTCTTCACTGAGGCACTGTCATCGCTTACCCCATCAACATCACCAAGATGTTCATGAACAGGAGCAGCCATATCAAGAGCATGTTCATTTTTATTTAGACTATGAATCAACTTTCCTGTCACAAAATTAGTTCAAAAACCATAATCAGAAAAATCCTAACATATAACACTTGGCATTACTTAGTACAAATGAATTTTATATTAATATTCTCAAAATGTTAAAATATGAAAGAACATTAAAAAAAGAAATGAAGAAAAAAAAAACTAAAAAGTAAAATAAGATTGAGAAGATAATTTCCATTGTCTTTCTACAACCAAAAAGGGGATGGTCAAAAGAAATAATGAAAGAGAGGTATACAACAAACTTGTAAATGATGAAATACAAATTGTAAATCATCATGTCAATATCTGTTCACAAAAATTTCTAATGTACAACCAATAGAACAAACCCAAAAGCAAATAACAAAGCTCACAAAATTTTATTTAATTCTCAATTTTCAAGATCAATATTTATAAGCTCCATTAAAATACCTAGATGAGACTGGTAGTTATAATACAACAACTGGTCCTACTAGGACTAATACTTGGAATCCAAAAATAAGAAAACACTAAATCAACACTAATTAGAAATACAAAACTAACACTAGCTAGCATATTCTAAAAAAACAGGATCCTTAAGTAATTAAAATTACTTCCTCATTAACACTCTGTTTGGGATGTGGTAAAGTAATGTAAGGTTTTCTAAAGTATGAGATAATAAGGTAAGCTTTTTCATAGTTTTTAAATTTTAATAATTTTTTATTGTTTGGAACAACAAAAGATTCTTTAGAGAATTTGGAAGTTTTCAAGAGAAAACTTTCTCAACCCACCAATTTGGTGGTTGGAATTGTAGGTTCTGGGAGATTTTAAAAAACTTCCAAAAACTTTATTTTAAAAATCCCCCACTCTCTCAGACATAGTTTCAAGGTTTTTAATCCTTGGAAAACCTTCTATTACCTTAAAAAACCTCCTCCCAAACAAAGGGTAAGTTTCCTAAATAGTAGAAGCCTAAGCTTCTTAATTTTAAAATGAAAAATTAAATTAAATTAATTCCAAAACTAGTTTTTGTTACCTATATCATTCTCACTTGATTGCAAACTAGATCTTGAGTTTTGCAGTGCTAAATAGTCAAAGAAATGCCAACACTACAGGATGGAGAACATGTTGTTCTTGCTGAATCTATTATGTTTCTCCCCTTCTCCCATTTATGTCTCTCCCCCTCTTTCACTTGTTTCTCTATCTCTTGTTTCTGTCTCTCTCTCAACAGAAAGAGACGAGGTCAAGAGAGAGAGTGAGAGAGAAAGGAGAAAAGAGAGAAACAAGGGGAGAGAGAGAAATAAATGGGTGAGAGACAGAGAGATAGGACAAAAAGACAACAATGAGGAGAAGCGGAGAAGAGATAGAGAGAAGAAAAGAAAAAGTACATGATTGCAAAATCTGTTGGATAAAACTATAAGTAATTGCAATATCAAGTGGTTAAATAGTAATTTATCTTAAATACTAAATTATTAACGGGCAAAATGGACAAAAAGACCTATGTTTGTGAAGGAAGTGTAACTAAACGACTAAATAGCCTATTATTTTGAAATATAGGGACCAGAATGTTAACAATGATAAAAAATAGTGATTTACATGTATATTAACTTTTTCTGGTCCTTGTCGAGTGGCCCAACTTAATGTCACCATTAATCTGGTTGCATTTTCTCTAATGTCATCTTGAGTTTGCAATTGTTTCTGACTAGGAAAGCTTTATTGGTGTCTTTTACTTGCAAAGTGACTGCATTTGAATAGGAAAGTTGATCCTTTGCAAATTGAAAAACATATTAACTAATGGCAGTAAAATCATGGGATTGGGTTCCAAGAAATCAACAAACATTAACCAACTGGATGCACCTGCTAAATGAAAAAAGGCCACAGGGAGAGATTGAAAATCTTGATTGAACCCAATTTGATACCAAATTGATTTAAAACGAATAGAACAAAACAAAAGGAAAATAACGAATCTCTTAAATTTATTTAATTCTTAATTGTCAATATCAATAATAATAAGCTTTACTAGAGTACTTAGATGATATAGGTATTTATAGTGTAATAAATGGTCCTACTAGTACTAGGATCTAGGATTAAGAATCCTAAAATAAGAAATTACAGAACCAGTACTACTGAGGAATATAAACCAACATCCAACAATAACTAGAAATTCTAAACATTTTAATTTTACAATAATTAAAATACTGTTCCTAACTAAATTTCCTAAATAATAGAAACTTAAACTTCTTAGTTTTAAGATGAAATAACTCGAAATAAATCACTTTCTAATCATGGAACTAAGAAAAATAATTCAAATAAATGCTGCAAATTAAATGCCGCTTACTCAATCAAAAAAACCTGCCATTCCTCACAAGTTAGGTGGAAACCATCAATTGGTCACTCAAACCAGGTGTGGAACACCATGGTGCAAAAACTTAAAAAGCCATACATATTAACATATGTACAAAACAACAAATACTAAAAATATAAGTTAAACACCAATCATGTGAGGCAGATATGTTTCAAAATGATACCCTTGAAAGAAATTAGTCGACCATTATCATCAAATACCATTCGGTTAGAGACAATCTTGACATTTCTAAAAGATCTATGAACTTTCTGCCTCAAGACCTGGCACAGCAAAAGCATAGTCACCAATGCAATTAAGGTTGCAAATCAGAGCCAGAAATCCAGGATGAAAAGAAAATAACCTATTGCTGAACTGTTGCAAAGGATATTTCATGAGCTTACCTCCTCTATGATATCTGCAAGCCCTGCTGAAAATATAAGAACTGGAATGTCCCTTTCCTGCAAATTCACAGAGGCAAAAAGCAAGTAATGCTATGGATTTTAATTAAAACTGTGTTCCAAGAGAAACAGTATCTTTTTGAGGATTAATATGCCCAGCTGGATTGGGACCAGACATTATGGATGTTCTTCTTCACATTCTTTAGTGTTCAATTGAATGATGTGACATGTTTGGATTATACAGGAAAAAGAAATTTGAAGTTCTGACTTATTATAGACCATAAACAGGTACTCCACTTTCAGAGGGAGACTGTGGGTCAATATCCTCAAAACTATTAGTGGATAAGTTAATATTTGGGTACTGGATGAATAATTCTTCAAGTAATAGATGAGCTGTTGGCTGGCTTGGAAGGAAATGGTAACTGGTGAAGGGAGGGCTGAAGGGTGAGTGCATCGATGAGGTATCTTGGAAAGCGTTTTTTTTCCTCGCTTAGTATGTATATCTAAAGGGAAAGGATAACTAAGGAGAGAATTTAAGAGGTTTTTAAACCTTCAAAAGAGCTCAAGATGTATATGGTTGAAGGCATTGTTCTGTGATTTTAAAAATATATATAATTTAGAATAGAACTACAACACAATTATTAAAAAAAAGTAACATATCAAACTTGCCCATTGATGTCCTAATATTACCATGGCCACCAAATTTTAAAAGTGTCATTAAGAAATAATAAAAATAGCTCATAAGATTTTCCAGAACACTTGAGTTGTCATTGAAAGAGGAGATTACCTCCAGAAATTGAAAGAGTTCAACAACACCATCCCTAAAAGCAATAGCAGAATTAGCAACAGATTCTCTAATTGCATCACATGTAAGGCCTCCCTCAATGAGAAGATTATGAGTTTTCCCCCACCTGCGTGCAATTTATAAAAGCATAGAAAATCATAACTCCTAAAGCATGTAAAAGAGTAAATTACTATATAAATGTGTTATCATCTAAGATGCTTAAGAGCAAGAATAGCCCCTACACAAAAAGCTATTAGCAAATACCATTCTTTCATGAGCTTTGTTTTCTCTTGGATTGGAATAGTTGGGGAAAATTCTAAAGGATGATAGTATTCGTACAATGCGTGCCTCTTAGCATCATACTCAGGATTCCCCTGCCGCAAAAGGCCATGGCTGCCTAATGCAAGAAAAACAAACAAAATGACTCATAAACAAAAATCTTCTGAATCAAATCATTATTATAAGAAAGCAGAATTTTCAGAAACATACTGTGGCCCCGACGGTCATTCACCATGTACTTGGTTAGTGTTGCATCAAAATCTGCAATTACCTGATAGACAAAATAAACCCAGATGAGTAATAGAGAAAAAAAGTGTCAAAAGAACACAAGGAAAAATATGAAGATTGAACCTGGAGCTTGGAAGGACCCGCCATGCGAATTGCAGCAATTTTCTTTTGAAGCGAGAGAAGATCATCCACCACTGTAACATTGGAGAGTTCATGGCCTTCCGTAGCCATTCGATTCTTGAAACTAACACGACAATGCCAAAACCTGCAAGGGATGATGATGAAGAAACGAGCAGGGAAAGTGATTATGCTCCTTTGGTATCGATAATTCATCTAAAATTTGAGAGTTGCGCAGAGCTTAAGCATTTACTGACTCATCTACTGTACTTTCATTTCAAATGGGCTGAGTTTCCTGGGGCCCAACTGTTTGGATTCGGCTGATTTCCATCAAGCAAATAATTCCAATTTAGGTTTTCCGAGAATTATTTTTTATATTTTCAAAATCGTATTTTATAATTTTTTATATAAATTATGTTTTTTCATAAAAATAAAAAAAATAATAAATAAAAAAATTTTGTCAGAATATTGAAGGACTACATGCACGTTATTACTACATATTTTATTTTTCAATTTATTGTTTTAATTTTAATTTTAATTTAATAATATTTTTTTTAAAAGTAAAACTACTTATTGTATTAATAAAATTCTATTAAATAAAAAGGATATCATCCCAAATAGATGGATGATTATACTTAATAGATTCTCTAATCAAAATATGAGCAGTTAGAGTAATATTACAACAAACCCATCTAACAGAAATATTAGTTCCAGAGTCTAATAAAGATTTATGATCATTCAAAATTAAACCCATACATAAGATAATTTGATAAAAATGCTCCTTAAGTATCTGTCTAAAACCCTATATAAGATAATTTGGCAAAAATGATCCTCTTTCTTTCTCATCTGTCGAGTATAAATTATTAAAGTCTGCCGAACAAAGTTACGGAAGATAGTTTCTACAAGATAAAACTTGAATAAGATTCGAAGACTGACATCATCGTTGCGATTCTGGAAATCCATAATAACTAGTAAATCTTTATTGAACATTATATTTCGAAATAACCAAATCAATAAAATTTGAAAAAAAGCCAACCACAGAAACAGACACATGACTGTTCTACATTAACGAACGGTCTCCTCCCAATTCTTATTTATTGACCAAGAAGCAACCATCAAAGTGTAAAAAATTACAAAAAAGTTTCATACGAGAACTAAGAGCTTTTGTTTTCATAAAAAATAAAATGTATTGGATTGAATCAATCATAAGTGACGATCAGAATATCTCTGGAACTCTTAATAGGGATAACAGCATCTTCTTTTTCATCGATAGTCAATTGACGCAGATCGTCTTCTATGGGAAAGGGAAAAGAAGAAATTAGGTTTAAGGAAGAGGAAAAGGCGAGAGTATCAAGTCACAAAAAACCACAAGGGGAAACCTAATTTATTAATAATTTAAAACTACTTAATTAATTTTAAAATATTTATTCATAAATAAAAATAGTATTAATAATTTAGATTGTGTTTTTATCACTAAATTATATAAAAATAATCATAAATAATTAAAACTAATAAAATAATCATAAAAAATAATAATAGCAATTAAATTTAATTAAAATGAGCTCCCCATGTCAATTTCTTAATAATCTTAGAAAATGTCATATATTATAAGCTTCACATGTCCATTGTTAGTACTATTTTTTAGTACCCTTAGAAAATATCACATGTCAACTTCTTAAAAAAAAATAACTTGCTTTATATATATATATATATATATAGATAGATAGATTTTAAAAGTTGTATCAATTTCAACGTAAATTTACAATTTATAACAATTTTATAGCACAATTACAAATTGCCTAAACATTTTCAAAAATTTTTAATTTTTTAATAAATAAATTACTTTACTTTTAAAAATTTTAATATTAGGAGAAACATCCTCTATTCAAACTCCTAACAAATTGTCAAAGGACATAAGTTTGTCAAAGGACATAAGTTAGTTAAAGTATGGGCAGTAAAATTCTCAACTCCCTTAGTGAAAGACCAAAAATAAGAATGCAAAAAATCAACTGCTTGCAAACGATCCCAAACTACTGCTTTTAGGTCTTATCTATCAACGGTTGACATGTCGCAACTAGATTTTTAATTAAAAAATTCATGAATTTGACATTGTGAGTTTCTTTCTTTAATACTTCATATGCTATCTCATAATTTAATTCTTTCACCTGTATTACCTCAGTATTGAACCGTGAGATAAAACTCTTTAAAGACTTACAAAGTTAGAAAAAATTTTTTTAGGAGATATACAAGTAATAAATCTAAATTTAAATAACGTAGCAAGCTATGTAAAATTTTAAATTAAACCTACACTCATATTTTGATACCGTTTTTAAATCAAACCTGTGAGTATTGATGGAAAATCCCGAAACCAGAGCGAGCTTACCATCTTCCTCCCCAAAAACAGAGCAAAACCCTCTGTTAACTTTTTTTTTTAAAAAAAAATCCTATTTTAAATCCAAATCTACACCCCTCGATCCAATCAATCCATAAACTTCCAAAATCCTCAGCTAGATCCTAATTTAAATCAATATCCTGATCAGAAATTTAATAGTTTCTCCCAGAGGCTCTAATAATTGGATAGGTGAGTTATATCCCTTTTATTCAAATTATTACGATATAATTTATTTTCTCTACCATTAAATAGTGATTTTTGTGATTTGAGAATTAAAAGAGTATATGTTTTAGTTAGACCCATTTATAAGATTCTATATATTTTTGGATTAATGATTTTCATATGTTGATCTAAATAATATTTATAGTTTATCATGTATTTTTGTTGAGTCTGTGTAATTTTGGAAGATCTAGTTATGCCGAAATATTACCGAATTTTTCTTAAATATATATATAAAACTATATTTAAAATTTCGCATTTTACGTTTTATATTTTTATTCTAGAATATTTATTTATTACTTGATATATTATTTTTCTTCTTAATTCTAGGGGAGGACTCATCTTTGAGGATAGATAATAGGGGTGCTCCTACAATCTAGGGTTATTTTGTCTCCAGTACTAGTGAGTGGATAAATATGTAACGTTGATATTTTTTTTAAAAATATATTTATATATGTATATGCTATTTATTTATTTAAAATGTGAAAGGATGAAATGAATTTATATTTCTTGAATGAATGAAAATTGAATTTTAAATACGGCTGAATAAATAGTCAATTACACTCTGTATATGCACCGAACAGATAACACATTGATGACAAGTGATTTATTTTCAGCATAATATATATTTATACTGTCTTTGGGACAACACTTTATATACAGACAATATTTGGGGCGTATGTCAGGTGGGCACCCTTTGAGGGTAGCTCTGCACATGTGTATGACCAGTATTTTATTAGCTCTTGGGCCAAAATTGTCATTGATAAATCTGGTTTTCTTCTTGCTTCATCATATGGTCAGGGGTCTATCGTGGATGCCTCCGGTGAAGATCCTCCGACGTTCAAGTCAGGTTCATAAACTGGTGTAGTATGGATAAACAAGAGTTGCAGAGAAAAATAATGTAAAAAAAATGGAGTCGAGGAAGAAGCAAGAAGAAGAAGAAAGAAAGATCCCCTTTTTTCCTGCCCCTCCTGTTTCTGCTATGGTGCTACCTGTCTATGTCACTCAGGCCCATGCATATGGGCGTGTCAGACCCCCTCTCCACGCTAGGCGGCCATTTAATTCCCTCAGCGCACATGCGAGCAGGGCTGCGAATTGACTGGACCAACTCCTCTCCCTCACATCACATCACCGGGCTGGGCTTCTTCCTGCTGGGTTTGGGCTCGTGGGTAATCCATCTGGCCCGGCACGTCTGGGTCGAGACCTGAGATGCTGAGTTGGTCAGCCTAAGGAGGGCTTGATGGGATTTGGGCCATTGTTCTCCTCTTGGGTCCGGCCTCGCCCAGAGTAGAGGAAGGCCAACGGTCATCAGTCATCATAGAGCCCAAGATGCCAACATTGCTCTCAGGCTGTCATTATTTTATTTTATCACACCTAAGATGCTACTATTATCTACAGGGAACATGTTATGAGTGTATGCAGATTTTATTTTTTACATTTATGATATTTGGATTTATTATCCAGCAGTGAAATCTTAGCAATTTATATTCAGTTTATTTTAGCTAAGTATTTAGTACTATTAAATACCTAAACTTTTTTTTTCCCTTTGTTATTTAATTATCCGCTCACTGAATAGTTTGTACTCACCCTTTATACTTTTAATATTACAGATATCGGTCTATATCTCTTAGTTTTGTCCTTTCTTCCACTTCTTCTGCTCAGAGTCTAGTGGAGGTCGGGTCAATTCTAAATCCTTTATAACTTTTTGTAATTTTGAAAGATAATGTATAAATTGTATATTCAAGTATTGGATGTATTTTGTTTAGTGTAAATATATTATGAATTGACTAGACCATCCATCAGTCTTCTCTTATATGTTTAATATTTTAAAATTATAGCAGGAAATTCTGTCAGTTTTTCGAGTCATATTCATCTCTACAAATTAGAAAATGGGTGTGACAATTTTTGGTATTAGAGCTTAGGTTTATAGATTCTGTAGACTTTTTTTGAGTTAGTATTCTTAATTATATTCAGATAATTCTTTTCGTATTTTCGTTTGTAGGACAATGCCACCCAAAGTAGGTAATAGAAGTCGAGGCCGTGGTGTTCGTATGGTGTGAAGATCAGCTGCTTGATGTGGGACGAGTCCCACATCGGTAAAATTACGGCAAATCGAATTGAATATAATAGTTAGCATGAAATTACTAAATAACTTGGATTAACCATTTTGGGTCAAGTGGAAAGTGGGTCTAAAAGTTATTTGAGTATTTGCTCGTTGTTTAGATTATTGAGATATGCTTTATTGAACATTGGAGGGCATTTTTTTGTCCATTGCCAGAGTTAAAAGAAAAAGGGATAGATCCCCTTTTTTAAGAGAAAGAGAAAGAGAAAGAGAAAGAGAAAGAAAATAGTCATAATCCAAATGAATAGGGAGGATTCAATGGACTTTCCGGCAACAGAACCAAATGATGCTGAAAAACAAAGTTGTGCTATTATTGGCTAGACCTGCAAGAAAGAGAACATGAGGTGGTGGGTGCCCACGGCAGCCACTTCGATGCTCATGTCAATATACCGAAGAATGAGGTAAATGCAATGAATTGCTTAGAACTTGAGTAGTATAATAGAATAACATATATTTACTTCTGCGATTCTTCTCCTTTTATATTATAAAAAGGTAGAAATAAATATAGTATTTCTTAATAATATGGCAATGATGTGACTAGCTGCTTGATAAAGGATATCGCCAACTAATAGGTTAGTAGTCCCGCGATTATAGGCGTAATGGGATACGCTGCCTGTATCTAATAACGATAATTTTGTATCGAGACTCATCCTATCAAGGAGAGGATGAGTTTTGATGATAAATTAGATATTGCGGTGTCCCGATTTTTATTTTCTTGAACGAAATCACATTATTTATTAGATTCTTATTATATGGACCTATTCTACAGTGATAGCTTATAACATATTTTGGGCCATTATTATACAACACAGTAAGTTTAAATTTAACACCAAAATTGTAATTATTTAAGATCTGAATTTTATAATCACCAAAAAATTATAACACTAGTGGACAAGTGAAAATTAATTATCTTTAAAAACATTTATTTTAAATAATTAAGAAAAATTATTTTATTATTCTATTAATAATATGATATGTGATCCCAAAAATATTTTAAAATGACAAATAATAAAAGGATCATTTTAAAATTCTATCCTAATAGTGTGTGCATATATATACCTAACAAATATAAAACTAATAATAAGAGACAATTTTTTATTGTCATCTATTGAATATATTAGGGACAAAATTTACCATTATCTCTGTTTCTATAAAATTTTAAAAAAATAGGAAATAAATTTCTTATTAAAAAAATAGGATTAGTGATCCTCCACTATTCCTTAAGAAAGACAACTTTAGGGATTTAGAAATCCCTAAGGTGTTCTTTCTAAACACTATGCGAAAAGATGGAAGACACGTCGCTACTCTTTGCCATGTGTTGGTCGCTTAGAAGGAGAGAGAGTTAGTAGAACGGATCATTCTCCCAAATTTCTTTTATGTATGCTTTGGACCTCACGTCCTTGAGAGACCAAATGGATCCTTTTGGAAGGTTTATGTCCATATTGAAACCAATTCTGTTTTTTTTTTTTTTTTTTCAGTATAATTATTATATAAAGCAATCAGTCCATGGAATAACTGAAATAAGAATTGAAAAATGCCAAAAAAATTAAAATAATTTCATAAAAACATCATCAATGTTATTGTACAACAACAAAAATGAGGTGAGAGGATTAGAATAATCACAACTATAAGGATTTTTATCACATTATTATATAGGAGATGATGCATCTTTTGATGAGTGTTCAACTGCAGACTTTGTCAGCTGGGTATAGTGGAACTCAATTTGAAGCCTGTGATGAATAGGTGTTGATGGTATTAAACCTTTATTCATATCAGCTTGCAATTCTCTTATGGGAATGGCAGCTAAGAAGCTCTTAATATACTCTTTGCATGACTCCTTCCCTTTGCACAGAATCTCCTCTTCCTTGTCAATCTTTCCAACAACCTCATTCTGGCTCAGTTCCACTTCAGCCCTTCCTGTCTCCTCTGGGGTCAAATGTGGATTCTCTTCAGCTGAACCTTTTTCCAAGGAGTTGCTCGGTTGCACCTTTTCAATCGCAGTCTTTTTTTCTATTGCTTTATTCTTTGTTGGTAGCCGTTGGATTGATGTATCTTTGTTAAATTTTAGGAAATAGGCCTGATTGCATCCCTCATAAAGTCTCTCTCCCAATGTATCGATGATATAGTATGCATCTTGCTCAACCTTGAGCACGAAGAAATGATCATTCCAACTTACTATGTACACCAAAGGGTCACTATTATGAGACAAGTCTGAACTGTCATGGCTAATCTCCTCCCAGATACTGTCAAAGGTCATTGCACCACCAAGGAAATCAAAATCTAGCCCTTCTGGTTTGAAGAATCCGATGAAAGACTTCTCTGCTACAACTGAGATAGGACGAACCTTGGCATGAAGGATTGTTTCGAGATCAAAATGCTTATCAGGAAACTGTTGTCTATAGTCCTCTTTCTCACACAAATTTCTCCACTCTAATGAACCATCTCTGATGAGGCTGTCAAATTCGGACTTGGTTGGCATTTCATATTGATTAGATTGCAGCCAATCAGCAATGATAGCAACGAGGGCTGTGCAAGCACTCTCTCCTGCTGCACGCTCGCTTCTTTGATCAATTGAACCAAAAAAGACCTGCGTTTGAAGCTTCATGTGTCCATCGCGGCTTATTACTTCTTTCTGCTCCCAGCTGCCTACAGCAAAATGGTCATCTCCAAATTCAGAGAATGATGATCGACTAGTAGTAGAACTTTCTTCTGATTTATTCCACTGACAGAACAATTATCACAATTTTAGATAAAATTGAACTAGCCCAATAACAATAAGAAGACATAAAAAGTACACTCAAATGCAGATGTAAAATGAAGGATGTGGTAAAAAGATTCATATGTACCCCAAAACTCGACTCATCAGATGAGCTAAGTTGTCTACGATCAAAATCTATGTCATCACCTCCATCTTCTCTATAATCTTTCTTCAGAAGCGGCTCCCCTTTAACTTTAGGTTTAGAAGTTCTAAAGTTCAGTTTCCCATTCCTCCAAGGTAAGATTCGGTGCTTTGAACTCTGCCTCAATGACTGTTTATAGTCTGATGCACTTGAATGTCCAAAGAAAGAAGATGTCATGTCTGGTTCACCATTGTTATAGTATATCCAACTCTCATCTTTGGAATCAAATATTGTACTCGAGAAGAATGATCTTCCAGTGAAGTTTGCATGTGCCAGTGTTTCATAGTTGAATGACAACCGAGAACTAGAATTGACATCATTTCCCTCTACTTCAGCCTCAGCATCATCATCGAGCGAATATGTATCAAATGCATAGTTATTTTCATCTTCACTTTTGACACAGCTCTTACCCTCGTTGCCCTCTTCTTCATGACAAGCTCTCTTTGTCCTTCTGAAGATTCTCACTTTTCTCAGACCTGCTTTAAGACCAGCAGACTCATATTTTTGTTGTGATGGATCATCTTCAGGATAGGGTAATGGTGAAACAGGTCGTATTGATCTGGGAACTACCTTAAGAGGTTCTTTATTTGGTCCCAGTTCCATAAACCTGAGAGCTAACTACATTATATTTGAACTAGTATCAGAATCATATATTTTTTTTTTTGTGAAAATGCTAAATGCAAAACAGATTGAAAGACATTGAATGGACTTACAAAAAGCAATGGAGTACTCTCACTGGTCCTGCTGGAAACCGTTAAAGGAACATTGATTTTAAGCTCTTTACCAGTAGCTGTTGAAGCATATTCTGCAAGATTCAATGTAGCAGTTCCAACAAAGACTCCATTCCTTGGTTCCTGGTTTAAGCTCTAATGGCCCAAAAGAGAGAAGGGGAAAAAAAGATTCTATAATCAGACCAGCAACCTAAATATTAAAACTAAAAATGGTAAAAGAAATATATATATATATATATATATGATTAAGGAGAAATTTTATAATACAACCATTATATATACAATGGTCATGTTATAGTCATTGATTATAGTAGGTCCTATAAAAGTACCACCATAATCAAAGAGTTAACATGCAACCATTGTGCATATAATAATTGCATAGAATATTTTTTTCTGATTTAGGTATTGAATAAAATATTGCAGTTTTTGTTGATGGTGAAAAAATGAAAGTGCCTAACCAAATATTTAGATATCAATAAAAGGGTCCCCATAGATCAAACAGAACAAATAAGAAAAAAAAGGTTTTCAGGTCAAGGAATATGCCATGCTTGCCACCTATGAGTGAATGAGCAAGTGACAGGATCTAACTTGATAGCAACTTTCACTATGTGTGAAGCCTAACACTTCAAAATTAGCACCACAAAAACCTAATTTTGGCAGGCTAAGATCGGGGAGGAAAAAAAAAGAATATTGAATCCAAAGGATAAATCATGACGCCTAAGTGACCATAGCCATTGATACCCATAATCATATTCCTAATCATATTCTTAATACATGCCATTGATTAGAATTCCTACCCAACAAATAGACATAAGAGATGCTTGTCACATGGAATAAAAATTCAATACACAACTAGAAAGCAAGGCACTACTTCCAACCAAAACTGGCAAATAATCCTTACAAACTCTTTATCTTTTTTCTTTTAATAATATAAAATAATAAAAGAAGAAACAGTGAAGAAAATGGGTAGCCTAATGCAATTGAAGCTCAATATCAGTAGAAAAGATTCAAATGAGGAAATCCAAAAGATTTTTAGTATTGTCAAACCAGTAAAAGCACAGTTGTCTGAGAAATGGTCCCTCCCCACCCTTAAGCCCAGAATTACAGACCCTGCTTGTTTCCAAGAATATGGAATTTCCAAGAAAATGAAAGAGAAGAGGAAGCAGCATAGGCAAGCAAAATTAAAATCACCTCCATTTAGAAATTACAAATAATAAGAACCCATTCCAATATCATCAAAATTTAACGATCAATCAAACATAAAAGGAACAGAACAAAACAGAACTTACACCGAAAACAGTAAACTGAACCTCCCAAGGAAGAAACAAACCCTCCTTGTTTCCAGAAAAATTACAGACGGTTTTAAACTCCTCGTTCCATTGAAACACCCCATCGCCAAGAAAAACACCTTGCTCTGTAAAATTCCTCTGCACAGGGCGCCTCAATGGTCCCAAAACAATTCTCTTTTGACCCTTCCACTTTATCTCAACTACCACTTTCCTCTTCTTGCTCACATCATCATTTTCTGTATCAAATTGTACCATATTGAGGCCTTGCAGTTTCTGAATTGCTGCTTTGACCTCAAATTTTCTTGATGATACAGGAGGCCGAGGTGGCCACCACATCATCTTCACCACCATTTTCTTGTGTAGTGCAGTAACCTTTCTGATTCCCAAAGCTGAAATGGGCTTAAAGCAATTCAGAATCAAGACTGCAATTGTCACATATGGTGACAAAACCAGAAAAAAATGGAAGGGAAATAACTCAAATGGGCATCAAGAGGACTACACAAACTAAAGAGTAAACAAGATTTTCATCTTTTATTTAATCAAAAGTAGGAATTGAGAGAAAAGTAAAAATTGGGTATTACATAGCTTGGATTCTTGAAGATTTTCTCACGAGATTTCGAAAGAAAATTTAGTGCCGATAAGGGTTGGAAAATCTAAAAATAGGTAAGCTAGTAAGAGATTGATAGGGAAGAGGACAGGTCAAGTTTACAACATTACAGAGTGGAGTATGCCGTTGGTTTTTAGGGGGAAAGGGGCCGGCAATATATGAATTATAATAATAATAATAATAAGCGCTTATTAAACGTCTTCTGTTCCATTCCGTTCTTGCACAAGAGGTCCTCCCGTTTGTGGTTTATTAGTTTTGCCTCCCGATATCTTCACCTAATTTAATATTAGCCCCTCGTAGACTTTGTGCATATATGTAATATATATATATATATATTCTTTACTAGAATTTTAAAATTTGAAAACTTTAATTTAATCAATTGAATAATATCTGAAATATTAATTAAAATATTCACTAAAATTTTGATGATGGGTTATTATTTGGTTGATTCGATTTTAAATTAAATAAATTAAAAATTAAAAGTTTAATATTTTTAAAATCAAATCAAATCGATTTTAGATAAAAATTAATTTGAATTGAACCGATCTAATTTAATTTAATTTGATTTAGTTTGATTAATTAGATTTTTTTAATAATTTTTTTTATTTTTTAAGTTTTATTTTAAAATTTAATTAAAATATTTTAACTTTAATTATAGTTTAATTTTTCTATGTTATAAAAAATAATAAATTATTATCACTAATCGATTTGATTTTTTTATTTTTTTATTAAAATTAAATCGTATCGAAATAATAAAAAATTTTAAAATTAAAAATCAAATCGAACCAAAATAATAAAAAATTAAATTAAATTTTTTTTGAAATAATTCTTAAAATCAGTATAAAAATTTTGTTAAATTGTAATATTATTAATAATTATATTATATAATATAAATCCAAGAGATGTGCAGAAATTCTTCAATTTTTTAATTCATGAGGTGCATAATGGAAAATATAGAGTTATTAGGTAGGGTTTTGTTTATTGTTATTCCTTGCAAATCATATATATGGAATTCCTCTCTTTTATTATACCTAATTTCCATCATCTTTCAACTGTTGTTTGACTTTTTCTTTAATATTATTTGAGGCTATAAAAAACTTAAAAGGAAAATAATTTATTTTGTTAATTTATAAATGAATAAAGCTATTTTAATTAGGAGCCAGTAGTATTTGGTTCAAATCAAAAAAATTGATCGAATCAAATTAATTTAAAAATTTAGTTTGATTTTTTATCTATTTCGGTTCAATTTGATTTTTAATTTTAAAAATTTTGATTATTTCAGTTCGATTTGATTTTGATGAAAAAAAAAATAAAAAAGTCAAATCAAACTGATTAATGATAATAATATATTATTTTTAATAATATAGATAGATTATATTATATTAAAGTTAAAATATTTTAATTAAATTTTAAAATATAAAAAATAAAGTATAAAAAATAAAAAATTTATTTAAAATTTAAATCAATAAAATCGAATTGAACTGAATTAGACCGGTTCGATTCGATTTGATTTTTAATTAAAATCAATTCGATTCGATTTTCATAAATACTAAAATTTTAATTTTTAATTTATTCGACTCAATTCAGTTCAATTTTAAATCGAACCGATAGAATGTTCACTCCTAATATTAACTATAAAACAAATTATATGATTATTTCATTTTTAATCAAACAATTTCTAATTTTATTTTATAAATATGATAATTAAAAAGTCAAATATTTTAAGTTTTATTCAAATATTTTAATTTTAGTAAATTAATTTGAAATTAAAAATTTTACAATATTTTTTAATTTTGAATTAAATTATCAAAATTAAAATATACAGATAAAATTGTACGTAAATTATTATTAAAGAAATCAGTAATATATCCATAAAATATAAGAATTACCTGTATTTTTGCACGTGATTATTATTAATTTTTTAATTTATTATTTTATATAAAATATAAATAATATTTTAGACTTATTGTTTATTACTTTATATAAATTTTTATTACTTTTCTACAGACTAAACTTTTTATATTATAATTTTTAATGAAATTTTTATAATATCATGAAATGAAAGAAAATATTATTATAAAAAAATAAAATATAGAAATTAATAAAAATACAAATTAAAAATATAAAATAATTTCATATTGGTTCAAAAATCAATCTTTTTATATATTATTAGTATATTAAAAAAATTAAACATTATTTTACTAATACTAATATTACTATAGTTTAAAAGAATTCAAAATTACATTGAGACTCCATTTATTTCAGAAAGATATTTTTTAAAAAATATTTTTTAATATTAAAAAATTAATAAAAATATTTTTTTAATTAAAAAATTTAATTATTTTAAAAAAATGAGTTTTTCTTTTAAAAAAATTATTTTTACACTTTAAAAATTATTTTTTTAATAATAATTAGGATTTTAACATTTAGTAAAACATAATAAAAACTTTTACGAAATGAATAAAATAATTAATTATAAATATATACATAGGCTTAAGGGAAAGAAAAAAAAATATATATAGTACTTATATCTATGATAAAAATTAATATAACAATACCTCAAATTGAATCATAGAGGTTTTGAATTTTGGCAATCCATAGTTAAAAGAAAACAATAATTTTCTCTAGAAAATCAGTTGTTTGGGTAATTTTTCTAACAGTAAGGAGTAATATTCGGTTTAAATTTGAATTAATTTAAAATTTTTATTTAGTTTTTTTATTTATATTTGTTCGATTCAATTTTTAATTTTAAAAATTTTAATTATTTTGATTCAATTCGATTTTGATTAGAAAAAATTAAAAAAATCGAACCGATTAGTAATAATAGTATATTATTTTTTATAATAGAGAGATTAGACCATAATTAAAGTTAAAATATTTTAATTAAATTTTATAATACTAAAAATAAGGTATAGAAAATAAAAAGTTTATTAAAAAATCCAACTGATTAAATCGAACTAAATTGAATCGAATCAAATCAGTATAATTCGATTCAATTTTATCGAAAATTGATTCAGTTTAATTTTTATAAATACTAAAATTTTGTAACGAGTCGAGAACACAATTCCTATGATACTATTAATGTTCAATATAGTATAAATTCCTCTGATCCAAATAATTCTTTGAACTCAAATAGTCCTTCAAACAACTTCAATCGCCACATCTACTCTTATGAATACCATACCTCTGATAAGCACTACTCTTGTTACTTCTGTCATTTGCTCCCCGATCAATGAGAAGCGTTGATGATCATCAATCTAGACATCTATTCACAACTCACATCATCTAACTTGGATCGAATTCAAAATGAGTATTGCATTCATGTAGATTTGTTCATTTTCAAAGCTATTGAAATAAGGAATAAGTATCGAGATAGAAGGAAAGAAAATTACTTTTCACTTTGTATCTCTAGGGGTGAGCAGTATTCGGTTCAAACTGAAAAAACTGACCGAACCGAATCGATTTGAAAATTTAGTTCGGTTTTTTATACATTTCGGTTCGGTTCGATTTTTAATTTCAGAAATTTTGGTTATTTCGATTCGGTTCGATTTTGATCAGAAAAAAACCAAAAAAACTGAACCGAACCGATTAGTAATAATAATATATTTTTTCAATAATATAGAGAAATTAAATTATATTAAAATTAAAATATTTTAATTAAATTTTAAAATATTAAAAATAAAGTGTAAAAAATAAAAAATTATTAAAAATCGAAATCGATCAATTCGAACCGAATCAGACAGGTTCGGTTCGATTCGGTTTCTGACCAAAATCGATTCGGTTCGATTTTCATAAACACTAAAATTTTGATTTTCAGTTTATTCGGTTCGGTTCGGTTTTGAATCGAACCGACCAAATGCTCACCCCTATGTATCTCAATTAAAAAAAAAAAAGAGATAGATATGCTTAAAAGTCAGATACAAAATAAAAGCAAGTTATCAACTCCTTAAAGTAGGAAGTGTCCCACAAAATCATAGTAAAAAAAAATTAATGATTCAAAAATTTAGTAAATAATGAAGATAATTCAGGAAGAGATGCTTAATAACATTATGCTGAAAGTCTCAATGCTTTTTGAAAAAGAAGAGGCATATAGTTAATTTACCATATCAACCTTATTTTAATGAGAAAAAATAATTCCTACAAAAGCAAAACCAAAAAGACTTAGAAATATGTAAATAGGATATTACAGACTTACAAATTAAAGGGCTTAAAAAGAAAAGCAAAAACCCATGAAGTTACACTGCGCTTTACGTCGAAAACACTACTAAATTGGGAAGAGGAGCTCCTAGATTAGTGATTAATTATAAGCCTATATATAAGGCATTAAGATGGATTAGATATCTTTTACCAAAGAAAAGAGATCTATTAAATAGATTTTATGAAACAACTATTTTCTCAAAGTTTGATATGAAATCTAGATATTAGTAAATCTATATTGCAAAACAAGGTAAGTATAAGACAACATTCACAGTTCCATTCAGACATTACGAATGAAATATAATGTCTTTTAGGCTGAAAAACTGTCCCATCAGAATTCTAAAATGATATGAATGATATTTTTAATGATTATTCAACTTTACTATAGTCTACATTGATTATATCTTAGTATTTTCTAAGATAATCGATCAATACCTTAAACATTTAAATATGTATATTAAATTATTAAAAACAATAGATTAGAGGTCTATGCCTATAAAATAATTTTTTTTAAAAAAATAAACTTTTATGTCACAATATATAAAGGGACGATTATTCCTATAAACAGAGCAATAGAATTTGTTAACAAATTTCTTGACGAAATAAAAAACCCACGGTTGAGATTTTTAGAAGTCTTAACTATGTATCAGACATCCGTAAACGTCTAGCTTGATTTGAATGCAAAATTTTTATTTCGAAGGTTAAAAAAAATCCTTCAAATTGGTCTAAGGAACATACTTTAGCAGTTAGAAAGATTAATGACATAATAAAATCTCTTCCCTATTTAAAATTGTAGAAATCGATGCTTTAAAAAAATAGATATAGAATAATTCTTAAGCAAATGATTAATAATAAAGAGTCATTAATAACATTAACTAGTGGTATCTGGACAAGTCCTAGAGTTACTACTCTACTATAAAAAAAAAAAAAAAGAAGAAATAGTCTTATGTGTACAAAAATTTGAGTCAAATCTTTTAAACTAGAAACTCCTTGTAAGGATAAAAATACTCTTAAAAAATATTAAGAATATTACATCAATAGAAGATTTTACTAGATGGCAAGCCATCGTATCTGTATTTATTTTTGACATTGAGTTTATCAAAGAAGAAATTAATTCGTTGTTTGATTTCTTAACTCAACTGATAAGAGATAGAGTTTAAAAGCTCTCGCAACTCTATTAAAGAAATCACATGAAATCTCTTAAACTCCACTTAAGAGTATGGACAAGCTAAGAGAATATGCTTGTAAAATATGCATTGTGGCCGCAAATAATAAAGTGGTAAACTACTTGTAAATACCTATCCGTTGTTGCTTCTTAACTACTATTGACAAGAAATATGAAGGCTTAAAGCCTTATGAAATTGCTAATTTCTACATGACGTATCATTCTACTAATTTTTTTATCTATTCAAGGTTTTTTATTATTATCAAGCCATTTTAGTATAAATAAAATTTTAATTTTCTCTTCCATTGAAGAAGCAATACATGAACGAGTTTTTAGTAAAGTCATAATTAAAAAGATAATATCTTACGATGAACGGAGAGAATTTCTTTTCAAACAAAGATAATAGAGTTACGAAAAGTCTAGATGTTACTGTTTTTATTACATTCAAGTATGGACAAGAGCATTATTATATGAAAACAAGCAATAAAAATTTAGTTGGTCCTGCAATTTCAGGTAAAAACAAAAAATTGAAAATTTTCCGCTTTCTTTCATAAATGATTTTTAATTGAGGACTATTTTCTATTACTTTACCTAATACATTTTGTTGAAGCAAATAGAATCTCAAAGGAACTAAGACTATTCAAAATCCTTTACAAAATTCCATGGATAGTTAAGTGAGACTATATAATACAACCAAAAAACAAGAAAAATCAATGAATTATTATTATAAAATGGTGGGATAAAGATGAATCTTTTAAAGCTCCATCAATATATAGTAGTAAAGGATTAATTTATATGACTAAAAAGTTAAATTCATCAGGCTTTTTCCAATCTCCTAATAATCTATTTGAGGTTTTCAAGGACTTTTTACAGTATATGCCTAAGGAAGAATTGAATAAACAATTATTTACCACACTAGATATTTAGAGGAATCTGTCAAATCAAAAGCAAAGACAGAGTGCTCAAAATCATGCTTTGTCATAGCAAAAGTGGAAAATTATTTCGAAGAAGACAGTAAAGTATCAAAGTAATTATTTATGGACAGTCAAGTCCCTTATTAATTATAAAAGATGCAAAAGATTTTGTGAGCTCTCCAATTATTGAGTGGCCTCAAGAGAATGGACAAAGAGACAACACAACAGTCCATAGGGTGAGAAAAAAAAATCATACACCAAGAAAGAGAGGAAAGGGAGCATGAAAAACTAAAATTAGGATTCATTTTAATGGATATTCATCAATTTAGAAGTGAGTAGACTTGGGAGAGAATTTTTACATTGGAGAAGGAAATGATTGATTGCATAAGTGTAGAAACCTTACCCATGATTTACATAATGGAAAGACAGAAAGAAGGTGTTAGAGAGTACATTTAGAATTTATTAATATTGTATTTGGCATTGGTTATACCTTCTGAAAGGGACCAGTATTCATTTTAAATCGAAAAAATTGAACGAATTAAATTAATTTGAAAATTTAGTTTAATTTTTTATTTATTTTGATTCGTTTTAATTTTTAATTTCAAAAATTTTGATTACTTTGATTCGGTTTGATTTTGATAAAAAAAAATAAAAAAAACCAAACTGAATCGATTAATGATAATAGTATATTATTTTCAATAATACAGAGAGATTAGATCATATTAAGATTAAAATATTCTAATTAAATTTTAAAATACTAAAAATAAAATGTAAAAAATAAAAAATTTAATAAAAATTCAAATCGATCAAATCGAATTGAATCAAACCGATTCAGTTCGATTTAATTTCTGATCAAAATCGATTCGATTCAATTTTCATAAATACTAAAATTTCGATTTTCAATTTATTCAGTTCAGTTCGATTTTGAACCGAACCAACCGAATGAGCACCCAGTATGTATATATATATATATATATACTTGGCAGCCAAAAATTAGAGAAAAAACAATGTCCATTTAAATGAGATTGAGATACAAATATTTTTCAAATAGTAAATACCTTTTAAAAATCAAAGATAATCAATAGTTAGTTGAGTTAGAATTGTGACAGATTAAAATTTATAATTTATTTTTAGTAATTGAATAGCATTATATATTTTTAAATTTCTTACTGCTGTGGTTGGTATTTATTATTTTATGTGGGATGCTTAATAACTGTGCTCTTTTTTTTTTTTTTAAAATAGGGATGGGGAGTCGAACCTTTGACCTCACAAGGCTACAAGCTACAAGGATGCACTTTCCACCAGGCTAAGCCTCGGAGTGCTAATAACTGTGCTTTTAACTCTCATAAAATAACTAAAAAATAATTAATTTGATAGGTGTGAAAACCTAATCATTTTATTTTTATTTTTATTTTAGTTAAGGATTACAATATGGCAACTTAATTAATTAGAAAAAAAAATTATTATTATATTGAAAAAAGAATAATTTAATGAAATAAAAAACCACAGCATTGGCCCATTATCCGCTAGTAATATTGATTTGTCACAACTAATCTTTAGTTTGCATACTTACTATTTTCTATTCAACTGAAGCTGCCTATTTCACTGCAAGATTTCACACCCACTGCTACATTAGCCAAAATCTAATTCAACCGAGTATAGGTTCAAGCAACCCTGTGAAAGCACACAGCATTAAGATACAATGTATCACAAAATATGGAGGGGAAAAACAAATAGAGTCAAGGGATCTGTTGATGTAAGGGCTTGGAAGCTGTTCATTGACATGAAAATCAGATCTATTCTTTCTGGGTTTTCAAGATGTCTGGCAAATAAAGAGTCCAATCTCCTAACCTCTTGTTGGCTATAGATATTGATGTCATTGTAAACTCATTTACGCCAACCATCAACCAGTACTTATGTAAACATAATGCATAGGTATGATCATGCAAAATAAAATGTAGATTTGAGGGGTTGCGTCTATTTAGAATACTGCATTTCATTTCATTGTTCAAGGAGATAAAGGGTGAACTCAATTTTAGATGAAAGCGAATTTGGCAGACTAAAGCATTTGCTAATCTTACATAAACACCTCACAAAAATATTAAACATAATAGAGGAGAAGGAACATCATTGCGCCAATATAAAGAAAAAGTACACTTGGCTAAATATAGTAAGATTTTTTTGTTATTAAAAAGAAATATAAAACAGCACAAAAATTTGAACCAGGTATTTAAAACGTTACTAATTCATAACTGGAAAACAGCAATTGGAAAGCAAACCTGCCTAGACTTGGTGAAACTGTAATGCTATATAAATTAAACCATGACTTCACTGCTCACCAGGTTGTCAAATGGGAGGTAGACCACCAACTTGGAGGCAGTAAATCCTATTACATATCCACTTTAACACACTTACACACTTTTAGTTGATTTATTTTTATTAATGAACCCTCCCACTGTTTTAAACCAACGCATAAGGTTCCGATGCTCCTTCACATAGAGCCATGCTTGGAGAAAATTAAAGAGGCTCTCATTCACCCCTCTTTCTTCAATGAAACTATGGAGTGCATCTCTCATCTTTTCGTCAAGTTCCCTGTCAATTATTCATCAGAATTTATCAATAAACCAAACACAGTTTACCCTTTTAAAGTTCTACACAATAATAATAAAAGAATAAAAATAAGTTTTCTAGCTGCACACCAGAACAAATTAACAAGTATCATGGATCCAAAATATCCATTTCCGATTAGAGAGTAAATGCATGAATAGGTAAAATCTAAACAAGATAAGACCACTAGACAAAAATCACCCACAAGCAGAGACTAAAATTTTGAAACTGCACTTCTTCCCAAAAATCATTAACAATGTTAGATAGAATGGATAAGCAGGGACTAAAATATTTTGACACCATGCTTCATAAAAAATTATTGACATTCTTAAATAAAATTGACAAATAGTACAGCACATGAAGCAATCACCTTGTTATCAACAGCAATGTAAATTCAAAAAGACATAAATTTGCCTTCAACTATAAATATATTCACAACATAGTCCCTAACTTTTAAACTTTAAAACATCAAGTGGAGGAAGTTAAGAAATCTGAAAGATAAAAAATTAAAAACTCTTTTTAAATTTGCTTTAAATGCAGAAACGATTATAAGCTGAGAGCCAAAAAGAGTTCAGTCTCAACAGGTCATAGAAGGCTGAAAAAATTAAAATTAAAAAAATAATATAAAAAATTTATGGTGTGTGGCTCTACTCATTTATCTCAGCAGGACCCACTAATATCTCATATGGGATATAGGAATGGTTATTAAAGGTTACAATCAGGTTTCCTGTCATAACAGCTTTTGCCACATAATGAATTTAAGAGCAGGGAGTGTGGAGTGGGATAAAAATGGAAAGGTTTTAAATCCATGCCATAAGCAAAACAACTAAGGTTAAACATAGAACAAACTAATGGAGAATATCCGTAAATAAGATTCTCCAATTACTGAAGAAATTAAAATAACAGAACATCAGCAATTACAATCTTTTAAACCTCAAAGAAAAAGAAGGAACAAATTCAAACTCTTAAATTTTCACTCAAATTTCTGTATAACAACTTGTGAACTAAAAAGTCCAAGACAATAACAAGATCAAACAGCAAAGAACCTTGCATCACTAGGTACATCTCGATAAAATTGCATCAATATGGGAAATTACAATTTATCTATTTATGTATTTGGTTTATAATGAGGTTATGAAGCAGCAAAATGGAATTGGCTACAAAATGGAAGGTAGCCCACAGCCCTTCCTTCTCATAACCCTCACCAGTGTGGCGAAAACTTCCGGCATATTAGTGGGTTGGGAGGCTCAAACTAGGAAAACCAATTCAAACACTTCTTAAATCGTACAAGTAGACCAAGTTAAGCCAGATTGACATGTGTACAATAACGCATCCCTTCCTAAAAATAGATAAATAATGAAAGCTTTTGCAACAAAATAGCATCACGTTTCAAAAACTGGGCTGAAGAGTCAGTGTCAAATAAATGCAATAAATAAAAATATATATCCCTGAAGGAAATGCACTATCTAAGACCAAGTTGTAATGGTGCAGTTATCTCAAATCACAGTAAAACTTTATTTCTTTTCCTCCCCATGCATGAGAAACTGATAACAGAACATAACATAATAGGAACATGTGTCAAAAAGATATGTGCAGAAGATTCATAGACAATGTGAAATAAAATGAAAACGGATGGAAATAGATTCCCTGAAAGAAAATAAGGAACTTATAACCAAGCTGTTACTTAACAGTTATCTCTCATATCTTACTAAAACATAATTTCTTTTCCTCCCCATGCATGAGAATTGGAACACAAGATTATGATGAGTCTATGTCATACTTCGTCTCCTCTATTCTTTTAAAACTTTCATTCCATAGTGAGTTGTGACCATTTAGCATAGCAGCAAGCTTACACTCTAAATTTGATACACAAATTCGGGATCCTGAATCAGTGTCACTTGACTAGAAGTTTCTCTTGATTTGTTGTACTGTTCACACTTAAAAGAGTTAAATTCCTTTTCAACAATCACAGACATCACACCTTCCAATAAATCATAAGAATTACTAACCAAACAATATTTAATTATCAACCAGTAAAAGAGAAACAAGAACCGCAACTCACCCAAAATGAGGGCCATTATATCCATATGGATCTTCAAGAAGCCTAGAATCATCAATCTTTGTTCTTAATGAAACAGAGTGAATTCCTAATGCATCTGGATACAGACCACAAAGAAAATGCAAAGATTTTTCCTGCCCAGGCTTTGACACATCCACATGAAGGAATAACTGATTTATGTCATCCTCATCATCCTCCCCTCCACCTCCAGGTATTATATTGGCCAAGCGCATTACAGAGATATTAATTTCCTCATTTCCATAGGTTCTATTGAGAACCGGGCCATTCCCATCGAGAGCTCCTTTCACTATGGTATAGGCTGATGGTGGGCTCACTTTCTACCAAGCATAAAAACAAATTAATATTTTGCTTTAAAACACATGTATACATATAAACATACTTCGAACATACAGAATCCCATCTAAATTAAACCAACAAAAATGCATACATCCATATGGACATGTATATGCTCTTCCTTAAGAAGCCTATACAATTCTTTTTTTTCTTTGGCATAATTGTCACCAGGATTCGAACTAGGATCTTACAAGCTCGTTGGTCATAGAATTCTTAAAATCAATGAACCGAGAAAATCCCACATATTAAATTCCACTTAAAGACGTACATGATTAATCCATACGGGCCACCATTAAGTATAAAATATGTGTTAAAATGGAAGAGTAAGCTGGATAAACGTACCGGAGGAGGATTCATTTTGGAAATTTCCAGATAGTGTTCTTTGAGAGAGCGGAGCAACATGGAGTCGACGGCATTGGAGATGTTGGTAGTAGAGCGACGATTTGCTATCATGCGCCAGAATGGCTGCCGCACAGCGCCTTCCGTTAACAATTTCCTCAACATGGCACTCTTTCTCGATTCCTCTATGTGCCTTTTGTTGGGGTTTTCAGGGCGATAATTAACCGGTACAAAGCCACTAATGTCGACGGGCGGCCGTTTATGACAGGGAGACAGAGAACAGCGAGAGAGTGCTGGATGGAGGCGCAGTGCAGCGCAGCATATAAGCGGAAGCGTTGTCGCCAAGGGGCTATAGCGGCGTGGTGCAGGAGTGCAAGTCTTTTCAGCAAATGAACGGAGACGACATACCGGGAATCCACAGATAGGTATCAGGGACTGGCGTATTCGTTTCATTCGAATAAAACGACCGAGTTTTAACGCCTATTTATTTTGATGCTTTAAAGTACTAGCGTCTTTTTTTACAGAAATTTCAAAAATATATATATATATATATGTAATTTAACTGTTTTCACTTTAGAATTTAAATTTAAATTTGTATTAAAGTAATATCATAGATTATTTCACCATTAGTCAAAGACTATAAATAGTAGACTGTTTGAATTTGATAATATTGGCATTTTAAAAATGTAATACCCGGTTAGAGTCCGACATCGGAATTCTACTCTCCGGTGTAATTTAGGATGTCGGAACCCTCTAGAAGGGTAAGATTTATATTTTTCTAAAGTCCTTGAGCATATTTTACTGTTTTAAGTATAAAAGGTAATGAGTTTTGAAAAGAAAAGCACCAAGGAAGAAATGTCAGGTTCGGCCGCCGAAGGTGAAGTTCGGCCGCCGAACATACATGAGTTTGGAATCACGTTAAGCCGCCGAAGGTGATCTGGCCAGCCACCTATAAAAGGCCCTAGATCGGTGAATGGATAAGATTTTCTTTCCATCCACAGACAGAGGTGAGACTATGATCTTTCTTGGGTGATCTTCATGTTTTCTTTACATCTTTCAAAGTTTTGATGAGTTTTCTTGATTGTTTAAAGGTTTTGAGCTAAAAAACCAAAGTTTTGAAGTGTGGAGACTTTGAGGGAGAGTTTCTTCATATCTCAACGTTGGAATTGTTTATCCTCTCGTTTTCAAGAGGTAAGTAAAGATCCTGAACTTCTTTTCATGATTTATGCAAGTTTTATGGAGTTTTATGGGTAGAGATGCATGTTTAGGTTTATTTGAGGTTTTGGTTGCTTTGTGGTCAAAGCATGTATATGTGTTGTGTTGTGAGGTTTGTTGGGGTTTTAAGTTAGTTTTGGACCCCTTTGTGCCTATACTTGAGTATATGCAGGTTGTGGAATTGTGATTTGCAGTGAAGTTTGGGTAAGGTTTGCATGAAGCAGAGCAGGGTTCTGCCTTACTGGCCAACCCAGTTTCGGCCGCCGAAGGAAGGTTCGGCCGCCGAACATGCTAAGGAGGTGGTTTCGGCTGCCTAAGCTTGCCCCTGAAAGTTTGGACTTTCGGCTCTGGAGGAGGGTTTCGGCCGCCGAAGGTTAGGGACTTTCGTCTCTAGAGAGGACTTTCGGCAGCCGAAGTGCTGCCGAAAGTGCTTGAGGTTCGGCTCTGGAAGGGACTTTCGGCCGCCGAACCTGCCGTCGAAAGTGCCCTATCTAGCCTTCTTTTGCATGTTTTTCTTGATTCTTTTAGGATGTTTGAGGGGGGTTATGGAGAGTTTTATAGCGTTGTTCTCGAGTTAGTTTGGTCCCTCATGTAGAGTCCACATGTGTAGGAACGGACCAGAGGAACTGAAGAGAGCAGCAGTGAGCACTGCTTCAGAGTCAGTTCAGAGTCAGCCAGAGGTGAGTGGAACTAAACTTAAATTTAGAACTTATTGTATTGTAAATCCCTTTTGTATACATGGTTTGTTTTATGTACATATTTTTTGAGTATGTGTTCACCAGGCTTAACATTGTATGAGTTTAACCCGTCTAGAGCAAGCTCTAGTAAGGGGTTCTATAGTACAGAGATAGTGCATGTACAGGTTGAACCTTGGTACAGAGAAAAGTTTTATGTTTTTAAAGCAAATGTTTGATCATGTATGGGGGGATGTTACAGGTACACAGAGAGTATAGCAGGCTTACTACGGGTCCCGGCAACCTTAAGTCGACCTGGATCCTAGCGCCGGTAGCGGTCCGATTTTCGGGTTGTTACAAAAAATAATTTAAAATTATTATTTATTAATTTAAAATAAATTAAATTAAATTAAAAAAAATAAAAAATATCGTGGTATTTTTACCACGAGCCAAGAAAAATGAGAGAGACAAAACTCAACCCTTACACTTC
The DNA here is from genome assembly GCF_001659605.2 of Manihot esculenta. Lineage (NCBI taxonomy): Eukaryota > Viridiplantae > Streptophyta > Magnoliopsida > Malpighiales > Euphorbiaceae > Manihot > Manihot esculenta. The sequence continues at coordinate 8,132,013 of NC_035170.2, forward strand.
TCTAAGTAACAAATTGTTAAGTTTTTTCTTTACTCCAAATTCAAAACTGCATTTGATTGTAGGTTTGGGAGTGTCATTCATATGGACAATAGAGCAAAGTCAAAATATTAGGCAAGTTGAAAAAAATAATCCATTTTCATGTATTATAAAGTATGTAAAATTACTATTGTAACCCTTTATAATCAATCTTAATTTGCCACTGACATTGCTGATAGTTTACCGTTGTGCATTTGTGAAGTTATTGTTAAATCGTCGAAGGATATTGATAATTTTTTTTCTTACTGTGAAGTTACTCATTTATTATTATTTGTTTATTCTTACTGTGAAATTACTCATTTATTATTGTTTGTTTTGTTTGATTAATTGTAAATGCATGTTTTAAAAAAGTTGGCTTCAAGGATCCTGCTCTATGTAAAGGCATGAAATTTACCAATGGACATATATTTAAAAAAGTTTTAAGGGAGTGGGCTGTTAGGAGAGGATATAGCTATGTGCTTGTAAAAAATAATAAATTGATTATTATTGTAATTTGTAAGAATAAGCGTGGCTTTAGGATTCATGTAAGTAAGCTGAGGGACTGTGACACATTTCAAATCAAGACTTTTAAGGCAGAATATCATTACGTAAGAGAGTTTTACAATCATATAGTTAGTCCTAATTACTTGGCTGCAAAATACTTGGAAGATTTCAGGGAAAATCCTAATTGAAATGTTAAGACAATGTAAAAAATGATACAAAGAGAATTAGAGACAAAAACTTGTGTCTAAATGTTATAGTGACAAAAACATAGCTAAAGCAATTATAGATGGTGATATGAAGGAGCAATTTTTGGGATGGTATTGGCAAGATCTGAGCTTATTTCGCCAAGATTTTGGTTGAACTAGCGATGTTTAATTAGTGGTTGTAGGAGCGCTGCTTCTATTTTTCTTCACTTTGGTTGTTGGAGATTTAGAGGATTCGTAGTAGAGGCGTAGCTGAAGTTGCAAGTCAATCCCCCACGGCTATTAGAGATTGGGATGTTCTCTCCGGTGACCTGGATTGGAGGCGAGGTTTTCAGTTGCTTGAGGTTTGTGTTTTATGGAACCTAGTCCTTGTTCTAGCCGTGGCGATGTGGGAGATCCGAGTTTCTTCTTTCCAATAGCTGAAGACTTATCTTCTTGAAGAGTCCATGTTTGGTGCATGCATATATGTTTTTAGGTTTCTTAGTACCTGTATTTGTTTGGGTAAAGAACCCAATCTTTCTGAAGAATTATCTTATGTCTGCATGTACCTATAAGCCTTTTGCTCTGAGTTTGCCCACATTTGGTGGTGCAAGTTTGGATGCCTAGTAGGGTTTGGGGCTATTCAAGTTGTATTATTATTGAGCTTTGTTTTAATTGATTTAGTTTCTTTGGGCCATGATGAGCCAGTTTGTATCTTTATTATAGGCTTTTTAATGCAAATGCTTGTATTAAAAAAAAAAGAATGTGGTGATATATTTATTTTTATATTTTACCCTAATTAATAAGAAAGAAATACAACTAAGTAGGGTGCTTTGAATTTTTTTAATAAAAAAATTTTGTTTATAAATTATTTTTTTATAAAACCATTTTGTTGAAAATTCATTCATAATATTAGAAAAAAATTGGAAATAGCAAAGAATTGAACACATAAATATTGAATTCATTCAAAAAACAAAACATCTCAACTAAATATCTAATATCCCAACAAATCTTATAACTTACTTAAATAATTAAAATCTAGAAAATAATAAAAAAATAATAATGAATATCAAATCTAATTTTGAAATATTGAATTCAACTCCATTATTCTTCCCAATTCAAATTTTCTATAAAATATATAATATCCCAACAAATCCTATAACTTACTTAAATAATTAAAATCTAGAAAATAATAAAAAATATAATAATGAATATCAAATCTAATTTTGAAATATTGAATTCAACTCCAATATTCTTCCCAATTCAAATTTCTATAAAATTCAAATTTTATGTAGTGCTTCTCTCCAAATCGCAAATTTGTGAAGCATTTCTCTCCACTACTACTTCTCATCATCTTTCCATTATTAAGTATTTTTCTCAAGGAAAACCTATTAGCCTCACCAATTAATTTAGACTAGAGTTTCTTCTTCAACTACTTGAACTAAATTTACATTTTTTTTATTTTTAAATTTGTAATTTTTTTTAATAAATAGCCAAATTTTTTACGCTTGAAAAAACTCTAATACCATGTTGAAAATTTGATTCATGGTATTAGGAAATTCATAGAGAACTGAATGCATAAATATTGAATTCAAATGCCTCCAAATAGACTTTACATAGCAGATTCAAAAAACTAAAAATCTCAATCAAATATTCAATATCTCAATAATTCCTATAACTTATTTAAATGATTAAATCTACACAAAAAATATATATATAATTGATGTTATATAACAATTTTTCAAAGTAAGTCGTGAGTTGTCACCACAAAATAGGTCCACGTGGCAAGAATTTAGTAAATGGAAAACGCAGTCCATCTCGAGGAAGGAAAATTCAGACACTATAACACCTGGTGCATTATTAAGACTCGCCCTTCTCTCGAACGAGCGAATCTTGGCACAAAGTTATCGTTAAACAGGCACAGTCCAACGTATCTCCATTACATCTATAATCACGGGATTGCTAACTTATTAGCTGGTGATATCCCTTATCAAGCTAACAGCCACATCACTGTCGGATAATAAAAAAATGGTATATTTATCTCCACGTTCTTACAGTATAAAAGAAGAAGAATTATAGAGGCAAAAGTATGTTATTCTCTAATACTACTCAAGTTCTACGCGATTCATTGCATTCCTTCCGTTCCTCAGTTTACTGACTTGAATGTCGAATTGGCTATCGTGGACACCCACCACCACCTCACATTCTCTTTCTTGTAGGTTCTAACTAATCGCAACGCAACTCCATTTCAGCCACGTCATCAATTTAATCTCTGCAATATCATTTGGTTCCGTTACCGAGAAATTCTTTGAATCCTCACTATTCATTTAGATTATGTCCAATCTCCTATATATTTCCTCTAAGAGAAACCTCTCTCTCCTCCCACTCTCTAAATGGCCGATAGTTTGCGAGCTACTGCTAATATTGCTATCAACAAGGGTTTCATCGTTTTCTCTACTCTTAACAATAGAGAAAACACGCCTCTAGTATTCAATGAAGTAGACCTTAATAATTTAAACAACAAACAGGTACTCCACCCTCGGACAATATAACACTCAGAAAGAGGTATCAAACATGGCCCTCAGAAGAAGGGAGGAAGCTTTCGTAGACACCCCAAAGGCTCGAATAAAAGCAATCAAAATGCAGCCTAAAGGAAAGGCCGAGTCCGAAGATGAATTAGACGAAGCTCCAAAAGGCATTGATTGTATGGGCCGTGCAAAGGTACCAAAAGGAACAAGAGAAAGATTTCAGCTTAGATAGAGCCTCGCCTCTATCGAAAGAAATTATGGCAGAAACTTTTCTAACCTACCTAGCTTAGACAAGTATGACAGAATAGCAGGTCCCAAGAGTCACCTGGCAATCTTTAGGATGACTATGCAGCTTCAGAATGTCAAAGACTTTGTATTGTGCCGAGTGTTTTCCTTAACACCCATAGTTTTGGCTCAGAAATGGTATCAACATCTTAGCCCAGGTTTAATTCAAAACTTTACACAATTCTCTGCGTTATTTAAATCTAGAAATTACTTATATACCTCCTAAAAAGACTTCTTCTGACTTGCGAAGGATCCGCCAAGGAGAGAATGAGTCTTTAAGGAGTTTTATCTCACGTTTCAATGCTGAAGCCATACAGATAGAAGAGTTAAATCATGAGATGGCGTGTGAAGCATTGAAGAAAGGAACCTGCAATATTAAATTCATGGATTCCCTAATTAAAAATTTAGCCACAACGTATCAACAATTGATAGACAAAGTCCAGAAATATATCAGGCTGGATGACAAAGTCCAGGCATTAAAAGAGGATAAGAGAGTGAGTCAAAAGCAAAGCCAAAGTCCGAGAGGCGAGGACATGAAGGAGATCACAAGAGTTACCCATCTCTCGAAGGAGGGATGAGCAAAGTAAGTACAAGAATTATACTACATTAAATGACTCACAGACTCATATTTTGATGTGGATCAGGAAAAATGATAAACAAATCAGGTGGTCACTCAATCTCAATCCTGAGAAAGCAGAGAAACGAGACAGGACAAAGTATTGTCGCTTCTAGGAATACTATGGTCATACGATAGAAGAATGTCGGCAACTAAAGGATAAGATCGAGAGACTGATAAGGGACAACACTCTTTGGAATTTCATAAGGAAGGAAAGGGAAGAGAGGAGACCTGAGCCCGAGGAATCGACTCCCGAAACGAGCCCTGATCAAAAACCTGTAGGGGTCATACATGTAATAATGGAAGGAACTAGGGATGGTCAAGGAAAGTAAGTAGAGTGCAAATATAATTACCGGACTATTAAGAAACCTTTTAAGTCTCAGAGGCCATTCACCCAGAAGTTTTACAAGCTAGTCAGTTTGGGGAGCCGAATGGTCCCCCACTCTCGATATATTTGTAACATGAGGATATTCTTTTAATAATAAAGTTCACGATGTATTTTTATATGTTGTGCTCTTCAGTGATAAGGAACAATAAGATTGTCTTCCTCAAAAAGGAAAAAGGATTAAGGAGACAAGAAAAGGGCACAAGGCAGGTTCCGCTAAGCCAGGTCACAAGGTAGGTTCCACCAGACCACGGGCATTGGTCCCACTAAATAAGGCTAGAAAACGGGTTCCACCAAGGCCAGGTCACAAGGTGAATTCCGCCAGACCATCCGAGCGTTGGTCCCACTAACCAAGGCCATAAGGTGGTGGAGTTTATCCCACTAAACAAGGCCACAAGGCGGTTTCCGCTAGGCTAGGTCATAAGGCGGGTTTTGCTAGACCATCCACCATTGGTCTCATTGAACAAGGCTAAAAGGTAGGTTCTGCCATGCTAGATCGCAAGGTGGGTTTCGCCAGATCATCTGAGCATTGGTTCCACTAAACAAGGCCATAAGGCGGGTTCCGCCGAGCTAGGTCGCAAGGTAGATTCTGCCAAACCATCTGGGAATTGGTGTCTTTAATCCAAAGTGACTACAAAAGGCCATAGTGCGAGTCCCGACCAGTTTTAATTTCCTACAAATCCTAAGGCATGCCCAAGGCTATAGGTGTAACGACCCGGAAACCGGACCGCTACCGGCGGTAGGATCCAGATCGACTTAAGGTCACTGGGACCCGTAGCAAGCCTACTATACATCCTGTACATCTGATACAATCCCATACATGATCATACATTTTCATAAAAACTTTAAACTTTCACATATACCAAGCTTGACCTGTATGCACTATACTGTAAACATAAAACCCCTTACTGGAGCCCTCATCAAATGCTCCAGTTGAGTCAACATCTCATACATAAAGTTTGGTTCAACATACCATAACATTAAAACATTTACATCAAGATTATGTACAACAGGGATTAACCATAAACATTAGGGCCAAGCACAATACTAATCACCATTACAATACTTTACATTACATCATTTTACAATACTTTACATTACATGTCTTTTCATCATGTCCACTACTATTCTATTACATAGACAACTCTTTTACTCTTGACAACCTCCCGATCTATCCTGAACCTGCAAACCTTGGGGTTAGGGGAAAGGGGTGAGCTACTAGAGCCCAGTGAGCAGAACAGTAAAAACAATTTATAAAGATATGTCATCATGAAATGCGTCACATCACAAACAATTCACATCAATGATGGACTTGTCACCAATAGCCCTCCACACATTCCAATGGTGCCAGGGGGCGTAGAATGGGCCTCATTGGTCTTTTTCTTAAATATAAATAACATAGCATATCCAATATGCCAGGGGGCATAGAATGGGCCCCACTGATCTTTCTCTTACATAGTGACAGGGGCGTAGAATGGGCCTCACTGGACTTCATACCGTATCATCGTCATCATATCATATCGAGGGCTTATGGGTCATCCAACATCCATCCACATCAACATCATAATATGCAATGCAACATGTTTGTGAATTCTAATGCAAACAACCTAGTATATATATATCATGGCAATCGTGATGCATTAACATGCTCAAAATTTATTTGCTTTGAAGCATAAAGATCCATTCTACTCACCTCTGGCTGACGCTTTACTGACTCTGTAGCAGCTAGCTCACTACAGACCTCTTCGGTCTCTCAGGTCCGATCTTACATAGGTGGACTCAAATGAAGGACCAAACATACTCTAACATAACTCTAAACATCTCCCGAAAAACCCCCTAAAACATCACAAAACATCCATAGAAAGCATGCAAAGGAAGGTTGGACAGGGCACTTTCGGCGGCAGGTTCGGCGGCCGAAAGTCCCTCCAAAGCCGAAACTCAGGCACCTTCGGCGGCACCTTCAGTGGCCGAAAGTCCCTTCCAAATCTGAAACTCATGCACTTTCGGCGGCAGGTTCGGCGGCCGAAACTCTCCTCCAGAGCTGAAAGTCCAACTTTCGGGGGCAAGTTTAGGCGGCCAAAACATGCCACCACAGGCAGGTTCGACGGCCGAACATGGCTTCGGCTGCCGAACCTGAGTTCTTCCAGAATGGGAGAAAGCCTCACATGCACATTTGCCTCCCAAACCCTCCAAACTCATACACAACACTCCCAAGCATGCATAAACATACAAAATCACATTCTCAAGCATTTAGGGGCTTAAAACTAGCCTAAACCTCAACAAACATCACATTAAACATGCATTTACTCTAAAGGGTACGTAAACCCTAACACTTTAAATCTACTCTAAACATGCATCATATACCCTTAAAACCCCTCAAAACTTACTTAAAACATAAGAGAGGGTCAGGATCTACTCTTACCTCTTGAAGATCGAGAGGAGAAGCGATCCAAACTTGGAGATGTAGAGAAACAAGCTCCTAAGGTCTCCAAGCTTCTAAAACCTTGATCTTAGCTTTAAAATCTTCAAAACATGGTAAAAACTCATAAAAACTCTAGAAGATTTGAAGGAAAACATAAAATCAACCATGGAGGGTCAAGAACTCACCTTTGCCCAAAAATGGAGAGAGAAAACTCGCCCATTTTCGGACATGGGGCCTTTTATAGGTGGCTGGCCAGACCACCTTCGGAGGCCAAAGGTGCTTCCACAACTCCACCACGTTCGGCGGCCGAACTTGACATTTGGCGGCAGCAAAAGGGAGCCACTTTCGGCGGCCGAACTTGGCATTTCCCTTCAAAACTTTCTTTTCTTTCAAAACTCAATTTTCTTTCTTAATCAAACCATAAAACATGTAAAAACATTTTGGAAAACATCTATTTTACCCTTCTAGAAGATTCCGACATCCGGGAAATTCTGGATTCCAATGGAGATTCCGCCGGAAGGTAGGAATTCCGGTGCCAGGGTCTAGCCAGGTATTACAATAGGGAAGGTATAAATCAGGCAAAAAAAGCGGCCGAAGGCCCCACCAACTGATGGCTTTGTGCTAGGCCACGAGATGAGTTTTGCTAAATTCAATTACCAGGAGATAGCCCCGTGTGAGACTTTTGAGACATTCGAGGCCCAAGCTATGAAACGAGCATTCATGGGCAAGTACTAGCCTTAAGATCAGGCCCAAAGCAAGTATATGCCAGGCCATATGTCTAGGTGTTCTCCCCATTGTTCAAGGATTTTTAAGTTATTTTTTACTATGATGGACGGGTGTTAACCCTTGGCAATCCTTTGAAAGGAAGAAATTTGTTTAAGTCTTGAAAAAAGGCTGTAAACGAGCACAGAGTATATAGACACTCAGTAAAAATAATGACAAAATATATTTTCATTAATCACAAAAGGATTACATATGAAGAGGGATATCCTTACATTTCCCCATCTGAGTCTCCATTATATTGGTATTTTCTACATCCATTATATTATCCATAAAGACTCGGTCGCTGGGAGTGTCCTCAACACGCCCCTCCTCCTCTTCAGGAAAAATGTCGTCTATCCAAGAAAAATTTTCGAAAGAAAACTGTTTTATCAGCTCCTTCCTTATTGAATCCTGGCCTTGAATGAATATCTCCCCACCCTAGGCTACTGTCTCCTGCAGCTTTGCCTCTAGCTCAGCCACTCTGGTTGAAGTAGCTTGAGCTCCTTCAGCTTGAGCTTGTAACACTAGGACTTAGCGATGCAATAAGGCCACCTGATCCTTAGCAGATTTTGCCTGATTCTCAAGGCCCAATTTGGAAGTATTGTCCTCATCCAGATCAGCCTGGAGCTTATCCACCGACTCTAGGGTTTCCTTCATAGTACCCTCAACTTCATTGACCTGAGCCTTTAACCTTAAACATTCCTCGATTAGGAGCCTCTATCCATCTTGTTTGCACCAAACTCTTGCCACAAGGCTTTTTGTCGCTCTTTGGCCACATAAGTGCAAAGGGCACTCACTAATGCAGAGTGTATGACATTATCAAAAAGCTCGTCCATCTCGACCTCATTCAGGTGATGGTGATCTGCAGGCCTCAGGTCACTTTTGATTAGCAGAAGACCTAGAGTAGGATCATCAAAGAGTGAGGGTACCTAGTTTAGTGCCAAGGCTAGGCACTGAATCCTTGATGGCCAGAAAGATTCGACCCCCACGCTCGCAGGTGCAAAGGGGGAGGGGACATCAACAGGAAGTTCAGAAGCTGGTGCAGAAGCAGAAGCGCCCAGGGTAGAAGAGTCGGACTGAAGGTGAGCCAACTCTTCTGCCTTAGGTGGGGGCGGGGGAGGAGGAAGCATGATCACCTCTTCCGTGTTGCGAGAGTGCTTGGCAGGGGGACTAGTAGCCTCAGCAATAACCTTGCCTTTGCCTTTGCAAGCAGCATGTGCTGCTTCAGCAAATTTGCTTCAAGACCATGCCATATTTGCATAAAAGGTAAAAGTAAGTAAGCAAGACAATTCGAAATATAAAAAAGGTAGAAAGAAAAGTACCCTAATCTCAAGCCAGGGAAGGGTCATCCCTAAGGCTGTAGGCTTGGCAGGTGAGGACCTCGAGTCTGGCTTTCTTGTAGATGACTCTGCCAAGATAAAATGGGGTTCCTCACCGCTAGGGTGATGTCCATTTTCTTTGGGGCTTTAGCAATTGTTAAGAGAAAGACTAAAACCTCGCCCTCCTCCCTCCTCGAGCGGATCCCATCCTTCTTCAATTCCATCCAGTAATGCTAGTTTATTTGGAGGCGCCCAAAACCTCCTGACGTCCGGTGACGGCTCATAAAAAAATTATTTTTCCACCACTTTAGGGAGGAAGGTATCTGGTCAAACATGGTTAAGTGCTTTCAATCGCCAAAGTACCAAAACTCTTTGTTTTTATGGGTACCCAGTTGGTATAACTGGAAAAAAAAAAGTGCTACATTCGGCTTGATATGATTATTGAGGCAGACGAACCAAAAAGCCACTAGAATTCTCCAGCTATTAGGGTGAACATGGGCAACTGAAAACTTATGGAACTGAAGGATGTCCACAAAAAATGGATCCATAGGAAATCGGAGACCCGCCTTCAATTGCTCCTCAAAGACAATGATAGTATCTTCAGCACGAACTAAGTCATTCACGCAGACGTGTGGAGAAGGAGCAAAGATATGGAAAGCCTCCCAAGGAATTTGATAAACATCATAGAGACAGTCTACATCACGCTTCAAGAGGACAAATGGGGTCTCACTAAGCAAGCCGCCTTCATTTCCTGGAGCCTCCCTTAACGGAACAATAAGGGTCAATGCTCGGATGGGGCCATCAAAGGAAGAGTTAGAGAAAGAATCCTGCTAAGGAAAGAAGAAGGATTCCTATTTATATTGAAAAAAAGAACGAGAAATGGAAATTACCGTAAGGAGTATAAATCCGTAAGGAGTAAAAACGGAGAAGAAGTTACAAACAGATTTCTCTAAAACAAAGGATCACAAGAGATAGCAAAAATGGTGCTTGAGAAAAAATAAGGGCTCTTATAAGACAGGTTTTTATGGTAGACTTTAAAAGCGGCACGATATGCAAGTGCAGTCATCATTGAGGGGCTAGATAGGTAAAATGGCATGAGCAAGAAAAAAAATCATTCTCAGCAAGCCACGTGCCCGGGTGCTTGAGAACAATGATCTCCTTCGAATTTGAAGAATCGAAGACCAGCGGGGGACCTCTAATGTTACATAATGTAACGACCCGAAAATCGGACCGCTACCAGCGCTAGGATCTAGATCGGCTTAAGGCCGCCGGGACCCATAGCAAGCCTAACATACATCCTGTATACCTGTTTAATCCCATACATGATCAACAATTACATAAAAATTTAAAACTTTCTCATTTATTCATTCATTCATTCATTCGCCAAGCTTAACTTGTGCATGCACAACTAATGATCATAATCATCAATCCCACATTGGAGTCCTCATCAATGCTCCAATGGGGTAACATAATATCATGAAAGTTTGGTTAAATTTAAACATCATAAAACATTTCATTAAAAGATCATATAACCAAAAAGGGATTAACCACATACTAGGGTCAAGCACAATTCTAAACCTCAATACTCATCATTACATTACATAACTCTTTAATGCTTTACAATATATCGTGTCCACATCTAACTATTACATAGACATAACTTTACTCTTCTTGACCTCCTGGCCTATCCCGAACCTGCATACCTGGGGGATTAGGGAAATGGGGTGAGCTACTAGAGCCTAGTGAGCAGAATAATAAAACATTTAAAATACATGCTATCATGGAATGCATCACATTACAGATAAATCACATCAAGGATGAACTTGTCACCAATAGCCCTCTACATATTCCATAGTGCCAGAACGTAGAATGGGTCCTGGTCTTTCTCTTACATAACATATCATAACATTCCAAGGTGCTAGGGACGTAGAATGGGTCTTCCTGGACTTCCATACCATATCATCATCATATCATGACATAGCATACGAGGGCTAATGGATCACTCAACATTCATCCACATCAACCACATAATATGCAATGCAACATATTCGTGAATACTAATGCAAACACCCTAACATATCACATGGTATTCATGATGCGTGAATCATGCTGAACTATTCATTATTTACTTTAAAACGTAAAGAGTTATTCTACTCACCTTAGGCTAGCTCTGACAAGACTCTGAAGCAGCTGACTCACTGCTGGGGTCCTCGGTTCCTCGGGTCCGAACCTACACAGGTGGACTCAGATGAGGGACCAAACATACAAGAACATGACTCTAAAATACTCCCCAAAAACCCCCTAAAACATCTCAAAAAAATCACAGAAAACATGCAAAGGAGGGCTGCACAGGACACTTTCGGCGGCAGGTTCGGCGGCCAAAAGGCCCTCTAGAGCCGAAAGTCATGCACCTTCGGCGGACGAAGGTTCCCTCCAGAGACGAAACTCATGCATGTTCGGCGGCACCTTCGGCGGCCGAATCTCCCCTCCAGAGCCGAAAGTCCACTTTCGGAGGCAGGGTTCGGCAGCCAAAGGCTGGCCTCCACAGGCAGGTTCGGCGGCCGAAAGAGCCTTCGGCTGCCGAACCTGAGTTCTTCCCAAGGGTAGAACTCACCCTCTTACATGCATAAAAACCTCCCAATCCATTCACACATGCATTTACTTATTCTACAACAAGCAAACTCAAGCCAACAAGCATATAGGGGTCTCAAACTATCCTAAACCCCAAATACAACACATCAAACATGCATAAACAACCCACATTGTCCATAAACACAATATAAACCTAGTCATGCATTTCTACCCCATAGATCTTCCTAAAACTTGTTTAAAACAAACAAGGAAGATCGGATCTAAGCTTACCTCTTGAAGATCGAGAGGAAAGACGATCCTAGCTTGGAGATGGGGAGAAATCAACTCTTTGGTCTCCAAGCTTCAAAACTTGCTCTTTTGCTCAAATATCTTCAAATCAAGTGAAAACTCATAAGAAAATCATGAAGATTCGAAGGAAGAAGCTCAAAATCAACAAGGGACGGCGGAGAGCTCACCTTGGCCGAAAATGGGGAGAAAAGCTTGCCCGTTTCGGACAAGAGACCCCTTTATAGGTGGCTGGCTAGGCCACTTTCGGGGGCCTAACGTGCCTCCGCATGGATGCCATGTTCGGCGGTCGAACTTGAGGTTCGGCTGCCGAACCTGGACTTCCCTCACTTATGCCTTTGGGGGCCTAAAGCGCTCCTGAAGCGCATGCATGTTCGGCAGCCGAACTTGAGGTTCGGCGGCCGAACCTGAGTCTTCCTCTCAAGACTATTTTCATTCAAAACTTAATTTCTTTCTTGCTTAAAACCATAAAATACATTAAAACATTTTATAAAAACATGATTTTACCCTTCTAGAGGTTTCCGACGTTCGAGATCCCACCGGACGGTAGGAATTCCGATACCGGAGTCTAGCCGGGTATTACATTCTTCCCCCCTTAAGAACATTCATCCCCGAATGTTCACCAACAAACATGGCATAGCATAAAATATGAACATACAAAGTATAAAATATAAACATACACAAACACTACAACATATTACATCTCTAGTTGCGATACGTAGCTACAAAAAAAATTATTGTGGCTAATATATTTATTTTATTACGGCTAAAAACCTATTGTGGCTAATTTAAACTATTTAGTAACAAAAATGCAACAATTATAACTAATATGTATTTTTTGTTTTATTTTATATATAATGTAACTATTTGTTGACTATTTGCCACAATTAATTTTAGCTACAAAGTAATATCATAGCTAATAGATATAATAGCTATAAATTTAATTTTTTTGTAACAATTACTACCATTGTAGTCACAACACATTAATATTATAGGTAATAATTTTAATAGCCACAAAGCTAATATGATTGTAGTAATAATTATTTTATTAGCTACAGTTTATTAGTCATTAAAAAAAATTTATGGCAGAAACATAAAAATATTAGTCATGTAACTATGTTTGTCATAACTATTACTAAATCATTAGGCACAACATCGTAGCTAAATGAATTGTATGAGTACTATGATATTTTAGTTATAATTATCAAAGAGTCATGGAATTAGCTATCAAATTAGCCACAATTATATAACTACGATAGAATACTATAACTAATAAAATAATTTGGAGAATTACTCTGAGGTCCTCTAGGTATTATATATTGGTTTATCAAGTTCAAAAAATATGCTTAGAGTCCGCTAATCTAACCTTATTACTATTAGTAATATATTTTACTTAAGATATTCAATATATATAATAGAATAATTAAACTTCATTTTGTAGAAAATATGTTTCATTTTTTATGAAATATAATATTTTGACTATATAATAATAATAATAATAATAATAAAGCTAACTTTATTAAATACTAATTAAAAATTAAAAGCTTTCATCGAATTTCATTAGGTGGCTGGAAAATTAGTCTCCATTGAAGCCAATATTGTAGCCATATTCTCTCTATTGTGCTTTAATGCTATCAATTCCATATGAGCTTCAACGACGCTAGATAACCATTATTACAAATAAAAATCAGACAAAATTTGAAAAATGAAAAAGAAAAAGAAAAAGAAAAACAAAACTAAAAATGCTAGAAGAAAATCGAAAGCAAGTAATTTCACACATCATTAACGAAAGTTAGTCTTAATTCTATAGAATTATTGTATTTTTTTCAGACTTGAATATAGTCGGTTTTTTCAGACTTCAATACTAGTTCTTATATGATTCTCGATTTTAAATCGGTTCTTCATGAACCTTACTCTGTCAAATAATTATATCTTAGAAAATTTATCTCTTAATTGAAACCATATATAGAATTATATTTTCTAGTTCCGATTCTTCTCTTAGAGCTGAGATCAGAATTAAAACCTAAACTTGAACCATGAAAATATAATTGGAACCAATACTAGAACTAGGAAAAAAATTGGTATCAATTTCTTAATTTCCAGGAATCGTTTTTTTTTTATCTAGTACCGCTTTCTTCTAGGAATCAGTTTCAGAACTGGTACTACACACCCTTAGTAACATGAACTTTACACTGCCATATGCTTAAAGGTGAGCATTTTATAACCATTACCGTGACCAATTAGCAAATTTGGAAATTATGGTAATTGAAAATTTCTTACAGAATTACTAATTACTGAACATAATTACTAATCGGTAACAAAAAAACCAAAATTCTTTATCCACAATATATAAATTAAATTTATACCAAAATTATTCCAAATTTTTAACCAACGATTTAATACCTTTGGGGTCTTATTCCATCAAAAAACACAATTATGCCAAATTTGGCACCCTTAAAATTTTTTTTTTATATACTTGATTTTTTTTACCTACATATTTGTATTTTGCGTATAAATTAATTTTGAAGTTTTCTTTTTGAAAATAAATTTATTTTGATGTTAAAAATACAGCTCTACAAAGGCGTGGTCATGATTTTTTTTCTTTTAAAAAAAAATTCATAGCGTTGATTTTGAATCTGCTTAAACAAATTAAAATTATTTTATTTTGCTTATTTAATTAAAAATATAAAATATTTTAATTACAAAAAAGTAAAAATAAATAATATTATATTAATTAATAAATGGAACCCTATCAATTAGTGGCGGCAATATAATGATAAGCTTGCTAATATATATATTTTTGGCTTGGGAGAATGAAAACCTTAAAATTAAAAATTCTCTCCCTACAGCCGTTACTGCTACCGCTACGAATTCTATATAAATTTTCATTCTCACTCATGATTCATTCAGTTTTCAATTTCTGTCCACTATCAAAAGGAGAAGCTCCCACTATCAAATCCAATCAGATACGTTTAAAATTACAAAAGTCTTAAAATTAATTTTTCATTGTAATTGTTCTAGGTTAAATACGTGAAAGGCATCTGATATTTACTTTTCATTCATTTTTCATCTGTTAAAAAGCTTTAATTCACTATTTTTATATTAATTTATCCTCTATGTGTAATATTCAATTTTTTCCATGAAGCAGAAGCAAACATCATGGCTCAACGATGCAAGTTGCGGAAAGAGAATTCCATCAATATTAACTTGGAAAATGAGACTGAAAATAATGTTAACCAGAACTTTCAAGAAACTCAAGAGTTACACCAAAATCAAGCTTCAAATTTTCAAGGTAAATAATATTTATGTGATTTATAAATTTTAAGTTGTTTTCGTAAATAATTAGATGGCTAACTTCAATTTTTTTTTTTTAGGGAATACTAGTCAGAAGACAATGAGGTATTATTATGAAGGCCATTTTATATTTTCACCAAATAGAATATATGAAAATGGTAGGTTCATGGAGAAACCTAATTTTGATGTTGATTTCATCTCATTTTTGATATATTGGATGACTTGAAAAAGGATTGTGGATTTAATGTTATAAAAGGAGATAAATTTTATTACTTGAAGGCTGATAAAGCTCTTAGTAATCTTGATGCATTGATAGAGGTTAAAGATGATACAGATGTGAAAAATATGATGGATAGTTATAAGTTCCCTTCGAAACCCATTGATATAGACACTCTATTTCAAGATTATGATATTTTACCAAATGGACTTGGTGACGAGCTACCCGCAGTTACCGTTGATCACACTTCTAATCAACTTCAAAATCCAAATGCAATTGCAGCAACAGGTTTACTTATTTAATTTTATTTAAACAATTGATTATGTTTACTTGTTCTATGTACAGAAATTCTTGTTATTATATGATTATTGTTTTACTTTTGTTTTGAAATAGGTTCCAATACAATTAAAAGAAAAACTAGAGGACCAACACGATGCTTGAAAATCACACAATTGGAGAATGGGCAAAATTTGCCAGTAGAATTTGATGAAGATGATCAAGCTATTGGTGATAATGCTACTGCATTTGTTTGGTTTTTAGGACAAACTATTAGAAGTGTGTCGTGTTATCCATTGCAAGTGAAACAATGGAATAAGGTTACCGATGATAAGCTCGACCACATGTGGTATACCATATTGGTACGAAAATTTATATTAAATTACATCCATTATAAAATGATTATAATTTTTTTAGTTCTATTAAGTATCATAATCTTTGTTTCTTACTTCTTTGCTAAAAGGAAAAGTTAACTTTTGAGTATTCTGATGTAAGAAAGGGAGCAATTTTCGGTCATATGAATGCATTATATAGGTATTATAGGCATATGTTGAAGAAGAAGTACTTTGATTCAAAGGCAACTTATTCACTTCGTCTCCGAAACAAGCCTAAGGATATGGATGTAAAAGATTGGAAGTATTTGGTTAATCTTTGGACATAAAATATATTTCAGGTATTAAAAATTCGTGTAAAATTTAATAATTTATTTTATATGAATTCAGTTTCTGTTAGCTAACATAAATTCTGAAATTTTTCATTGTTTTTCTTTAGGAGAGAAGCAACAAAAATAAGACAAATAGATGCAAGCGTTCTATGCCGCCATACACGGGGACAAAAAGCTTTGTTGGGCTGAGAGATCATATGGTATGAGTTTGTTTTTATTTTATTAGTATTATAGTGTTTTTTATTAATTAAATGATACATAAATAATCCTTTTTTACTGCTGTCGTTTTGTGGACTATGGCTAGAAAGAAACAAAATAGTATTTGATAATTCTAGTTTAGAGCTTGAGAAAGTTTATGATTTGATCTTTTATGGATCTTTTGTTTGGTTTAAGATGTGCCTAGCTTTCCTTATTCCTTAATCCAAATTCTTTTTAGTAGCTCAACAATCAAGAACTGGTCAACCTGTAATGGTATAAGCTAGCTGCTTGTTGTTATTCTTTGTATTCTGCTATAACTCTCAAAGTTCTAATAAAAGCTATTTTTATCAAAAAAAATAATAATAATACCTTTTGAAGTTCATATGATTGTTAGAACATTTTGATATGCCATTTACTATTTTTTCTATAAATGCCTAATTAGACTCAGACTGCCGTTATTAACCTTCATTTCCCACATCAAAATAAATCCCCTTTTTCTTTATGCTCATTAAAGTTAAACATGGCAATTTTTTAGTAGTATTAGATTAGACAGCAAACACCATTAATAACTCACTCATTTAATGGTGGAATTTGACCATGTTTAATATTCTAAATATAGGAATGAATTATGATTGGTCAACCCTATGAGCATCCAAACTTGTAGAGTAAATAATAATCAACAGTATTATGAATTTTAACGCTTGAATTGATATCATTAGCTGTAAAAATGTTAGCTCTTTTATACAAGTTTTGTTTATCTGCAGCATATTTGTAGTTAAGTCAATTGACTCTTTTACGGAAAGTTTGGTTTTGCTTGAACTCAAATTTTTATTGATATAGATCTATGATAAACTAATACTAATTGTTATATTTATTTGAACAGAAGAAAAAAAATAGAAAAACACCTTCTCGCTTAATTAGAGCTTTTTCTTGAATCCAGAAAGAGAAAGCAAGGCAAAGAAATTGATCCAATATCACAAGAAGCCATTGTAATACTTTTTACATATGTTTTATTTATTTGTTATGTATTTTATGCTACATTTTGATTTTTTTAATATCAATAAATATAAATATCTCTATAGGAAAAGTTTGAGCAACTAAAGAAACAACGAGAAGAAGATGATGATGCTATGTTTGCTGATGTACTTGGGCAAAAAAAAAATGGTTATGTACGTGCTTATGGTCCTGGAAAAAATGTCACGAAATATTTTGGTGCTAGACTTACAAAGATAGAACTACTTAGACAACTTGATACTTCAAGAAGAGAAGCAAACGAGCGTGTCCAACAAATTCAAAAAGAAGCAAGCGAACAAGTAAATGATGTTAAGAAGCAAATGGATGAGAAACTTGCAGAGATGAATAGAATATGGGAGCAGAAATTCAATATGCTTTTGGAGAAAAACAATAATATTGCATCAGTAAGTGATTAAAAACCAAGTCTCATTTTTTTTCTAATATAAGAATTTTTGTAAGCTATATAACTAGTATGAACCTTATCTATTTTATATAATTTTGTTATTAATATTTTCAAATAAAATTTTATACAGCCTATGGAGGATTCCCAAGATGATGAAATTGGAGGATGATTTGCAGTATATTTGAAGTTTTGGATTTTGAAGCAGCCAGCAGCCTTATAATACTACTTTTATAAAATTTAGATATTAATATTAGTGTTAGTATAGTATTATAATTTCAAGTATTTTTAGTGTGATTGCTTTATGATTTAAATTAGTTTATTTTGGATATTAGTTATTTTGGATTAAATTTATTGTTATTTTATAATTGTCATTCTGATTGAGTCTTAATATTAATATATAATTATTTTATAAATTTAAATTTTAGCTAAATTTTTTATATAAATTTTATATTCTATTATAAATTTTACCAAAATTATTAATAGATAAATACCATATGTAATAGTAAATTATAATATAATCCCATTAAATAATAATAAATTAAATAAATATTACATTTTAGCTACAAATAATTAATAGTAGCCGTGTGTACTATATTTAGAATAGCTTCTAATTTAATAATTTTGTGGCTTTATTCAATAGTTATAAAATAAAATTAAGTGTAACAATTATATTAGAACTTGTCATTTTCTTATTTTTGTGGCTATAAATTTTATTCTTGCCTTATAATTATTTAAATGTGGCTAATAGTAAATATTTTTTATCATACAATTAAGTTTATGGCTAAATTTAGATATGTTAGCCATAAAATTAAATTTGTAACTATACATAAGTTTAAATTGCCACATTATTATTTTTGTAACATAATCATAGCAAAATCACTTATAAGAAAAAAGTTGCTGTGGCAAAAAGAAAATGTGGTTACAAATATTCCATTCTCGTGGCTAATAACTAGCCACAATATTTATTTTTAATGGCAATATTTTTGCTTCATTTAAATAAAAAGTGTGACTATAAATATTTATTTTAGCCACAACACAGGTAAATCCTGTAACTAAACTTTAGTTACGCCACTTCTAGCTACGGCATGTCACGGGAAAAATATGTTGTGGCAAAAGCATCTAGCCACCAAAATTCTATTTTTATCTACAATTTATTTTGTGACAAGATATGGATAATGTTGTAGTGAAAACACATAACACTCACCTTAGAAGAGATGAGGATATTGCTGGAGCATGGACTCCCGTGTCTCCCAGGTACATTCTTCAATGTTGTGGTGATTCCAAAGGACTTTCACCATCGGGATTTCCTTGTTTCTCAACTTTCTGATCTGGGTGTCTAAGATCCGTACTGGCACATACATAGCATATCATTAATGCACATGCATATAATCAAGACATTTCACATCATCATTCAAGATAGGACTCTACATCCTATCCTAGTGGACATGATTTTCCTATTATGCTTGACCTTCTAGAACATCTATGAGCCCGACACTCTAGGTCCGACCATATGAACCTAAGGCTCTGATACCAATCTGTAACGACCCGAAAATCGGACCGCTACCGGCGCTAGGATCCAGATCGGCTTAAGGCTGCCGGGACCCGTAGCAAGCCTAACATACATCCTGTATACCTGTTTAATCCCATACATGATCAACAATTACATAAAAATTTAAAACTTTCTCATTTATTCATTCATTCATTCATTCGCCAAGCTTAACCTGTGCATGCACAACTAATGATCATAATCATCAACCCCACATTGGAGTCCTCATCAATGCTCCAATGGAGTAACATAATATCATGAAAGTTTGGTTAAACTTAAACATCATAAAACATATCATTAAAAGATCATATAACCAAAAAGGGATTAACCACATACTAGGGTCAAGCACAATTCTAAACCTCAATACTCATCATTACATTACATAACTGTTTAATGCTTTACAATATATCATGTCCACATCTAACTATTACATAGACATAACTTTACTCTTATTGACCTCCTGGCCTATCCAGAACCTGCATACCTGGGGGATTAGGGAAATGGGGTGAGCTACTAGAGCCCAGTGAGCAGAATAATAAAATATTTAAAATACATGCTATCATGGAATGTATCACATCACAAATAAATCACATCAAGGATGAACTTGTCACCAATAGCCCTCTACATATTCCATATTGCCAGAACGTAGAATGGGTCCTGGTCTTTCTCTTACATAACATATCATAACATTCCAAGGTGCCAGGGACGTAGAATGGGTCTTCCTGGACTTTCTCTTACATAGTGCCAGGGACGTAGAATGGGCCTTCCTGGACTTCCATACCATATCATCATCATATCATGACATAACATACGAGGGCTAATGGATCACTCAACATTCATCCACATCAACCACATAATATGCAATGCAACATATTCGTGAATACTAATGCAAACACCCTAACATATCACATGGTATCCATGATGCGTGAATCATGCTGAACTATTCATTATTTACTTTAAAACGTAAAGAGTTATTCTACTCACCTTAGGCTAGCTCTGACAAGACTCTGAAGCAGCTGACTCACTGCTGGGGTCCTCGGTTCCTCGGGTCCGAACCTACATAGGTGGACTCAGATGAGGGACCAAACATACAAGAACATGACTCTAAAATACTCCCCAAAAACCCCCTAAAACACCTCAAAAAAATCATAGAAAACATGCAAAGGAGGGCTGCACAGGGCACTTTCGGCGGCAGGTTCGGCGGCCGAAAGGCCCTCCAGAGCCGAAAGTCATACACCTTCGGCGGCACTTTCGGCGGCCAAAGGTTTCCTCCAGAGACGAAACTCATGCATGTTCGGCGGCACCTTCGGCGGCCGAATCTCCCCTCCAAAGCCGAAAGTCCACTTTCGGGGGCAGGGTTCGGCAGCCAAAGGCTGGCCTCCACAGGCAGGTTCGGCGGCCAAAAGAGCCTTCGGCTGCCGAACCTGAGTTCTTCCCAAGGGCAGAACTCACCCTCTTACATGCATAAAAACCTCCCAATCTATTCACACATGCATTTACTTATTCTACAACAAGCAAACTCAAGCCAACAAGCATATAGGGGTCTCAAACTATCCTAAACCCCAAATACAATACATCAAACATGCATAAACAACCCACATTGTCTATAAACACAATATAAACCTAGTCATGCATTTCTACCCCATAGATCTTCCTAAAACTTGTTTAAAATATACAAGGAAGGTCGGATCTAAGCTTACCTCTTGAAGATCGAGAGGAAAGACGATCCTAGCTTGGAGATAGGGAGAAATCAACTCTTTGGTCTCCAAGCTTCAAAACTTGCTCTTTTGCTCAAATATCTTCAAATCAAGTGAAAACTCATAAGAAAATCATGAAGATTCGAAGGAAGAAGCTCAAAATCAACAAGGGACGGCAGAGAGCTCACCTTGGTCGAAAATGGAGAGAAAAGCTCCCCCGTTTCAGACAAGGGACCCCTTTATAGGTGGCTGGCCAGGCCACTTTCGGGGGCCTAACGTGCCTCCGCATGCATGCCATGTTCGGCGGCCGAACCTGGACTTCCCTCACTTATGCCTTCGGGGGCCTAAAGCGCTCCCGAAGCGCATGCATGTTCGGCAGCCGAACTTGAGGTTCAGCGGCCGAACCTGAGTCTTCCTCTCAAGACTATTTTCATTCAAAACTTAATTTCTTTCTTGCTTAAAACCATAAAATACATTAAAACATTTTATAAAAACATGATTTTACCCTTCTAGAGGTTTCCGACGTTCGAGATCCCACCGGACGGTAGGAATTCCGATACCGGAGTCTAGCCGGGTATTACACATAACAACCGTCCAAAATAAGCCGTGAGCTGTCACGAGATAGGTCCACGTGGCAAGGATCTGATAAATGGAAAATATAGTCCATCTCGAGGGAAAGAAGATCCGAACACCGTAAGACCCACTTTATCATCAAGACTCGTCTTTCCCTCGAACGGACGAGTCTCGGTACGAAGTTACCGTTAAACAGGCACAGCCCAACGTATTCCTATTATACCTATAATCGCGGGATTGCCAACTTATTAGCTGGCAATATCGCTTATCAAACTGTCAGCCACATCACCGCTGGATAATCGAGAAATGCTATATTTATCTGTACCTTCTTACAGTATAAAAGGAGAAGAATTATAGAAGAAAAAGTACACTATTCTCTAATACTACTCAAGTTATAAGTGATTTATTGTATTTCTTCTATTTCTCAATTTATTGACTTGAGGGTCGAAATAGTTGCCGTAGATATCCACCATCACTTCACATTCTCTTCCTTATAGATTTTAACCAATCACAGTTCTATTTCGACCACGTCATCAATTTAATCTCTCTATTTTATAATTTTTTTAAAAAAATCAAGTGTATTTTATTTTTTATTTTAAATATTAAAAATAAATAAATATTAGAGATGAAAGAGGAATTAATTTAATAAATATCACAATTAATAAATCAACCTAAAAATAGCAGGTAAAATAAACTTTTATATTAATTAAATAGAAGACGAAGAAATTTTATGTTAAAAAATCAAATTTATCCATTTTATTGTTATAACCCTAACTTGGTATACCATTTATGTAAATTACTGTCATAGCACAATTTCAGTTGACAACTTGTTGTGAAGACTATTTGTTGTCCTTTCCTTGAGCATAATTTCAATTGATGACATGTTACCAAAAACTCGAAATCAATTCTTGTTTTAATACACTGCATTATCTTTTAGAATACTTTATAGTTACGTTTTAAACACTTTTTTAAAAGAAAGGAAAAAACGATTCTTTATTTACATTTTACTAATGTTTTAGAATCCTTATATTTAATTTTGTAAAATTCTAATGAGCAAAATTAAATTCTCCAACAAAAAAATAAAGGATCTCAAGGATTTGAAAGGTTTGGTTTATTGATTTGAAACATGACAATAAAATCATTAATTAGCGTATAAAAATTGAATTTTTTATCCAATTGGCTAACATTCATATAAAGAAAAAAAAATTGAAGATTAGCACCAAAAGAAAACACAGCAGATGAAAACCCACAACACATCGATTCTGTAATATTGGCCTAAGATTTGCGAAGCAGCGGACAAATTAAACATGAGAACAAAAGCCGTACAAATTTTCATAAGCAAATTCACATCAATTTCTCTTTATGTTACATTACATATGACAAGTACATTGAAAATAGTAAGTAGCAAATGAAATTGCCCAGCCATATTCTGTGAACTACATCTAATACAACCACAAATATTCTTAGATTTGCTAAGAAAAACTGGTACAAAATTGTGACGACCTATGTCTGCCTGTTTGCAACCATCATCAGTTTGCCCTGAAGCCAAAAATTAGACACCATACAGAATCAGCACATTTCCAGAGCCTGAGGATGGTTTTGCCTGCCATTTGAATAATCTGGTTGATCAACAGCATCATCACATTTATGCTGTTTAGCTCTCATCATTATAATTATTTGTCCATCAATTGCAACTATCCAATTCCAGGTGCTGTAACGAGAAAAAAAGCAACCAAGCACGGATATTTGATTTTCACTTCTTCCGCTGTGTTTTTCTAACTCTGACAAATTTTCTGCCAGACTTGTCACTACCACCAGTGCCCAGTGAGAAGCTACCTCTTGCATTAAACTCGAGACTACCAGAAGCCTGGAATGGAGATTGGTTCTGTGATACTGCCAGATTTGACTGGCTTCCAAATTGAAAAGGATTTGCCCCTGAGGGAGCTGTTGAGCCAAATTGATTCCCTCCTGATGGAGCAGCAGAGCCAAATTGATTTGCCGTTGATGGAGCCGTACATCCAAAAACAAAGCTAGAAGATGGAGGTGCAACCGGTTGTTGACCAAACACAGGAACTGCAGATGTTGTGGTCTGAACTGTGTCCTCAGCCATGCTGTCCTCCATGTTCATTTGATCACTATTACCAGATGGAGATGACCCAAATGTAAAGGCAGGATTTGTGTTACCAAACACAGGCTGTGGAGGAGTAGATGCAGCAGGTGAGCTGAAGGAAAACACAGAATCAGAGGAAGCATTAGTAGATGATCCAAACATCACAGATGTGGTGCTACTGGCACTAGAAGATGAGGATGCTCCAAACGCAAACCCAGTAGAGGATGATGCAGAATTGAAAATGGGAGATTTAGGTGTTTGCCAGGTAGAACCAAATCCTGTTGACATAGAGCTAGTAGTGGAGCCAACAGTGTTGGCATCAGAAGAGGTTGAAGTCAGTCCAAAAGTAGCACCAGAACTGAACAATTTATTCATATTATTTGGAGAACTAAATAAGGAACTTCCAGAAGAAAAGGTTGGACTTGCAGTCAACCCAAAAGGAAATGATGTAGATGAGCTAAATTGAATGGGCATGCTCTGAGTTGTAGCAGCAAGTAAAGATCCAGCTCCAGATGCCGGAGCAGTACCAGCACTAAAGGGATTAAAACCCTGAGTTGCACTTGCAGCTGCAGTTGAAGTATTTGATCCAGCATTAAAACTAAAAATACTACTGCCAGTGATTGTAACAGAAGTGGATGTGCCACAAAAACTGCTACTTCCAGAGCTCACAACTGCAGATGATGTACCATCTAAAATATTACTCCCTGTGCTTGTCATTGCAGTGGATGTACCTCCAAAAAGACTGCCCCCAGTGCTTGTAGTTACAGAGGATGTACTAGAAAAAGGAGCACTCACTAGATTGACAAAGTTGGTTTCCTTCTTGATTTCTGTCAATCCTACACCAGTAGTTGCTGATATCGATGAGGTGGAAGTGGATGAGGAACCAAATTTGAAAGCAGATCCAGACTCCAAGGAAGGTGCTGAAGCAGATGCAGAAATTTTGCTAATATTGGTGGCATTTGAACTTGCAGCAATCATAGCAGGGGTAATACCACTGCTGTTATAACTGATGGATGAATTTTGGACAGAAATGTTATCAGGAACTACAGTTGGAGGGGAAGAAAATGAACGTGTAGAATCTGCAAGGGACCCATTCCCGTTGACGATTGAAGGATTGCTACCCACACCAAAAGAGATTATGCCTTGTTTTGCAAGTGATGAAGTTGAAACAGTGGAAGACAAGGTTTCATTTGAACTGAAGAAGACACCAGCCTTCAAACTGTTACAACTATCAGTTTTGTCTGATTCAGGCTCTTTTAACCCAGGCTTTGTTGCATCAACAGCATTAAAAGCAAAGCTGCAAAATAAACAAGGAAAAAAATCTAATAAGATTCCCTAGCAGAGATAATCACAATACCATAGCTTGAACAGTTATTGAAGTGAAGCATAAAGAATACGAAGAAGGAAAGGGAGAATAAACTGGTCAAGGACTCAAGGTCACAACAAGGTAACAAGAGCAATCAATTTCTTAACAGATGTGCTTACATCATTCATGGACTTCTAACACATCTATCAAATATGATTTCATACAAAATCTCAATAAGAAACATCACTTTCAGAACTGCTGTACTTGATTGGAGAGCAATATATATTTGATTCATCAAGAACAATAGCCAAATGCATGATATTGACAATCAATTTCTTAACAGATGTGCTTACATCATTCATGGACTTCTAACACATCTATCAAATATGATTTCATACAAAATCTCAATAAGAAACATCACTTTCGGAACTGCTGTACTTGATTGGAGAGCAATATATATTTGATTCATCAAGAACAATAGCCCAATGCATGATATTGACAATGCTACCATTCTAAAGGGAAAGTACAAAAACAAAAAAGTACATTGTTTTTTTATTTCAGGATATGTGGTTTACTTCAAGGTTTGTAATTCAATTTTATGTCATAATAGTACCTTGTGATATGAGTTTCATATTAATTTGGGGTTTAGAAATTATCACTGTTTGTAAATAACACGTACTACTTTGATACAAAGTAGAACCACATACCCTGAAATGAAAAAACGATGAAACCACAGAGTACCTTTTTGTACTTTTCCCTATTCTAAATGTAGTAACTGAACATCTTTTCATTGAAGTGTAACAACTCTCGTGACACCAGATTATTAAGATGCTGATTACAGTTGCTGATCCTTATACCAACTAATGTACTGATAGGGAAGTCAGTATTGAAACTACAAGGGAAAAAAGATGAAGAGTACACATTGGATACTGTGGATCGTATTACAAGGATTATGGCCAGATTTCCTCCACGGAAGTCTCCCTTAACCAAATAGATTGGAGGAAAAGGTGCCATTTAGATAAACAATTCCACATGTTGATTGAGCTGTAACTACAAGTACATGTTTTTTTCCAGTTACAATTAATGTTTGCAAACAGCAGAAACAAGAAATAAGTGCATCTATACTCTGCAACACTGTGCCTTTCACTTCTCTAAGCATTACTCATGTTGACATAAGAAATATTTTCTCAACCAACTGCATCAGATGGCTCTACACATTAAAAAGAGCAATAGCTTCTGCCCAAAAACCTCAAACAAAATAGTTATTTAATATAATGTAGAATAGCCAAAAAGCAGTGCCAGTCATTATCATCTTCTGAATCTACTTGTTTTAAAGAGTTAAAGAAACGGTATTTAGATTTTGTCTTAGAAAAGGATTCACAATGTTAGCTCATGGTGAAATATTGATAAATATTTACCAAATGGAATATTATCATATCTATTTTGGACAATTAATTGTTATCCAAGTTTGTTTGCTTACCTCTTGAAACCAAGAAAGGACAATTAGAAGGAAAATTGTACTTCAAACTCCATATGCACATATCATCCTTGTCCTACTGAAGTATAAAGATACTAATAAGACTATGTATTAGTATCTTCAAACTTCATGTGCACATATCATCCTTGTCCTACTGAAGTATAAAGATACTAAAATTGCCTTTTCTGGGATTTTATATTCTTATAAATTTGTTTTGCTGAACAATATATAGCGAGAAGTATCAAAGCAAGGTCCCACTTGAATCTGTAAAAAGTACAAGTGAAGACAAACAAAGCATATGCACAAATACCAACTGAATTATTTGATAAAATCGAGTACTGACCACTGCAAAATGATTGGGTATGTTTTGTGAGTACAAGTATGAAATTTTATGATCCAGTTTACACAATCAAATGCTTGTTTACTTTGATTGCTATCTTATTCACAGATAGAAACTCTGAGAAACTTAAATATCTTATATATATACACATACACGTATATATACATACATACATATATATATATATATATATATATATATAGAGAGAGAGAGAGAGAGAGAGGCCAAATATATTAAAATTAAGATCTAGTTTCCTTATTGTTAAAAGTTTTTTCTCACGAAAAATATATACAATTCTATTTTGAAGATTGTCCACCTAAATTTGCTCAAGCATCGCCCCGTGTCCAGGGTCCAAACTTTTTTAGCAGTTACTACTTTTCAAAAACTAAATGGTTAGCAATTTTGTCTGAATTTCAAAAACATTCTGGTTAAGGACCACTCAATTGATAAAATTTTATTAAAATTGCGCCAAAAGAACTTTTTAGAGCATAAAGCAACGAACCAAAAAGACAGGGTTCAAATACCTAAAGCCAAATATACATTATTATGCCACATTGTCCATAAGGATATTCAAATATCAATATGGATTCCATAATTATCATCTTTACTGGATAAGCACTAATGATACTAGTAAACCCATTTTAAGAGTGTGGAAATAACAGCAACAGGCACTCTCAAAAGACAATGAAAAACATGAAAAGTCACAAGAGCTAGAAAATGCTGGCTCACCTGCTTGGGCTTTCTGATCTAGGGTTTGATGTATCAAACTTTAGGCCTGTAGTCTCACTTGCAACTTGTGAATTGGAAGCAAATGTCATCTGTGGCACAACACTCCCGGTTCCAGAACTGAAATTGGATTTAGGTGGGACACCATTAGGTTCTTTCTGAGAGACAACTTTGTCCCCGAAGTTAAATATAGGAAGTGCAGCACTTGATTCATTTGGTGATGAAGCTTTATCGGATGTTACAGTTGCCTGCTTGTCTACAACAGCCTGCTGGACAGTTGCGTTGGGCAAAGGTGCAGCAGCAGGGACAGAAAATCCACTGTTCTTTTCAGTACCTGCAGAGCCACCAGAAGCTACTGGAGGATTTTGGTTGAATATGGCACTTGCTTGAGATTTAAATTGCAAAAAAGCTGCAGGCTTCTCTGATGTAATGGCCTCAGCAGAGCTGGCCTTACTTTCAGGTAAAGCGGTATCCAGCTTCTGCTTCTCTTCCGCCAACATAGCAGATGTACTCCTATCAAAATTCTCATCATCATCAAGCTCCAGATCATCCTATAAAAGCAAGCCATCACATTAATGTGATATTATGAGAAACAATGAAGAAACTAAAGTAAAAGCAAAATGCACACTTTCCCTAAAGATACCAAATCAACCACTCCTCTGTGACTCTTGCATTAGTATACCTCATGTGCACTCATCTGGAAAGCCCATTTCTTCTGTGTAGGGGGCTGAGCAACAGAATTCACCATAGGAAAAGATACAGTTTTTTGATCAGACACATTATTCACCAAATTTGCAGGATTTGTACCATTTACTGCAGAAGCTGACTTTTCATAAGACACAGCAAGCTTTTTATGACCATTTTCCTCAACCCTATCTTGCTTTTGAGACAGAGAGTCTCTCACATCAGGTTGTGAGGTTTCATATTTAACATCTGTCTTATTATTATCTTGAACAGTCTCCAGAAATTTCGACGAATCTACATTCTCCAGGCTTCTAAGAGCTGGTCCACGTAACATGGATGGTGACAACTTAGTAGGTGATTTCTCCCTTGATGAGACTAACATATCCAGTTGCTGCAATATCTTTGAAGCCATCTCACTGGACTTGGAGGGAACATGTGCAAAACTTGAACCATGAATACCAGTATCACCATTTTCTACTGATCCTTCACTTGCAATAGCTAGCTTCTGGGATGATGACAGGAGCTGAGCAGAATCAGAACCAAGGCTACTTCCACGGATAGAGAGACTGCTCGAAGAAGGCAGGAGGTTAGATTTCTGACGAATTCGACGTATAGGACCTACGGATCCTATATCATTTTCCAAAACAGAACTCCTCCGCTTTAAAGCCTGCAAAAGAAAAATAAAGTAAAAGATTTACCATCTAAAATAGGTTGAGAAATCTATCAACAATATGCATTTGATTTTTGCACTTGTACCCTCTGTTTAGATCCAGAAAATCTACTGTTCTCCCAGATGCTTGGAGATGAAAATGATGGCAGACCAAGAACATTAGTTTCACTCCCAGCACCCTAGAAATAAGCAAATTTATGTAAATAGTCGAATCAAAAAACACCATTTGGAACACAGTTGCATTTTCCAGCACATCAACCTGAAGGGTAGAGCTTGAATGAACTCTGGAATATGGTGTTCGAGCCATGCTGTAAATAGCAGAACGGCCATGAGATCTTGGTGTCACAAAACCATTTTCAGCAGATGTAACACGACCTGAAGACCTTGGCACAACTGACATGATTGTGGACTTTGAAGGGACTGGTCGATCAATCTGCACGATTGAATGCTCCCCAACTGCTCGACTACTCAAACCCAGCACTGATGGGGATATTTTTGAAGGCCTGCTACCCATGTAAGCTTTTGCAAGCTCTGCAGGTGAAGCAACATCCTCATCAAGGACCTGAAGACAATTTAGCCACTAAATGTGAAACAACCACCATAGGTTATCATTTCCATGTTTTCAGTATCCATGGCTGCATGTTCATGGAAAAATTCACAATGAAATATGCACATATACATATTTTCCATGAAACAAGCAATCATAGAAAGCATCAAAAAGCGGGCAAAGCAGAATGGAGATAAAGTGCAGATAAGTTTTCATACACTTGAACTAACATTTGGAGTGGAGATGGGGTGGCTCTCAAGTCCATTGTCCTTAATTGGGGTATGTGGAAACTCCTTCCTATCTAAGGACAAAAAACCTTCTGAAGGAATCACTTCAGACTTCTTTTCCTGATTCCCTAGATCAGCATCAACAGTTCTTGATTGCAGCAAAGCTGTCAATCTATCAATCTCAGACCTGTGCAGTAATCAACACATGTTATACTTGGCATACACATATGCTAAGAACACATTATTCAAAATAAACAAATTGATGTAACTGCTACATTAACATGCTTGAATTAAACAAAAATAAATAAATAAAGATTTTATGATGTTTGAAGACTTAAACTATGTAACCAGGGGCCCAGTTCTCAGCAACAGTTACAGGATTTGGCCAGTCTTAAACCACCAATAATTAGAAGCAAAAACATCAGGCAAAAACAGATAACTCTGAATGTATGGTATCAAAAAGAAATATACAAAAAGCAGTGAGTTCTGATTATGCAAGATTGCAGTAAGTTGAAATGCATGAATAATATCAATTTGAAACCAATTATGTATCTATGATGACTTGCCTTGTAAATGTCTTCTGCTTCAGAATTAGCTCTAGTTTAGTAAGCCCACCCTTGTCAAAACTGTTATCTGGATTATCAATTTCATTGGTAGCTGATCCACGTATTCCAGGTGGATCCTTTAAAAACAAATATGCAAACAGCACAAACATCTCAGTTAAATTCATGCAGCATAACAATTAAGTAAATTCACAAGACAACAAATTCAAAGGTAAGAAACAACTAGAAAATTCTATAGAAGTAAAAAGATAGAAGAAGGATGCAAGTTGTAACAGTGAAGAGAAAGGTCAAGTGCACCACAAGGACTTGAAAAATACAATAAAAGTATTTCTATCAGTCAAAACGAGAGTATTGTTAGACTTGGGATATAAAAGCTTACATTCAGTGCCAATTTTCATATCAAAACACAAAGACAGGTTCAACGACTACAGTTTTCACTTGAGATTGCCAAAAAGGATTTAACCTTGTATGTCAGATTACTTTTTAGCTGCCCAAGACAACATAATGCTTTGCATTATCAAACCAAATAATAGAGCAGATAAATTTTCATAAACTAGGTCCATAGGAAATCATCTCAAGTCATTTAATCCATGAAAAGAGAAATTCAATTCTGAATATTAAACCTCTAAAAATGATAATCAAGAGAGTCATTTTCATCAGTTCAAAGACAAATTAAAAATAGCACAGCATTCTGCAGTAGGTCCCCAAAGTCATTACTAAGAACTTATGTGCATAGGAAACAAAAATTAACTATTCCTAAAAGGAGAAGCTAATGCCTGCGCCATGGTGTATGGGCTCACCCATATGCCAAAGCCAACCATCCTTCAATTCCACCAAAGAAATGTGTCAACTTTTTCCTCAGCTAACCTTTCTTCTTAACCATAATTTAATCAATCCATCACAATGAACAATAAAGCAATTAATTAATAATACCACATTCTAAATTGTCATGCATGACAGAAGCTAGATTAAGATAAGAGGAAACACAAAACTGTTCATACTTACTTTAGGAATTGTTTCCTTCTGCTCATCAGGGGCTCCCCCATGTGCCTCTATTCAAAAAACAGGTATATGCGTCATCTAATAAAGAAGATTACTTTTACTAAAATTGACTACCTTCTTCAATTTATACAAACAATAAAAGCAAGCACTCAGCATAATCAAGCCGGAGGGGGGGGGGGGGGGAATACCACAGCAAACATTAAACACAACAACATTAAAAAAAAAAAGCCATTTCTCAAGAACAAAAGCAAAAACAAGAAATACCTACATTAAGAAACTCTTATTCGCAATTAAAAATCCAATTGCTAAACTTTATTAAATCGACAGCTCAGTTATCTCAATTCCACTAATTACAAAAAAGCAAAAGAACTAAACCCTAAGGAAAGCAATTTCACAATGAAGTCCCCAAATGAACAAATAAGTAAACGGTTTCAAATAAAAAAATTTAAAAACTAAAAACCAAAAAAAAAAAAAAAAGGAACGACATTAAAGTTATCAGAAAGTAGTTAAAAGATGAACCTGGCTCCGGTGGCTGAGGCGGAGGAGGGGGAGGTAGCCGTTTTCGAAACATGGAAGCAAAAAACCTGTGAGCGCTGGAAGTAATGAGCCTCTGTGCCGGATCCACCAGCTTTGATAACCAACCATTATTGTTGTTGGTATTGCTGGCATGGCTCGGGTTTCGAATTGCAGTCGGCGGTCGATCGTACGGCGTCGCTTGGACCCTTCGAAACGGCCGCTTTCGAAACTTGCCGAAACCCCCTCCGTCTTCGTATGAATTGTCGTTGCGTTCACGAGCCGCCGCCATGGAAAAGCAAATTAGGGTTACGGCAGATAGAGAGAGAAAACTTTTTAGAGAGAGAGAATGGGGATTGGTAATTAGGGTTTCTTTATTTATTGCACAGAGAAAGAAAACAAAAAATTAAAAATAGCCAATTGGGGAAACAATAGAGAGACAAAAGCGTTGCATAAATTGCCACCTAAACTTCAATATTAGGCAGCGGGTGGGTGAAAAAGGTTTAAATATTTAAGCTAATTCATATTGGATTTTGTTGGGTTGATTTAAAATTAAATTAAATGAAATAAATTATAAATTAAAATTTTATTTTTTATAAAAATTAAACAGAATTAATTTTAATTTAAAATTAAATCAATTTAATTTAATTAGATTCAATTCAATTTGATTAATTTAAATTTTTAATAATTTTTTATTTTTTATATTTTATTTTTAATATTTTAAAATTTAATTAAAATATTTAATCATGTCTCTATATTATTAAAAATAATATATTATTATCACTATAGATTAAATTCGATTTTTTCCAATTAAAATCAAATCAAACTCAAATAATTGAAATTTTTAAAATTAAAAATCGAATCGAACCGAAAAAAATAAAAAATCAAATCAAATTTTTAAATTAATTCAATTCGATTAATTTTTTTTAATTTTTTTTATTAAACGGAATACTACTCACTCCTATTCATAATCAACATTTTAAAAATTTTATAAAAAAAATAAAATTTTAAATTTATTGCAATAATATTTTTTAAACTTGTGGAAATAATAATAAAAAGATAAAATTTAATTTTAAAAAAATAATTATAATTTATTTCTTAAGATATATGGTCTATTAATTTTAAGTTTTATTATTTAAAAATAGGATTTTATTTTGTTATCATTTTAACTTTTATTAATTTTTAGTGTATATATATATAAAGAGTGAATGAGAACAACTAACGAAATTGATAAAAGTTATATTATTGAAATTAAAATATTTAATTTAAAAATGATTTCATTAATCAAACAAAATCCTATATTAAAATTTTCTGTTAATGTTTTAAATTTTAATTTAATTTTTTTAGCTTGTAATCAATTGAAAATTTTTAATTTTATTATTCAAGATTAATTTAATACAAATTTTGTCTTATAACCTGAATATTAAATGCTATTCTGAATTATTATTATTATTTATTTATTTTATCATTTCATAAAAATAAGTTTATAGTTATTCTCATACAATTTTCAAAGATATTTTTCCTGAACAAACTATTTTATTTTAAATTAATTTTGACATTAATAAATTTTATTTTTTTAATTAAATAATATAATAGAGATATATTAAGAAATTAATAAATAAGTTATTATCAAAATAATCTAATTTTTATAAAAAAATATTTTTTAAATACAAGTTATTTACTGTAAATAAATAAAAATTAATATTTTTTATAATTAGATAAATTACAATTTATTTACTATAAATATTGATGCCATAAATATTGATATCATTATAATTTTTATTTTTTTACCATATACCTTAGTTTATTTTCAAAGATATTTTTCCTGAACAAACTATTTTATTTTAAATTAATTTTGACATTAATAAATTTTATTTTTTTAATTAAATAATATAATAGAGATATATTAAGAAATTAATAAATAAGTTATTATCAAAATAATCTAATTTTTATAAAAAAATATTTTTTAAATACAAGTTATTTACTGTAAATAAATAAAAATTAATATTTTTTATAATTAGATAAATTACAATTTATTTACTATAAATATTGATGCCATAAATATTGATATCATTATAATTTTTATTTTTTTACCATATACCTTAGTTTATCGCTTAATTTTTAAAATAAATTAACCATAAAAAAAATGTTAAAATCTTTTTTTTATGAAATAAAGACTGAAAATTAAAAAAATAGAATCTGAAACCTCTCAAATTTATTCATATACACTTAATATCTAAATCCGTACCACCTCTATTTTTTTATCCATCGTTTTAAGAGTTTTTTTTATTTCTAAATAAATATTATTTTATAATTTTAATAATTCATTAAATATATTTATCTGATTTACCATTTAATAAATTGGGTATTTATAAAACATTAATTAAATTCATTTTTATTTATATAGACATTTGAATTGAAGAATAATATAATTTTTTTTTTATTTTTGTTAAAATTTAATATATTTATTATTCTGCTTAATGTTAAACGATAATAAAAAAACAAAGAAATTAATTAACATTAAAATCTATACAATATTCTCAATCATTAATTAATTAATTGATACTTCTTCCGAAGACTAAAAAAATGATTGTTTTATTTTATTTTTATAAATTTTAATTGTAAATTTATTTCAATACCCTTAATATTAATTAATAATGAATTTATACTTTTTATAAATTATTGGTAAAATTTAATATTAATAAGAGTAAAATAGTAATAAAAAAATACATTGGCTTTGAAATTTTAAAATATTTTAAATTTAAATGAAATAATTTTTTTAAAAAATTTAAAATTAAATAGAACGGTGAAAATAATAATAATAATAATTCATTTAATATAAAAAAAAATATTTTCCAACTCCACAATCACACATTTAATGAAGTCCTGTAGTTTAGGACGTTTGTTTTCTTATTAAAATAAATTCAAGTGGCAAAACTAGAGCTTTATACTGTATCACGACACAAGTTAGCATTCGGTTTAAAATTAAATTGAATTAAATAAATTAAAAATTAAAATTTTAATATTTAAAAAATTAAATTAAATTGATTTTATTAAAAAATTAAATTGAATCAAACTAATCTGATTTAATTTAATTCAATTTGATTTGTTCGATTTAAATTTTTAATAAATTTTTTTATTTTTTACATTTTATTTTTAATATTTTAAAATTTAATTGAAATATTTTAACTTTAATATGATTTAATCTTTCAATATTATTATTATTATTAATCGATTTAATTTGATTTTTTTTAATTTTTTTTATGAAAACCAAACCTAAATAATCAAAATTTATAAAATTAAAAATCAAATCGAACTGATTTTGATTAGAAATCAAATCGAATTGAACCGATCTGATTCAGTTTAATTGATCGGTTTAAATTTATAATAAATTTTTTATTTTTTACACTTTATTTTTAGTATTTTAAAATTTAATTGAAATATTTTAACTTTAATATGATCTAATCTCTCACTGTTATTGAAAATAATATACTATTATTACTAATCAATTCGTTTGATTTTTTTAATTTTTTCTTATCAAAATTGAAACGAACCGAAATAATCGAAATTTTTAAAATTAAAAACTAAATCAAACTGTAATAAATAAAAAATCAATTTAAATTTTTAAATTAATTCGGTTCGATCGACTTTTTCTATTTAAATCAAATACTGTCTACCCCTAAATATTACGGTCATAAAAACAGTAATTTTAAAGGTCTTCTCTCGCCTTCGTTATCAAATTTCTTCCAATCGTATTTTATGTCAGTTTAAAAATTTTAAAAATGTAATCAATAAATTTTATTTTAAAAATTTATTTTTATAAAATTAGCAGTTGCATAAATTAAGCGATTTAATAGTTGTATTACAGTCATATAATACAATTTTATATCATTTTATACATTTAATATTCTTTATTTTAACAGTACACTTTTAAGCTGTGAGACATTTAATAGCTTTCTTCGAAATCTTCTTCTTGAAATCCTGAAGAATTAAAGAAGAAAAACATATGTAAACAAAATGAGCTTTTAATAAGAAAACATTACCATTTTGTTTGGAATGCTTTTTTTACCAAAAACAAATTTCTCAATAAAATTTAATTTATTTTTATTTATAAAAATAAATTCTTTATTTGAAATAAATTTTAAAATAATAAAAATTTAAATAAATTCTTTTATTTTAAATAAATTAATAATAAATCAAATTAATTTAATTTCTTTATCATTTTTATTATTTTAAACCAAATATAAATACATATTCTTTTTAATAATAATTTCTTTTTTTAAAATAGAGGTTGGGAGAGTCAAACCTTAGACCTCTCAAGACTACAAAAATGCAAGCCTCGGAGTGCTTTTAATAATAACTATAATATTTTAGAGCATTCAAAAACCCTTTACTGGATAAACTTTTGAGACTAAAAGAGGTCTCTAGAGCGGCGCGTGGTTCAGGTTCTATGCACGTGAGGTGGTCTAGGCTATCATGCGCTGGGCCATTCGCGCCGGGTCACTAGCCCAAGCACGAGTGCTCTAGACAATAGTCCTAGACACTTGTGCTATGGCCACATGCTTAAGCGTCTACACCCTTAGACCACAAGTCCAAGCATGCAACCTAAAGCCTCTGTGACCAGGGCTGTGCAATCGGTCGGTTCGGTTCGGAACCGAACCGAACCGAAAAAACTGAAAATCGAAGTATAAAAATATTAAAAACCGAAAAAATCTATTATAAAAATATAACCGAACCGAACCGATCGGTTCGGTTCAATTCGATTCGATTCAAACCGAAATTTGTAATTTTTTTTAATTTTCTACTTTTAATTTTAGTAGAATAATTTAACAAATATTTTACATAAATTTATCAATAAATATTGTTTGAATACATAATAATAATACTTAAAAAATCCATAAAAATCCATATAAAATTTAAAAATATATATAAAATCAGTATTTCTATGTATAAAATCGGTTTTTCGGTTTTTCGGTTATTTAACACGTTTAAACCGAACCGAACCGAACTGAAAACTGAATAAATTGAAAAATATTAATCGAACCGAACCGAACCATTAAACCGAAATTGATCAGTTCAGTTCGGTTTTTGTGTTACTAATTTATTTTTTTACATTTATTTTGTTGTATGTATGCAGAAAAATAGTATTATCATTCAGACTCTTCTTAAAATTATTACTACCGAGCAAAAAGTTAGAGTGAATGAGATAATTAATGAGTTGATTTTTTTAGAAATGGATCTTAAATATACTTAAATTGAATTAAATCGTCTAATTCATTTTATCATAAAAATAAATAGAAAGATGCAAGTTATTATTTGGGAAGGTTGTCTCTTATTAACGTTGAGAGATATAAAATTTTCAAAATAGTCTTACCCACTCCCAACATGAAAAAAATTTTGGATTTAACCTAGGAAAAGAGCAATAAGTCCTACAAATGCCTTAAAATTTATTAGTTAATATACCAAATGGGTTACAAATAAGACGTCATGTTAGTTAGTAAGTATCTCAAGACTTAATAGTAGATTTATTTTTAAGCCGAAATTTTCTAGATTTGACCGTGATTTGAATAATATAGAAGATACTATACCCGATACTTGAAACTTCTATTATGGGAAAGAAGATCTATATCAGCTGTTGGGGTCTTAGATAATTTTTTTAGGGAAATTTACAATTTAATCTCTGAGTATTGCTATTATTAACAAGTCAGTCCCTGTATTTTTAGAAACCTATTAAAACGTCCTTATCTTTTCTCACTGTCAACAAAATAGTCCTTCCGTCTATTTTTACCGTTAAAAATATAGTAAAAGACTAAATTACCCCCCATTATTTTCCTCATCCTCCTCCTCATCCTTCTCCTCCTCCTTCCTTTTCTTCTTCATCAATTCTTCCTCCTTCTGCTTCTTCTTTTGCTTCTTCTTCTCCTTCTGCTTCTCTTCTTCTTCTTCTTCTTCTTCTTCTTCTTCTTCTTCTTCTTCTTCTTCTTCTTCTTCTTCTTCTTCTTCTTCTTCTTCTTCTTCTTCTTCTTCTTCTTTTGCTTCTTCTTCTTTTTCTTCTTTTTCTTCTTTCTCTTCTTCTTCTTCTCCTTCTTCTCCTTCTTCTTCTTCTTCTTTTTCTTCTTTTTTTTCTTCTTTTTCTTCCTCATCTTCTCCTTCTTCTCCTTCTTCTCCTTCTTCTCCTTCTTCTTCTTTTTCTTCTTTTTCTTCTTTCTCTTCTTCTTCTCCTTCTTCTTCTTCTCCTTCTTCTTCTTTTTCTTCTTTTTCGAAGGAGGAGGAGGAGGAGGAGGAGAAAAGAAAAGATAGGGACTATTTCGTTGACAAAAAGAAACAATAAGGACATTTTAATAGATGTGAGAAAAGATAGGGACTATTTTGTTGACAAATAGAAACGATATGGACGTTTTAATACATTTCTAAAAATATAGGGAGGGACGATTTCGTTGACGAAAAGAAACGATGATGAATGATTATTTCGTTGATGGAAAGAAACGATAAGGACGTTTTAATAGATATGAGAAAAGATAGGGACTATTTTATTGACGAAAAGAAATGATAAAGATGTTTTAATAGATATTGAAAAAGATAAAAACATTTTAATAGATTTTTGAAAATGTAAGGACTAACTTGTTAATAATAACAATATCCAAGGACTAAATAAATGATTTTATTTGAGGGTAAATTTTGATTTTAAAAATTTTCTCTCTCCTCCTTTATCTAATTTTAACAGAAAAGAGGACGGAAAGACTATTTCGTTGACGGAAAGAAAATATAAGGATATTTTAATAAGTTTCTAAAAATACAGGGACTGACTAGTTAATAATGGCAATACTCAGGGACTAAATTGTAAATCTCCTTTTTTTTTATATAGTTTTAAGTTTGATTTTATCTTTTTATCATAGGAGGATTTAAGTTTTTTTTATTGACAGAAAAATAATGAATAATATTTTGTGATATTTTATGAATGTAAATAATATATTATTTTATTTTATAATTTATTTATCATTATTCTATAAACAGTTGATATCATGGGTTAATATTTTGTATGGATGGTATGTGTTACATATCATTATTAAATAATTTTTAAATTATACGTAATTTAAAGTATAAATCTTAGTATAATTAATTGTGTTAATTTTTTTCCAATACATTAAGATTTTAGACGATAATTAATTAAGAATATAGTGAATTTTCGATCCTAAATCTAATTTAGGATAATGATTAACATAATTAATTGCTATTAAGGTTAAGGTATATATGAACAAAACATTAACTAATGTGCATAAATTTTCTTAATCAAAATAAGAATTACATCTACATTTAAAAGCATTGTATCTAAACTTAATAAAGGAGAGAAGATGAATGGAAATAACTATGATATTTAAAAAAATCCAATATGTGCAAGAGGAAGAAAAGGTTCTAAAAACTCTTAACCTAGTCCTAGAAACACCAGAAGAATGTAACACGATCTAATATACGAGGGATTGTGAAGCTTATGATGCTTGGAAGAAAAAATAATTCAACTGTTTGCATTACCTTTCTTAGTAGTATGGATGATGGCGTGATGTGTGGGTTTAGAAAATATAAATTAGCTAAGAATATGTGGTAAGCACTAAAAGAGAAATTGGAGGACATATCAGTTGCCAAATTAAGAATTCTCACCATTAACTTTGATACTTACAAGAAATGTTATGATCATGATATGAGGAAATACCTTAACATTATCAATATGGTGAACGAGTTGAAGGATACTGGTCATATTTTAATTAATGAATAAAAGTCTAAGTTGTTATACTCTCTTTACCTAATTTTGAGAATACATAAAAATATACCTGACCCACAATATTCATATTAAGATTATAGAAGATGTTAAATGCCATATAGAGTTAGAAGAGAGCCATCTACAATTTAGTCAAATGAGTATATAAGTCTACAAGGCAAACTCTAGTTTCTAATATGGAAAAGGAACAAAGTGCAAGCATCAAGGTGGAAAAAAAGTAAAAGAGATACCAAAGTCTAACAAGAAATAATAAAAAACAAGAGAGAAGGACAAGAGTCATTTCAAGAAGAAAAAAAAAACATTGCAAATGTCAAATGTTTTAATCATGGTAATTATTGTGAGGATTTTAACGGTCGAGAAATACAATTCTCACTAAGATAGAGAAGTAAGGAGTTGCTTCCCTAATTTTGAGGTAACTTAGATAAAACTATTTTATTTTAAAAAATTAAAAAATACTATCGTCTCAAAATAGAGTAAATAGATTTAAAGTTGTACTATGATAAATTAATTATTAATAATTTCGAATGAAGTTTACATTATGATATTGCTTTCTTGTATTTGATTAGAAAAATTAAAATATTTTTTAGGAACACATTAGTCTCACCAATTAGAGATGAATTAAATACAAGTCTAAATAATTTGTCCCTTGAGTAAATTTAGACTATATTTATTTATTGTATTTTTATTTTAAAAACTCATTTAAAAAAGATAAAATTATTATTATTTAATTATTATTATAAAAAAGAGATGAGTCTAGTATTTTCCTTATCGGCATCAATTTAGGTATCGACAACACTTTAATTTCAAACTCTATTTACTTATCAGGCCGTAAAATTAGCAGATCGTCTGAAAAATATTAAGAAACTCTCTAACCACACGGGCATTGAATTTTAAGGCTGTGCAATAGTCAGTTCGGTTTCGAATTGAACCAAATTAAAAAAATTAAAAAATCGAAAAGAGAAATTTTAAAGACCGAAACCAAATTAAATATAGATGGAATCGAGTTAAAACGAACCGATTTTTTTTTGTTTGGTCCATCAGTTTACTCCAAATTTTAGAGAATGTTGCAATACCATTACTTTTCAGAGTAAAAGATGCCCAATATCAATCAATAATTCATTTCCCAAATCACCCAACACAGTTCACAAATCATCCATAGCAAAATTTTATTTCATATATTCGGTAAATACCCAAATCATATTACAAACTCAAATAAATAATTACCATTACAGGAGATCAATAACAAATTAACAACCAAAATTTTAAGAACAACATATAAAAGTAAAAATCCCGTAAATTTACAAAGAAATATGAAGTTTTTGAATCTACTAAATTCTGAATCAAACCATTCAAAATTTGCTTGCAAATCTAGAAGCTTGAAGAACAAAAGAAGAAGCAGCACGAGAAAGTGAGGATCTGTGTGTAGAAGAACTGAAGCAGAAGCGTCGTTCACTTTCTTGAGGTCTGAGGGTCTTATTTACAGGAAGAAGTAACAACATTGTTCCCTTCGTTTATGGAAAGAAGGCACAAATAATGGTGAGCAACCATCCCCTTGCAAATGGAACTGATGGAAAGAGGGAAAGCAGAGTACGAGAAGAAGCTTGGGTAAGGATGGATAAGGATGGGTCTCTTGTGTCGTTCAGAGAAAGAGAGGGAGAGTGTCGTTCAAAGAAAGAGAGGGAGAGCAGAGTATGAGAAGAAGTTGGGTTTCTGTCGTTCAGAGAGAGAGAGGGAGAGAATAGGAGAGGAAGGGGCGGCTACACAAATTGAGGGGGTTTAGGGTTTCTTTAAGATGGATATATATACCCATACGGTCGGTTTGGTTCTTTCCTTTGATTTCGGTTAATTAACGGAACTAAACTAAAAATTGAAAAATTTTAAAAATAATAACTGAATCAAACTGAATGAACCAAATAACCGAACTGAATGTTTTGATTTGATTCGGTTTGATTTGATTTTCAGTTAAAACCGAAAAGTGAACACCCCTACCTAATTTGTCCCCTCGAAAAACTACATCTTATCCATCTTGTCCTCTAAACCTAACTACCTTATCTCTGCAGTCCAAGGTAGCACCATGAGTAAAGAGCCAATCCATCTCTAGTGTGACATCAAAATCAGTCAAATATAGAACCACAATGTAACGACCCGGAAATCGGACCGCTACCGGCGCTAGGATTCAGATTGACTTAAGGTCGCCGGAACCCATAGCAAGCCTAACATACATCCTGTTATACCTGATAAATCCCATACATGATCATACATTTTCATAAAAACTTTAAACTTTTCATTTACCAAGCTTGACCTGTACATGCACCATACTATATACATAAGAACCCCATACTAAAGCGCTCATCAAATGCTCTAGTTGGGTCAACATTACATACATCAAGCTTGGTTCAACATATATCATCAATAAAACATTTCATAAAGATCATGTACAATAGGGATTAACCATACATTAGGGCCAAGCACAATACTAAACCATGAAACATTTCTCTACATTACATTACATTTTACCATTTCACATTACATGTCCACTACTAATCTATTACACTTAACACAATTTTCAACCTTGACGACTTCCTGGTCTATCCTGAACCTGCAAACCTGGGGGTTAGGGGAAATGGGTGAGCTACTAAAGCCCAGTGAGCAGAACAATAAAACAATTTTAATAACATATACCTTCATGAAATGCATCACATCACAAACAATTCATATCAAGGATAGATTTGTCGTCACTAACTCTCTACATATCCAATTGTGCCAGGGGCGTAGAATGGGCCTCACTGGTCTTTCTCTCACATCGTGCCAGGGGCATAGAATGGGCCTCACTGGACTTCCATACCGTATCATAACATATCATATCGAGGGCTAGTGGGTCACCCAAAATCCATCCACATCAACAATAAATAATGCAATGCGTCATATTCGTGAATTCTAATACAACAACCTATAAACATGGCAATTGTGATGCATGAACATGCTTAAGAATTTAGTTGCTTTGAAATAAAATAGAGTTGTGTTTTACTCACCTTTGGTTGATACTCAACTGACTCTGGAGCAGCTAACTCACTGCTGATCACCTCGGTTCCTCAGGTCCGATCCTACATAGGTGGACTCAAATGAGGGACCAAACATACTTTATAAGGACTCTAAACACCTCCCCAAAAATCCCCTAAAACATCATAAATATGCATGAAAAAACATGCAAAGGAAGGCTGGACATGGGACTTTCGACGACAGGTTCGGCGGCCGAAGGTCCCTACAGATCCGAAAGTCAGGCACTTTCGGAGGCAAGGTTCGGAGGCCGAAAGTCACAACCTTCGGGGGCAGGTTCGGCGACTGAAACTTCCCTCCAGAGCCGAAAGTCCAAAC
The DNA here is from genome assembly GCF_001659605.2 of Manihot esculenta. Classification (NCBI taxonomy): domain Eukaryota; kingdom Viridiplantae; phylum Streptophyta; class Magnoliopsida; order Malpighiales; family Euphorbiaceae; genus Manihot; species Manihot esculenta. The sequence goes on from NC_035170.2 coordinate 8,175,104, forward strand.
TTTTGGGGGCGAGTTTAGGCAGCCTAAACTGCCTCCTCTGGTAGGTTCGGCGGCCGAACCTTGCTTCGGCGGCCGAACCTGGATCCTTCTGGGTGGCAGAACCCGATTCTGCCATCACCATCTTGCCTCCCAAAACCCTCCAAACTCAAACTCAACACTCGAAAGCATGCATAAACACATTTTCAAGCATAAAGGGGCTTAAAACTAGCCTAAACCCCAACAAACATCAACATTTATCATTTAACTAACATAAATCCTAACATTTTATTACTAGCCTAAACATGCATCAAAACCCTTAACCCCTTCTTAAAACTTACTTAAAACATCATAAAGACGTGGATCTACACTTACCTTTTGAAGATCGAGAGGAGATGCGATCCCAAACTCGGAGATATGGAGGAACGAGCTCCGGGGGTCTCCAAGCTTCAAAACTTTGATCTTTAGCTCAAAAATCTTCAAAACAAAGTAAAACTCATAAAAAACTTGAAGGGATTGAAGGAAAACATGAAATCAACCATGGGAGGGCGAAATCTCATCTATGCCCGAAAATAGAGAGAGAAAACTCACCGATTTTCGGACATGGGGCCTTTTATAGGTGGCTGGCCAGACCACCTTCGGGGGCCAAAGGTGCTTCCACAAGAGCCCAATGTTCGGCGGCCGAACCTGGGTTTTTCCTCCATGGATTTTTCTTTCAAAACTCAATTTCTTTCTTCATTAAAACCATAAAAACATATACAAACATTTTAGAAAACTTTTATTTTACCCTTCTAGAAGGCTCCGACATCCGAGAATTCCGGATTCCAACGGAGATTTCGCCGGAAGGTAGGAATTGCGATGCCGGGGTTTAACCGGGTATTACACACAAGGTCTGTTGGAAGGCATCTGTTCTCAACTACAACTGGATTGAACCAACAGACTGACTTAGTCAAAGACGGATCACACTTGGATCCACTAACCTAAAGAGGACACTCGAGCCTATAAGATATCAAACCCAATCTGTATACGACCCTTGGAGAAATAAAAGAATGAGAGGAATCATGGTATGTAAGAGAATACATATCAAAACATCCAATAGTGAATTTATCTAACACCACAATGTTTGATGTGTTAGCCTCTTACTGTGTCAATATTTCTGGTTTATCTCCTTTTGATGTTTCAAATTCGAGGATGAATCTTTTGAGGAGGGAGGAGATGATGCAAATATGGGAGATAAGCACCTAAGCAATGGAGCAAACATGAATATCACATTACCTCCTGGACCCATAACAAGAGCACGTGCAAATAAAATCAAAGCATCGCTTTAACCCCTAGTACAACAAGTTGTTCACGAAGGAATGAACGCATGCGAGGAAAAACCGAAGTTCGTGACACATGAAAATCCATAAAATAAAGCGTTCATGAACATGATTAAAGCAAATGAGTAATGCAGCTAAAAAAAGAAGCCACATAGGCTAGTTGCAGCACACTTGTGGCTACATAGCATGTTGGATCCGAATTGCGCTTAAGTTCATTTTGTTATTTTAGTATTTTAGTATTTTATTAGACTTATTTTAAAATGATTTTTGCCATTTTCAGAAGCAAATTCGTGCAGCCTTTTTAGGAATAAGATTTTTCCAAGACAATCTAAGAAAATAATCTTTAATATAATCTATGTTTGATTATTTGACTAAATATTCTTCTTACATTAGAATTAAGCTTTTCTACACTAGAATTAGGATTTAGAGGCTATAAAAAATGTCACATTCCAAAACCCAGGGATAAAAACAAAGGAAGTATTATACTTAAATTGTACTATTCTAGAGTTAGGGTGATTAGCCTCAGTGGAGGTGTTAGCTTAACCCCAATCTAATTAAGGGAGGTGCTAGCTTATAGTTGCTTGACACACAATTCACCTATAGGTTAGAGGTCAAACTTGCATTTCATATAGAGTTATACATGCAAAAATAGAGATAAAATAAGAATGACTAGTGATAATATTTTAATATCTTTAAGATAAAATAAGAATGACTAGTGATAATATTTTAATATCTTTAACCTCTAATAACTGAATTATAAAAATTCCAAATAAGAAAACTGACATATCTTAAAATAAAGCAGATAGTGTGATAAGTAAGTCAGAATCAAGTCACTTACGGGAGGTGCTTAAGGATTTCTCGACGTACTAGTTTGAGGTACTTGTTAAATCCAACATGCTTACCTAAATGAAATGGACTTCTAAATATTAAATGTGTAACTTTAGTAGGTTAATTTATGAATATTAAAATTCTAAAAACTAAATTAAAACATGGTAAAAAGTTTAGTAGGTTAAAATGTGAATATGAAAAGTTTAAAAGCAAATTTCAATTTTGGTCCTCTATTTTTCAATCTATTCACCTAAACCCTCCATGTGTCACCTAGCTATGCATAAAAGAAATGATAAAGCGTAAAACAAAAGGTAGTCTTCATCTTTCTTCATGATTCAAGCAAATGAGTAATGGAAATGAAAAAAAGAAGGCACATGGGTTGGTTGCAATATACTTATGGCCATATAGTATATTGAGTTCGAATTACACTTAGATCTATTTTGTTATTTTAGTATTTTAGTATTTTATTAGACTTATTTTGAATTATTTTTGTTCACTTTTAAAAGCAAATTCGTGCAGTCCATTTAGAAAGAAAATTTCTCCAAGACAATCTAGGAAAAGAATTTTTAATGTAATATAAATTTGACTATTTGACTACATATTCTTCCTACATTGAAATTAAATATTTCTATACTAGAATTAGGGTTTGGAGGCTATAGAAACACTCTTAAGATGATAGCCACAAATTTAAGATAATTGTGAATAATATTATTTTTCTTGGTTAATAAAATTCTAGTAAGAACTTTATTTAACTTTGTGTTGCATCAAGAATTAGCATCTTATCAAGGTTAGTAATTTTATGGCAATTCTATTCTTTTTTTTTATTCGATTATATTTAAGGGTGTAGTAGAATTTTTAGGAATTAATCTTGGCGCTGTGACTTGATATTATTTTGTTTTTCATTCTTCAACACTATCTACAACTCTACAAGTAGTTTAATGGCTAGTATGATTTCTAGTACAATTGGGTGCATGCAATTGAGCTATTAAACTAGTGGTGGCCTATTGGTGATGGGCAGCTACAACAATTGATATTAAAGATCCCAGATACTATGGAAAAATAACATATTGATGATAAAAATAATTTTAAAAGAGAAATAGTTATAAATATAGAAGTGAACATAAAGCGAATATCTATGAATGATCTTATTGTAAAATTTTTTACAAATGATTGTTTATAATAGACATGCAAAGTTATTGGATTTGTATAGATATTCATATAAATTATATTATTAAAGATAATATTATTTATGCATAAATTATTTTATGAATTCATAAGTATTTTTGTATATATATTTTAGAACATATTTTAAGATTTAAGAAGTATGTTGAACAGATAAAAGATTGACATTTTTACATAAGCAATCTCCTTCGTTATCTAAGTGACTAATGAAGATAAGACAATCATAGACTCATTGTTCTCAATAGTAATAATATAGTGAGCTCAAAGTTTACAATATTAATTAGGGCTATTTGTATGAAAAATCCAAAACTTTATGTTATTTTGTAATTTAATCCAAAACTTTAAAAATTGGTAAAATTTTTCAAAATTACAAACTTTGTTGCAATTATATCCAAACTTAAAATTTGAATTGGGAAAAGAGTGTCTTGCTGATATGGCAAGATGATGTGAATTATTTTATAATATTCATATATCATGTCGATAAATGTTATTGAGAAAAAAATTCAAAACTTTTAACTATTTTGTAATTTAATCTAAAACTTTAAAAATTAATGTAATTCAACTCAAAATCTTTAAATTTATTTGTCTTCATCCCCATCTGGGCTGATGTAAAAAATCATAACTTTAACTTCTTTCTATTGCCGCTAGTTCCAATAAAAATTACAATAAGTCTTATATTTATTGGTTTCTTATTTATTAAATACCTTGTTAGGTGTCCATAATAATAAAATTCACTGTATTTATAAGAAAAAACCATATTAATATAATAAAAAATAGAATTATAGTCTTACTGTTAACAGTTGTGCTATTAGTCTTCTGTTACAGCTTAATAGTATAAGCTAGTGCTTAGAGACACAAGCAGTGAAGTATAATAATAGAATCCTATAGATTCAGTAGCGAAAGAGGATAAATTTATGGATTTTGAGTTGAATTATATTAATTTTTAAAGTTTTGGATTAAAATGCAAAATAAGTAAAATTTTTGAATTTTTTGTATCAATAGCATTTAACCACGTGATATATAAGTATAGTAAAATAGTCCATATCTTCTTGCCATGTCAGCAAGACACGCTCTCCCTAATTCAAATTTTAAGTTTGGATATAAATGCAACAAAGTTTGTAATTTTGAACAATTTTATCAGATTTGGATTAAATTATAAAATAACGTAAAGTTTTGAATTTTTCATGTAAATAGTCCTATTAATTATTGCTCTCATAAATAAATTTAATCATATGTGATTAAATTAAATAATATGTCTTACATGCCAAATATGAGTTCTGTTACACATAATTTAGAGTAAATATATGAACTCAAAGTTAGATATGAATTGTCCGAACTATCATCTGTATTGTATTAAATAATATAAAGATATATACTCCATAGGAAAAGAAGTTAATATTATAGCACGTGAATAAGGGTAATACAAGTTTAATATCTACTTGATATTGTGTGAAACTTTAAAGGTTATAAGTATTTCTCATCTTAATTTAATTTTCATTGTTTTAGATTATTAACAAAGGATTATGAATAGTTCAATCTGAAGGGATATTTTTAAAAATTAAATTAAATTAAAGTTAAGAGAATCATAAGACGAGAAAGATCATTGTGTACTATCACATTAAATTTTTTTCATTAAATGGTCAATTATATTTATTTTTTCGATAAAAATATAATTATAAATACGAAAATATTAAAAGAGATTGTGAAAATTGAATGTAATAATCAAGATTCTATATTATCCTAATAGATATATAACAATTGACCTTCCTAAATATGCACTGATCATACAATCTATTTGTTAAATATGAAATTTATATAATTTGAAATAAGAATTAACTTACTATGTAAACGAGAGATATTGAAAATTGAAATGGGTCACCTATGGGCTCCAGAATTCACTATATGCTATATGTGTAACAACAATAATCATGAAATTTGCCGATGAATCTACACACCGCTTGCCTTTATTTTCTTGTTAGAGGTATGTGCTCTTCGCTTTCAATTTTCATTCTAAAGCTTGATGATCCCTTCTTGGATCCTTCCTCGGTAACATGTACATCCACCATAAATGTTGCAAGTACAGGTCGGTGGTCGGAAAACTGAGATTCCCATCGTACATAAGAAAGTTGCTGTATCCCACTGCCACGCCACAGTATCCTGTCACACCTGCACAATTTAACTCTGTTCAAAATTTATGTGTTCATTAATTGTTTTTGACATCATGATTTGGTTTCACACATACCAAGCTGGAGTTCTTCTTTTGTTTTTTGTTTCTGTTGTCTCCCCAGCATAATTGTCTGAGTTGTAGGAGTATTTGTAAGTAGGTGCGAAGTAGATTTTTCCCTCTTTCCAATCCCTGAAGACACGCCCAGCTTCTCTCTCAATTTTTAACTGTCAAATCGAGTAGAAATTCTTTAAGCAATGCCTACAGCTTTACAAGCAAGAAAATCCTGCGTTGCTCCAAACGAGGGGTAGAATTCTAGCATGAAAATTGCAGCTTACTGGTTTGAATGATTGAGTGTAAGGCGAGAGTATAATTCTACCTGATCATTGTCAAATAGAGCACGCCAGTCACAACGCTCCAGAAGCTTACGGGTTTCAGAGTAGCCCAAAGATATTCTGTAATTCAAGTCCCCTAACCATATGACACGGCTGGGGCCATTTTGCCAGGAAGAAATCAAATTTCAATACATGGATATCAGAGTACCAACAAATAATAAAGAAAGACAGTATTCCACTCCTCAAGGATTTTAATGATGCTCACTCATGTTCTATAATTTTCTCAGGCACCCGACTATAAGGTGATCTGCAAATCCTCTGAAATTGTGTATTTTTAAGTATCTCTATCACATCAGAATTTCTCCTGAGTTCATCTCCCTCTTTCTCTCCTGATGCCAAGTGACTGCACACAAAACAGAAACTTGTCTGATGGAGATACATGCTTACAGATATACATCCCTGCGACCAGAAAACCAACCTTTAAAATTACTGATAAAATGGCAGTTCTAAATTTTGAAACATGACTCGACTCCATATAGACAATTTCACCTTGTTTCCAAGGCAGCCCATGATCCCACGACCAATGCAAGAGATCCTCAAGTGGCTAACATATTGAGCAAGCTCTTTTCTTACCCAGATCGTAACAAAAATTCCAACCATTTGTTTACCCACTACAAGGCTGTACTTCATCTGGTTGACAGTAATGGGAGTGGAAATCTCTGAAGATGATAATACATAGTTTCCAAGTCCATCATCTTCTTCAATCTCTAAGGAAAATTCATCCTCGCTTGTATTATTTGGTTGGCACCATAAACAGAAATCCTTGCTATATTTCCTTTCCAATGCATGACTGCAATTGCAAGTCTTCATCCTTCTTCCACTCTCAGTCCTTAAATTCTTACAGATTCTTTTAAGAGAAGGCTTTTGAAACAGAAGTGAACTGCCAAGTGGGGACAAGGATTTTGGTGCTCTTGAAGCCATGCTACATGATTTGTTCAGTGATTGATCAATTAAAGCTAGCCATCTTGCAGCTGGTTCATTGTCTTCTACAACAAGCACATTTCCAGCATTTAATGGCACAATTTCCTGGAAACTGATTTAAGAAAACACCAGTTGGATAAAGAATGCATTTGATATACAGGATTTTATGCTTGGAATTTTGAAACAGATGTCCAAAAAATGGTTTCCAGGAAAATATTTCTGAATAACAAGAAAAATAAATTACTAATAGAACATATGAATTCAAAGTTTTGGCTGCAAATTGCAGAGAAAGAAGGAAGCTACACACCCTAAGACATATATATCTGATGGATTGTTGATTTGAAGAAATCCATCCAAGTTGAGCCCACTGTGAGGAGATTTTCCTCCCACATTCCAGGTTGCCACAAAAACTCTTAAGAATGAAGGGAAAAAAAAAAGAATAAATGTGAGAAACAAGTCATCACAAGATAAATTAATGAAGCAAGTTTCACATATATGATTTTTTTTTTTACCTGAATGACTGAGTTTTACTACTCATTTGGAGTGCTTAAGTAGCTGGAAAGAGAGTCTGAATTTCCAAACTTGAGGGTTATTGCTCCAAGGATTTCTCCCCACAAGAATTCTCATAAGAAATTTAGGTGCAATTTCAAGCCTGAAAAGAGAATTTGCTTTAAAAAGATGCAGCTGAGAGTGAAGAAACCAAAGCGTTTGTTTTATCTACTGATTTATTATTATTTTTTCTTACAATAAATGCTTGTAGTAAGACAAACTTAATAGGAATTTTTGCTTCCTTTCTTGCAAGAGATCAAACATGAATATATTCTAAACTTTGGAGCCAATTGCCAATATGCTCTATCCTTATTCTTTCACTATTTCAACTATGACTTTGACCCTTCATATTTGGATCAATTATTAGGTTCTTTATTACTTAGTGTATAAGAAACTGCAATAGTTTCATCAATCACTATGGCCCAAAATGGCCAGCCATGAATAGCAACTGCAATTACAAATTTTAAAAATTATTGAAAAGAGTAAAACAAGAACAAGAATCAATGAAAATTCAAGCGCACGACAATGAAAATAGAATAAAAAACTAACAGAATATTAGAAAGTAAATCAAAGCATCAACATAAGAGGCATGATGAAAACAATATGAGAGACAAAAGAAGCATAAATAAAGAAAGTATAATAAGTAACAGAAATGGAAAAGCTAAGGCTGAGCAACAAGAAGCACTACCAAGAGAATTCCATTAATGAGATTCCAGATAAAAGTCAATACATGTCATTTCCTTTTTATATAACTATCATGCAGGTAATTGTTGAATCCCACATCCGTTCTGTAAAAGGGTAATATGTCCCTTATATGGGCCACAATACTCCTCCCTTGAGCTAGTTTTGGGGTGAGTTAGGCCTGACTCAAATTTAACATGGTATCAGAGCCTCCCATCCGATGTTAGGCCTCTCATAAATATGTCAGGCACCAGTAAAAATTCTGGACTTGATGATGCATTGTTCTGGAAAGGGTAACATGCCCCTTATATGGGTCACAGACACTCCTCCCCTTGAGTTAGCTCATGGGGTGAGTTAAGACTGAACTCAAATTTAACAGTAATCGGAATGGATTACTTATTCTATTTCATGAAAAGACATGTCTTTAGGCTAGCTATAAACATTAAGGATTACATCTTTTCGACGTAATCCTTGAAGGAGAAAATGAAACTTGAGACGTGCAAAGAAAAGGACTGCTCTCAAAGAATTTATCCACAACAGTAGTGAAATTCCCCTAGGGTATAACAAGGTTTATTGAGAGCACAACAATAAGAAATGCTACTAAATTTTTCTAACTTAGCAGAAGCTAGAAGAGAAATTTTATTCATGGACATAAAGTGAAAAAGGCAAGCAACCATTTATAGTTCAGATAAAGTGATATTAAACAGAATCTCTTTTACAATCAAAATGAGAATATGCACATTGTTAACAACTAATAAATCAAAAGATTTTGGATAACTAACAAGTGTCAATTTTGGTACCAAACAAAGTGAACATATGGAAAAGAATTTGTTGATAAATTATGACTATAATCATGCATAAAGAATAGGCCAAAACAAGTCTTCAACAGGAAGATTTTTATAATAAAAGTGATGTTCTTTCTCTCGGTCTATGCATTAATTTACGTGCTTTCTACCATGAGGAAGAAGAATCGTAGGTTCCCAAGTAATCTCCATCATATAGTGGCAAGGAATCAATTGCTGAATAAAGTTCTTGAGGAAATACTAGTGAAGAATGAGGAAAATCAAGAATCTAAGGAAGTGAATAAGGATGAAATTGAGCAGCCAGAGGGGGGTTAAAAAGATGTGGAATTCAGTGTGAAAAGGGTCCTAATTGAGACGGAGTTGAAGGGTGACTTCCCTTAAAAGATAGTACTAGAGGATGAGTCAGAAGAACAATTTTGTGAAGAAGTAGTGTATGAATGGAGACCTTTGAGATGTCATAGTTGTGGTTCTTATGGGCATGCTAAAGAATTATGTAAGGGAAGTAATCAGATTAAGCAAGTTTGGCAACAAAGTATGTAATAGAAGATAAGAATGTGTGTCCTAGACAACAGATAAAGGTAGGTAATGCGAGTCAGAGTGCTCAAGGTACTGATGTAGGAATATGTAGAAGGAAAGAATCAATTGCTTATGGTGCAAAGGGGTAAGGGAAAAATACAAGAGGCCAAGGAAATGGAAGAGTGTACAATTTAGGAAGTGGGGGGAAGAGTTGCTAAACCCCCTGATATGAGGAAATGATTGCTTCTTGGACTAAATTAGCAATGATAAAGAAGGTAAGGCTTAATGATGGACTGTGGTTTATGGAAGCAATGATAAAGAAGAGAGAAGTAGGTCATTGACTAACTTAGCATATATTGCAAATGATACCGGAGGTCATTGGTTTGTGCATGGAGACTTAAGCCTTGCTAGATAGTAGTGAGAGTTGTGAGGGTGCTAGAATAGCTGAGATCTCTACACAAGAGTTCAGGGAATATGTTGTCCAAACAGCTGGTTGACTTAAGAGTTAGAGGGTTGTTTTATACTTAAACAATCAAGATGAAAATTGTAGGAGATGGAGAAGATTGGATAAGACACTGATTGATGTGGTAAAAGAGAGGAGGAAGTTATAACGTGACTTAAATATCAATTGCGATAATACGAGAGGTCCCTGGTTTGTACAAGGAGGACTTTACTACCTTGTTGGATAGTGGTGAGAGTTATGGAGTTGTTGGAATAGATGAGATCTCTATACTGGTCACATGTATAATTATCAAGTATGAAAATTTTAGTGTATATGATAATATGCTTTATTATGTGTCAGTGGAGATGAAGGAAACTGACTGCTCATGATTAAGACGAAAGATAAAAAGCCTGAAAAGATAAGATTTAATACCTTATTTGAAAAAACCATTTAAGTTTTTTATTACAAAAGGAATAAAAAAATTAAAAAAAATAATTATGAACAGTTGCATAGCATCCATCTACTGAGTTAAGGGGTGGTGGGCAGCATATATATATATATATATATATATATATATATATATATATATATATCTTTTTATTTACTTGTTTTTTCTTTGTTCTTGAATTGATTTTGGATAAAACCAACAAAATTTTTATATTGAGTAGTTAAGATCATGATTTGAAGGAAATCTGATTTGAATGGGAACTTTTGGAAAAGAAATAAAATTTCTATCCGGAAATAGACAGTTTCGGTGTATTCTATGTTTGCGTGAAAATAGGCAGTTAATTAACAATGTAATGGGCAAAGCTAAGTTTATTACAGATCGTGGGCCATGAACCACATAGGATCAAATAATCGTCATAAGAAGGGCTGGGCCAAGTCCAACCCCTTTGTAAATCCTTGGAAAAGGCTCCTGTGAGCTCGGGAATCCAACCTGATTTCACTGACATGCAAAATCATTCAAGGACTGACTGTCCAAAATAATAGGTGTCTTATTCTAAAAAGGCCAAACGAAAATTAAATAGTTACCTCACACGAATCAAAACCTTGTATCTACGAACATGTCATCCGCGTAAAAATGGTAGTTAGGACAGAGCTTAGGATAATGGGGCACGCTCGAAAAAGGCAAAAAGAGAAGAGATAAAAGCAAAAAGATCAATCAAAGTAAGACTAAGTGTATCAAAAAACACCTTAACCCAAACTCATATTTGGATCTCAAGCATTAATTGGTGTCGTTTGTGGGAACGAAGGGATATTAACATCATCGATGTTTTGATTCAAACCACTTAGATCCACATGACGGAAAGCCACACAATACTCACTCAAAATGACCCAACAAGCCCTCCGACCCGTAATCCTGCTAGCATGAACAATCCGAGCTTAACTCAAGACAATCCACTAACCCCATCACCTACATTACCGAATCACTTGCCAAACTCAATAATAGCAACACCTCATACCCCATTGTCTAACCAAGAGCTTCAAAGTATGGCTTTGCAACTTCAGAACAACGCTAACTGGTTAGGCCAAATTCTACAACAAAGAGGCCTTAATATCTTGAGTCAGTAGAGCACGCTGGCAAGGGCTTAATGATAGTAAACCTCAACCCACACTCAACTAGCTGATCCTACAAAAGAGTAGCTGAAGGGCTAGAGAGGAGGATGAAGAGGCAAGAAGAGAAAAAGAACTAGTGGACGATCTCGGAGTAGAGTGGTGTGAGACCTCATAGTCAATGATATTAAGGAAAGCTTTTCATTTGAGCCTGAAGAAGAAGTGGGAGACGAGGAGTACGGAAGAAATCGATACCGCAAGGAGAAGAAGCCTAGAAATAATGATAGGGAGGTTGATCAGAAGCTAGAAAGACTGAAGGAGCAACTGCTTGTAGAACTCAGAGCTAGAGATAGTGCCAGTCTGATGTTGCCAACATCATCACCATTCATTAGGAGAATCCAGCTCGAGACCATACTAAAGAAATTCATGATGCCAATGTTAGCCGCATATGACAAAACCAGAAATCTGCGAGATCATGTGCTGAACTACAAGATTTTCATGGAGTTGCAAATGCGATCCAATGCTTTGTTATGCAAAGCTTTTCCCACAACCCTGATAGGATCGGCTCAAACATGGTTCAACAGCCTGGAACTTGGAAGTGTGAAAATATTTTTTGATCTGGATAACTTATTCATTGGTAGGTTGATAGCCAACATCCTACTAGAAGAAAGATGAGTTACTTAGAGACGATTAAACAAAGGCATAATGAGTCTCTAATAGAATATATGGCCAGATCTAATTTAGAAGCCTTACAGATACCCGACCTAGATGAAACAAGGGCGGTAGAAGCCATGCAGCAAGGGAAGACCTCTCTAGAATTCTTTGAATCCCTATAGAAAGCCACTGAGCCCCCTGTCACAGCTAATGAAGAGGGCTGAGAAATACATAAGGTAAGACAATGCTCTGACCACTAGAAGATTTGAATAGGAGGACAAGGAGAGAGGAAGAGGAATTGATGATAGAAGGAAAAATATCATGGAGAGAAGATTTGACAGGGGTCTAGAAGCACTGAACAAACATAGGTGGGAGAGAAAAGATCAACAGCCATATCAAGCTCGCATCCCGATGGAGGTTACCTTCTGAATGCATCGCAAGCTGAAGTGCTTATGGCAATGCAAGACAAAGACTATGTGTAGTGGCCCAAACCCCTAAAAACTGATCCAAAAAGAAGAGATCCAGACAAGTACTGTCAGTTCCACAAAACTCATGGTCACGACACGAACGATTACTACTAGTTGATACATGAGAATGGGAGATTGATTGAAAGGGGCCATCTTTGAAACTCTATAAAAAAAAAGGAAAAGAGAAGAGGATACATCCCAGAGGAGCTAAGGAGGTGATAAGAAAGCAAGTCAGAGTCCTAATGAATGATGGCTCTAGTGGCATGATCAATATGATAGTGGGAGGAATTGGTAGTAGAATGAATCAGAGAGGAAAGAAGAGAGGAAGGCACAGGAAGGAGAATGAGGCGGAGGTTATGCAAGTCTCAAAGGATACCCTGATGACCATCTTTTCTACCCAAAAGATGCTCAGGGGATATAGATGCCACATGAAGATGCCTCAGTGATTGAAGCAATTATTCATAACTTCTGAATGCGGAAAGCATTGGTAGACAATGGTAGCAAAGTGAACCTGCTCCCCTACTGGGTCTTCCAACAGATGAGGGTACCTAAAGAACAATTTATCAGGCTCCAATCAAAGGAATCAGAGGCACCCCAGTGGCAGTTGAAGGGAAGGTAAAGGTAGCCCTCCCTTTGGGAGAACCCCCTCTATCTCGAACTCATTATGCCATCTTCTTGGTGGTAAAGATGCCGTTAAACTACAATGCTATTTTAGGAAGGTCGATGCTATACGAATTTGAGGCTGTGATGAGCATCGATACTTGGCTATGAAGTTTTCGACTAGGAAAGGGGTTGGTATTGTTCAAGGATGCTAAGAAGAGGCCAGGGAAGTTTATTTAGCCACAGTAAAAGAGTGGATGACCAGAGAAGAGGAGGTCAATCCCGAAGTCTTGGAGGTTTAAGATGAAGAAAAGGAAGTCAGGATTGAACCCGTGGATGAGTTGGAGGCCTTTCCACTGTTAGAGCTGGAAAAGGATAAAGTTTTTAGTACAAATTCAGGCTTGATGCAGAATCAAAAGATAGCGGAAATGACCTTAATCCGAAGGCATGCTTCGAGCTTCACCTGGAAGCCTTCTGATATGTTGAGGATCAGTCCAGAAGTAATAACCCACAAGCTCAATGTTTTCCCTAACGCAAAACTAGTAAGGCAAAAGAAGAGAGTCTTTGGCTGAGAAAAGCAAGAAGCCATGAAAGATGAAGTTGAGAAGTTAAGGGAAGCAAGATTTATTAGAAAAGTTATGTATCCACAGTAGTTAGCCAATCCTGTGTTAGTTAGGAAGGCCAATGGGAAATATAGAATGTGTATAGATTTCACTAATCTAAACCAGGCTTATCCCAAATATTGTTATCCACTCTCCAATATCAATAAATTGGTCAATTCGACGATCGAATTTGATTATTTATCTTCTTTGGATGCCATGTCTGGATACCATCAAATTCCTATGGATAAAAATGATATGGAGAAAACTTCCTTTATTACCAAAGACGAAACATATTGTTACAGAACCATGCCTTTTGGATTGAAAAATGAAGGGGCAACTTCAACGCCTAATGCATAAGATCTTTAGGGAACATATAGGAAGAAGTGTGGAAGTGTACGTTAACGACATGATAGTCAAAAGCAAAACCTTTGAATAAAATTTAATTGACCTGGAAGAAGTATTTTTGGTGTTGTAACAGTACCAAAAGAGGTTGAACTCAGCTAATTGTGCCTATTTCATTCAAGGTTGAAAGTTCCTAGGCTACATAGTAAGTAGAAAGGGTATAGAGCCGAATCCAGAAAAGCTGGAGGCCATTCTAAACATTTCAAAACTTACTTGCGTGAGAGATGTGCAAAGGCTTACATGACGAGTTGTGGCACTTAACCGATTCATGTCGAAATCGGCAGAAAGGTGTTTGCTCTTCTTTTAAAAATTAAGGAAGGTACCCAACTTTGAATGGATAAAAGATTATCGAGAAGCTTTTGATGATCTCAAAAAATACCTTAGCTCCACACATGTACTCAACAATCCTTTGGCCATAGAAGAACTCCTGATTTATTTAATTGAATCAAAACAAGCCATGAGCGTCATGCTGATAAGGGAAAAAGAAAGAGTTCAGAAACCAATCTTTTACATTAGTAAGATACTCAAAAATGCAGAAACCAGGTACATGGACATAGAAAAGTTAGTTGTAACTCTAATTTTGGCAGTAAGGAAGTTTAAAATGTATTTGGACGATGAGTAGTAATGACAGACTAACCCTTGAAAAAGATCCTACACAGACTTGAAATTTCAAGATGGATGCTGGCTTGGTCTATAGAAATAAGTCTGTATTGTCTCATTTATCGACCTAGAACAACAATTAAAATGTAGGCTTTAACGGACTTTATAGTCGAGTGTTCATTTGACTGTAAAAGAACAAGTCAAGGTGTTTCCCTTATTGGAGGAAGGAGAGATAGTGTGCAGACCGGAGCCAAAATTTTCTTGGAATTTGTTTGTGGATGAGTGTCGGCTTTAGTCGGGAGTGGAGTAGGAGTCCTCTTAAAAGGACCTAGTGGATTCAAGATATGTTATGCCTTAGGATTTGACTTTTCGACATCCAACAACATGGCCAAATATGAGGCCCTAATAAATGGCATGCAAATTGTAACGACCCGGAAATCGGACCGCTACCGGCGCTAGGATCCAGATCGGCATAAGGCCGCCGGGACCCATAGCAAGCCAAACATACATCCTGTATACCTGTTAAATCCCATACATGATCAAACATATACAAAAAAAATTTAAACTTTTTCCTTTCATTCGCCAAGCTTAACCTGTGCGTGCACAACTCATAATCATAAACATTAAACCCCACACTGGAGCCCTCATCAAATGCTCCAATGGGGTAACATATCCTACATTAAGCTTGGTTTACATAAACATCAATAAAACATTTTACAGATCATGTGCAAAAAGGGATTAACCAACATACTAGGGTCAAGCACGACTCTAACCCTCAATAAACATCATTACATTACATTACTATACTATACTTTACATTACATTGTCTTTCTCATGTCCACAACTAGCTATTACATTAAACATAACTTTACTCTTGTTGACTTCCTGATCTATCCCGTACCTGCAAACCTGGGGGGATTAAGAAAATGGGGTGAGTTACTAGAGTCCAGTGAGCAGAATAGTAAAAACATTATATTAAAGTTCATACTTTCATGAAATGCATCACATCACAGACAATTCACATTAAGGATGAACTTGTCACCAATAGCCCTCTACATAGCATTCCAATGTGCCAGGGACATAGAATGGGCCTCACTGGTCTTTCTCTTACCGTAACATACATAACATTCCTATATGCCAGGGGCGTAGAATGGGCCTCACTGGTCTTTCTCTTACATAGTGCTAGGGGCGTAGAATGGGCCTCACTGGTCTTCTCATACCGTATCATCACCATATCATATCATATCATATCATAGGGAGGGCTAAAGGATCATCCAACATTCATCCACATCATCATCATATTATGCAATGCAACATATTCGTGAATTCTAATGCAAACAACCTAATATATTACATGGCATGAGTGATGCATGAACATGCTCAAATTTATTTATTTGCTTTGAAAATAAAGGTCCATTCTACTCACCTCGGACTAGCTCTGACAAGACACTGAAGCAGCTATCTCACTGCTGGTGTCCTCGGTTCCTCGGGTCCGAACCTACACAGGTGGACTCAAATGAGGGACCAAACATACATGAACATGACTCTAAACATCTCCCCAAAAACCCCCTAAAATATCATAAACATGCATAGAAAATCATGCAAAGGAAGGCTGAACAGGGCACTTTCGGCGGCAGGTTCGGCGGCCGAAAGTCCCTCTAGAGCCGAAAGTCAAGCACCTTCGGCGGCACTTTCGGCGGCCGAAGGTTCCTTCCAGATCCGAAACTCATGCATGTTCGGCGGCACCTTCGGCGGCCGAAACTCCCTTCCAGAGCCGAAAGTCCACTTTCGGGGGCAGGGTTCGGCAGCCAAAGGCTTGCCTCCACAGGCAGGTTCGGCGGCCGAAAGTCCCTTCAGCTGCCGAACCTGAGTTCTTCCAGAAGTGGCAGAACTCAGCCCTCATGCACATTTGCCTCCCAAAACCATTCAAACATGCATTTAGCTATTCTACAACATGCATACACATACCACCAAGCATTTAGGGGTCTCAAACTATCCTAAACCCTAACACAAACACATAAAGCAACACAAACAACATACATTACCCATAAACTCAACATTTACCCTAACAACAAACAACTAACTTACACATGCATTTCTACCCCATAAACTTCATAAAACTTGTTTAAAATATGAAATGAACTAAGGATCTACTCTTACCTCTTGAAGATCGAGAGGGGAGGCGATCTAAACTTGGAGATGGGAGAAATCTAGTTCCTTGGGTCTCCAAGCTCCAAAACTTGATTTTAGCTCCAAAACTCTTCAAAACCAAGTTAGAACTCGTTAAAACTTGAAAGATTTGAGGAAAATCATCAAAACCAATCATGGGAGAGCATGGACTCATCGTTGGCCGAAAATAGGGGAGAAAGCTCGCCCGTTTTCGGCCATGGGGCCTTTTATAGGGGCTAGCCAGGCCACCTTCGGAAGCCGAAGGCGACTCCAAAACGCATGCATGTTCGGCGGCCGAACATGAGGTTCGGCAGCCAAACATGAGCCACATTCGGAAGCCTAACGTGCACCCCCTAAACTATCCCACGTTCGGCGGCCGAACTTGAGGTTCGGCGGCCGAACCTGGAAATGCCTCCATGGTCTTTTTCATTTAAAACCGAATTCATTTCTTACTCAAAACCATGAAATACATGAAAACATTTTATAAAAACATGTTTTTACCCTTCTAGAGGTTTTTGACATCCGAGATTCCACCGGACGGTAGGAATTCCGATATCGGAGTTTAGCCGGGTATTACACAAATAGCCATAGAAGTGGGAGTGACCGATGATCAAGCCAAAATTAGTCCCATTTTTCATGATGTTATTAATGTTAAATTACACATTTTCTACCTAATTTTGTGATCTTACTCTTATTTTGCAGAAAATGGTGTAAAAGGATGATTTGATAAAAAATAGCCTTAAAACTGTCCAAAGAGAATAGAAGTGATCAAGCCTGGTTTGCCCAAGTCCGTTTGCCCAAACCAAGTTGTAGCTGAAATGGGAGAAGGATGTGAATAGCGCAGACTTGCTGTTTGACCAGATTGTTTGCCCAAGCAACCCGGGCAAACAGACCCCGCAGAACAGAAGTAGAGTGACAAACAACACCAAAACAGACTATTTGACCAGATTGTTTGCCTAAGCAAACTGGGCAAACAGACCTTGCGATAGCAGACAGCAGAAACGTGGAAAACTTAAAATTCAAACCTTCAAGAAGTCTATCCTTCCCCAAACATGTGAAGACAACTCAACAACTCTTCAAGACAGCTCAGCACCCTATCCCGCCTATCAAGGAAGCCAAATCTCAAGAAGATTAATTGTCTTCAAAGAATCCAACTCCAAATAGGAAACGAACTCCATCAAATCAAGGAAACTTAGGGCTGCGTATTCACATATAAATAGGGAGCCAAACCAGCAACAAAAATCATCATCATCTTCGGAAATCACACAGCAGCCGTGCGAACACCTTCAGCCGGCCGATTGGCCATTCTTGCTTTCTTTCTTTTATTTTTATGTTAGTTTCAGCCATGAGTGACTGAAACCTTTTTTCTAGTTGAAGATTAGGTGAAACTTCAGTTTTGTAACGCCCCGGAAACCGGATCGCTACCGGCGCTAGGATTCGGGTCGGCTTAAGGCCGCCAGAACCCGTAGCAAGCCAAACATACATCCTGTGAACCTGTTTAATCCCATACATGATCGACATCATACAGAAAAATTAAAACTTTTCTTTCCAAGCCTAACCTGTGCATACATAAACATCATAAAAACATTTTTGGATCATATACACAAGGGATTAAAACAACCTCCAGTCAAGCACATTCTAAACTTTCATTACATTACATAACATACTATTACATTACAAATAAACCATGTCCACCACTAGGCTATTACATAAGCTTCTCTTACTCTTGCTGACTTCTCTATCTACTCTACACCTGCAAGACTGGGGTTAGGGGAGAGGGGGTGAGCTATAAAGCCCAGCGAGCAGAACGATAAAAACATGTGATTTAGTTTCACCCTTTTTATGTTTATTATTATTCATTTTATTATTAAGAACATTTGTTTTAGTTCCTCCATTTTTAGGTTTATTATTATTCATTTTATTATTATATATTTTTTTTTTCTTTCTTTCTTTTTCTTATTCATGCTTTCATGAAATGCATCACATCACAGCTAATCACATAAATGATGGTATTGTCACCATTAGTCCTCAACATCTCCAAATGCCAGGGGCGTAGAATGGGCCTCACTAGTCTTTCTCTTACATACATAACATAACATTCCAAGTGCCAGGGGCGTAGAATGGGCCTCGCTGGTCTTTCTCTTACATAGTGCCAGGGGCGTAGAATGGGCCTCGCTGGTATTCCATAACATATCACCATATCATAACATCAGAGGACTATGGATCACCCAACAACCATCCACATCAACATCAAATTTATGCAATGCAGCATATTCGTGAATTCTAATGCAAACATCCTGAAATATTGCATGGCAAAATGATGCATGGGCAATGCTTTATGATTCATTCATTTATTCATTTACTTTACTTTAAAACTTAAGGAGTTGTTCCACTCACTTGGTGACTGAAGCTTAACAACGAACTCTGAACGACTATCTCACAACCGGGGGTCTCGGTTCCTCGGGTCCGAACCTACACAGGTGGACTCAAATGAGGCACCAAACAACAAGAACATAACTCTAAACATACCCCCAAAAACCTCCTAAAAACACCTCAAAACATCCCTAGAAAACATGCAAGAAAAGGCTGGGAAGGGCACTTTCGGCGGCACCTTCGGCGGCCGGAAGTCCCTCCAGAGCCGAAAGTCAGGCAAGTTCGGCGGCACCTTCGGCGGCCGAAACTCCCAGACAGAGGCGAAACTCATGCATGTTCGGCGGCACCTTCGGCGGCCGAAAGTCTCGGACAGAGCCGAAACTCCAACTTTCGGGGGCAAACTTCGGCAGCCTAAAGCTGCCTCACAAGCCATGTTCGGCGGCCGAAACTCCCTTCGGCTGCCGAACCTGGTTTCTGCCAAGGGCAGAAACTTGGCTCCTCTTGCCTCCAAGTTTCCCAAAACTTCCTAATCATGCATAAAACTCTTCTACAACACTCATACACAAGCATACCAGCTCCTAGGGGCCTCAAACTAACTTAAACCCCAACTACAACGCACAAGCAAACCACATTGTTCACAAATCACATAAAACCTAACATTTTCTTAAAAACTCATACAACCCTATACATGCCATTCTACCCCATAAAACAACTTAAAACTTACTTAAAACACATAAGGAGCTTAAGATCGGCTCTTACCTCTTGAAGATCGAGAGGGAGACGACCTAAACTTGGAGATCCACGAAAATGAGCTCCTGGGTTCCCAAAGCTCCAAAACTTGTTTCAAAAGTTCAAAACCTTCAATGCAAGCTTAAAACTCAAGAAAAATGGTGGGGATTTGAAGGAAGAACACTAGATTGGGAAGAGGGAGGTCGGAAGCTAGCTGTGGCCGAAAATGGGAGAAAGCTCGCCCATTTCGGCTAAGTGACCCTTTTATAGTGGCTGGCCAGACCACGTTCGGGGGCCGAACTTGCCTCCGCATACATGCCATGTTCGGCGGCCGCACTTGACTTTCGGCGGCCAAACCTGGGCTTCCCTTGCTCATGCTTTCGGGGGCCTAACGTGCCTCCAAAACGCATGTATGTTCGGCGGCCGAACTTGACTTTCGGCGGCCGAACCTGGGTTTTCCTCCAAAGACTTTTCATGCAAAAACTCATTTAATTTTCATACTTAAAACCATGAAATGCTTTAAAACATTTTATGAAAACATGTTTCTACCCTACTAGAGGCTTCCGACATCCGAGATTCCACCGGACGGTAGGAATTCCGATATCGGTGTCTAGCCGGGTATTACATTCTCCCCCCCTTAAGAACATTCGTCCCCGAATGTTCACCAAACATAACATACAAACTAAGCACATAAAACACTTCACACTTACCTCAAAAGAGATGAGGATATTGCTGGAGCATGGACTCCCGTGTCTCCCAAGTGCACTCTTCCAAGTTGTGGTGGTTCCACCGGACTTTCACCATCGGGATTTCCTTGTTTCTTAACTTTCTGATCTGGGTGTCTATGATCCGTACTGGCTGTTCAACATAGGTGAGATCCTCTTGGACCTCCACATCAGGCTCACTAAGAACCTTGCTCGGATCTGACACAAACTTCCTCAACATCGAAACATGGAAAACCGGATGGATTCTTGCCATTGAAGCGGGTAAATCCAGCTTGTACGACACATTCCCAATCTTTTGCAAGATTTCAAAGGGTCCGATGTATCGTGGGGCTAGTTTACCTTTCTTCCCGAAGCGAACCACTCCCTTCATTGGAGACACCTTGAGCAATACCAGATCCCCCTCCTGAAACTCTAACTGTCTCCTGCGGACGTCTGCATAACTCTTCTGTCTGCTTGTAGCAGTCTTAATTCTCTCTCTGATTATGGGTACCACCCTGCTGGTAATTTCTACTAGCTCAGGCCCTGCCAAGGCCTTCTCTCCAACTTCCTCCCAGCAAACAGGTGACCTGCACTTCCTTCCGTACAAAGCTTCATATGGAGCCATCCCGATGCTAGCATGATGGCTGTTGTTGTAGGCAAACTCCACCAAAGGTAGATGCTGCCTCCAAGAACCGCCAAAGTCTAGCACACACATCCTGAGCATATCCTCTATAGTCTGGATGGTCCTTTCTGACTGTCCATCAGTCTGGGGGTGGAAGGCAGTACTGAAATCCAACCTAGTACCCATGGCATTCTGCAGACTCCGCCAAAACCTGGAGGTGAAATGGGGCCCTCTATCTGACACTATAGAAACAGGGACCCCATGCAGCCTGACAACCTCATCCACATACACCTGCGCCAACTTGTCCACAGAGTAGCCACTCCTGACAGGGATGAAGTGAGCAGATTTGGTGAGTCTGTCTACAATCACCCATATGGAGTCTAATCTGTTGGACGTCGCCGGTAACCCTACTACGAAGTCCATAGCTATATTTTCCCATTTCCATTCTGGGATCGGTAGCAGGTTAAGCATTCCAGCTGGCTTCTGATGTTCCAGCTTCACCCTCTGACACACTTCGCAGGCTGACACGAACTGTGCCACTTCTTTCTTCATTGCTGGCCACCAATAAACTTTCTTCAAATCTTGATACATCTTGGTGGCTCCGGGGTGAATGCTGTATCTTGCATTATGAGCCTCTCTCATAATGTCTCCTTTTAGCCCTATGTCATCTGGTACACATAATCGACTCCCATAGCGGAGGATCCCCTTACTGTCGAATCTGAACTCACTATCATTGCCTGACTGAACAGTCCTGGCAATCTTCACTAACTCGGGGTCCTCATGCTGTTTCTGAGCAACTTGCTCAAGGAACACGGGTGTCACTTTCATCTGAGCCAACAAGGCGCCTGTACCTGACAACTCTAACTGTAGCCCTTCTTCGATGAGCTTGTAGAACTCCTTCACCACTGGCCTCCTCTCTGCCGATATGTGGGATAAACTGCCTAGTGACTTCCGGCTTAGGGCGTCTGCCACGACATTCGCCTTACCCGGATGATACTGAATCTTGCAATCATAGTCACTCAGCAGCTCCACCCATCTTCTCTGTCTCAAATTCAAATCTCTCTGACTCAGGATGTACTGCAGGCTCTTATGATCTGTAAAGATCTCACATTTTACCCCATAGAGGTAGTGCCTCCACATCTTGAGTGCAAAGATCACTGCTGCCATCTCCAGGTCGTGTGTGGGGTAATTCAACTCATGTTTCTTCAGCTGCCTAGAAGCATAAGCAATCACCCTCTCATTCTGCATCAGTACACAACCCAGTCCCACACGAGACGCATCACAAAAGACTGTAAAGTCCTCATCACTAGATGGCAGAGCTAAAACTGGTGCTGAAGTCAACCTCTTCTTAAGCTCTTCAAAACTCTCTTCGCACAGGTCGGTCCACAGAAATTTCTGATTCTTCCTGGTTAACCTGGTCAGAGGAGCTGCTATCTTTGAGAAGTCCTGAACGAACCTCCTGTAGTAACCAGCCAAACCCAAGAAACTTCTAATCTCTGTCACTGAAGTGGGTCTAGGCCAGTTAGCCACAGTTTCTGTCTTCTTGGGGTCCACCTCAATACCATTCTCTGACACTACATGCCCCAAGAACGAAATGCTCCTTAGCCAGAACTCACATTTAGAGAACTTGGCATACAAGCCATGTTCCCTCAAAGTCTGCAAGACCAACCGCAGATGATGGGCATGCTCTTCTGCATTCCTGGAATACACTAAGATATCATCTATGAAGACAATAACGAAGTGATCCAGGTATTGGCTAAATACTCTGTTCATGAGATCCATGAATGCTGCAGGGGCGTTTGTTAACCCGAACGGCATCACTAGGAACTCAAAATGCCCATATCTGGTCCTGAATGCTGTCTTTGGCACATCTTCATCTCTGATCCTCAGCTGATGATACCCAGATCTCAGATCTATTTTGGAGAAACAACCTGCTCCTGCTAGCTGGTCGAATAGATCATCGATCCTAGGCAACGGGTACTTGTTCTTGGTAGTGACCTTGTTCAACTGTCTGTAGTCGATACAAAGTCTGAGGGATCCATCATTCTTTTTCACAAACAACACTGGAGCACCCCAGGGTGAGGTACTCGGTCGGATGAAACCCTTGTCTACCAGCTCTTGCAACTGTTCTTTAAGCTCTTTCAGCTCTGCTGGCGCCATCCTGTAGGGAGGGATAGAGATCGGTCTGGTTCCTGGCATCAATTCTATCTCGAACTCTATCTCCCTAGGAGGCGGTAAACCTGGCAGCTCGTCTGGGAAAACATCTAAGAACTCTCTAACCACAGGCATTGAGGCGGGCTCTCTGACATCTCTGTCTAGCTCTCTCACATGAGCTAGATAACCCTGACAACCCCTCCTGAGCAGCCTACGAGCCTGTAGGGCTGATATCAAACCTCTAGGTGCACTCCCCCTGTCTCCTCTAAAGACAACCTCTGACCCATCCTGACATTTGAACTTAACTACCTTGTCTTTGCAATCCAAGGTAGCACCATGGGTAGATAGCCAATCCATCCCTAGAATGACGTCAAAATCTGTCAAGTCTAGAACCACTAGGTCGGCGGATAGGCATCTTCCCTCTATGAAAACTGGACTGTACTGGCAGACTGACTCTGCCACTGACGGGTCACATTTGGGTCCGCTGACCCATAGGGGACACTCTAACCCAGAGACCATCAAACCCAACCTCTCGACCGCTCTCGGAGAAACAAAAGAATGGGATGCACCCGGGTCCATTAAGGCATAAGCATCTGAACAACCAATGATGATATTACCTGACACCACGGTGTTGGATGCGTTTGCCTCCTGCTGCGTCATTGTGAAGATCCGTGCTGGAGCTGACGGACCTTCCCCTCTGTAAACTGATGAAGAAGAGGCTGACCCTCTCCCTCGGCCTCTGCCACTAGCCTGTGTTGCGGCTGAAGCTGCTGGCTGTGCTACGCTACCCGAAGTTGTCTGCTGGGGCTGTGCCGTAGGAATTGCTCTCGGACACTCCCAAGACATGTGTCCCTCCTGCCCACACCTGTAGCAGGCTGTCGTCCCAAACCGGCATACCCCTCTGTGTAGCTTACCACACCTTGCACACACTGCATTATCAGCACCAGAGCTTGAGCCTCCTCCTAATCCCAGACCTGATTTGATTTTGCTCCAGAACTTATTCTTCTTTGGTTTCTTAGTGGTACTGCCCCACTTCTTACTAGCTGAACTCAAGGATGAAGGGTCTATTCTTCCCCCACCTGGGGTCTTAGAACCAGAAGGTTGTGCCACTGACTGCTTGACTTTTCCCTCTATTATGGCACTAGCCTCCATTCTCCTGGCCATGTCTATAATGGCATGGAAACTTTCTCTATCAGCTGACTGAATCAAAGAGGAATACCTGGAATTAAGCCTCATGATATACCTCCTCGACTTCTTCGGATCTGTGTCCAGATGTTGCCCAGCAAACGGCAACAACTCTAAGAATCTATCGGTGTACTCATCGACACCCATCTCGTCTGTCTGCTTCAGCTGTTCAAACTCAATCACCTTCAGCTCCCTGGAACTGTCAGGGAAAGCCCATCCTGCGAACTCATTCGCAAACTCCTCCCATGAAAGACTGTCCACCCTTGGTTTCACATAGCCCTTGAACCACTCACGGGCCTTTTTGCATTTCAGGGTGAAACCAGCCATCTGAATGGCTCTGCTGTCATCAGCACCTATCTCATCTGTAATTGTTTTGACCTTCTCCAGGTACACAAACGGATCATCACCGGTATCAAACTGGGGAGCACCCAACTTCATATAGTCGGTCATCTTGACCTTGCTCCCTCCAGATGAGCTAGGTTGAGGTCTTAGGGTTTCTGGAACTGTGGGTTCTGCTGGTGGTGGTGGTGCAACATCCCCTGGGATAGGGTTTGCTGTGCCTGGATGGAAGGATGGTGGTGGGTACATAGGGTACTGTGGATACTGTGGGTGGAAAGGTGGGTATGGCATGTGAGAAGGGTAAGGATTAAAACTGGGGTAATCCGATGTACTTCCCATCGAATACCCGGGGTATGGTGAGAAAGGTGGGTACTGGGGTGGTGGAACAAACCCCGAGGCCTGAGTGCCTCCCTGAGACTCACCCATGCCCTCTTCTGGCATGCTCACACCAAGACTACCATCCCTCCTCTGGTCCACATCCATCTCTTCTCCCACATCCGCTGACCTTCTTTCCTGAACTGTACCCCTTACTGATCCGCTTCTACCCAGATCCAAAGACCTTCTAGGGTCCCTCACTGCTCTGTCCCTGTTGGACCTGCTTGACATTGCCCTTGGCAATGCTGGAGGACGGGCGCTCGTGCCCTCATCCTCCGATGGTACTCTAGTCAATCTAGCCGATCGACGAGTTCCTCGCATTCTGTTTACTGAAAACAGCACAGATAACAAAACATTAGCATCAAATGGTTCACGTGAAAACACATGAACCCACATCATATACATAGCATATCTCATGGCATATCATACTTTCATGCAAGACATGACTCTACATCCTATCCTAGTGGACATGATTTCCTATTGTGCTTGACCTTTCTATCACATCTATGAGCCCGACACTTTAGGTCCGACCATATGAACCTAGGGCTCTGATACCACTCTGTAACGCCCCGGAAACCGGATCGCTACCGGCGCTAGGATTCGGGTCGGCTTAAGGCCGCCAGAACCCGTAGCAAGCCAAACATACATCCTGTGAACCTGTTTAATCCCATACATGATCGACATCATACATAAAAATTAAAACTTTTCTTTCCAAGCCTAACCTGTGCATACATAAACATCATAAAAACATTTTTGGATCATATACACAAGGGATTAAAACAACCTCCAGTCAAGCACATTCTAAACTTTCATTACATTACATAACATACTATTACATTACAAATAAACCATGTCCACCACTAGGCTATTACATAAGCTTCTCTTACTCTTGCTGACTTCTCTATCTACTCTACACCTGCAAGACTGGGGTTAGGGGAGAGGGGGTGAGCTATAAAGCCCAGCGAGCAGAACGATAAAAACATGTGATTTAGTTTCACCCTTTTTATGTTTATTATTATTCATTTTATTATTAAGAACATTTGTTTTAGTTCCTCCATTTTTAGGTTTATTATTATTCATTTTATTATTATATATTTTTTTTTCTTTCTTTCTTTTTCTTATTCATGCTTTCATGAAATGCATCACATCACAGCTAATCACATAAAGGATGGTATTGTCACCATTAGTCCTCAACATCTCCAAATGCCAGGGGCGTAGAATGGGCCTCACTGGTCTTTCTCTTACATACATAACATAACATTCCAAGTGCCAGGGGCGTAGAATGGGCCTCGCTGGTCTTTCTCTTACATAGTGCCAGGGGCGTAGAATGGGCCTCGCTGGTATTCCATAACATATCACCATATCATAACATCAGAGGACTATGGATCACCCAACAACCATCCACATCAACATCAAATTTATGCAATGCAGCATATTCGTGAATTCTAATGCAAACATCCTGAAATATTGCATGGCAAAATGATGCATGGGCAATGCTTTATGATTCATTCATTTATTCATTTACTTTACTTTAAAACTTAAGGAGTTGTTCCACTCACCTGGTGACTGAAGCTTAACAACGAACTCTGAACGACTATCTCACAACCGGGGGTCTCGGTTCCTCGGGTCCGAACCTACACAGGTGGACTCAAATGAGGCACCAAACAACAAGAACATAACTCTAAACATACCCCCAAAAACCTCCTAAAAACACCTCAAAACATCCCTAGAAAACATGCAAGAAAAGGCTGGGAAGGGCACTTTCGGCGGCACCTTCGGCGGCCGGAAGTCCCTCCAGAGCCGAAAGTCAGGCAAGTTCGGCGGCACCTTCGGCGGCCGAAACTCCCAGACAGAGGCGAAACTCATGCATGTTCGGCGGCACCTTCGGCGGCCGAAAGTCTCGGACAGAGCCGAAACTCCAACTTTCGGGGGCAAACTTCGGCAGCCTAAAGCTGCCTCACAAGCCATGTTCGGCGGCCGAAACTCCCTTCGGCTGCCGAACCTGGTTTCTGCCAAGGGCAGAAACTTGGCTCCTCTTGCCTCCAAGTTTCCCAAAACTTCCTAATCATGCATAAAAATCTTCTACAACACTCATACACAAGCATACCAGCTCCTAGGGGCCTCAAACTAACTTAAACCCCAACTACAACGCACAAGCAAACCACATTGTTCACAAATCACATAAAACCTAACATTTTCTTAAAAACTCATACAACCCTATACATGCCATTCTACCCCATAAAACAACTTAAAACTTACTTAAAACACATAAGGAGCTTAAGATCGGCTCTTACCTCTTGAAGATCGAGAGGGAGACGACCTAAACTTGGAGATCCACGAAAATGAGCTCCTGGGTTCCCAAAGCTCCAAAACTTGTTTTAAAAGTTCAAAACCTTCAATGCAAGCTTAAAACTCAAGAAAAATGGTGGGGATTTGAAGGAAGAACACTAGATTGGGAAGAGGGAGGTCGGAAGCTAGCTGTGGCCGAAAATGGGAGAAAGCTCGCCCATTTCGGCTAAGTGACCCTTTTATAGTGGCTGGCCAGACCACGTTCGGGGGCCGAACTTGCCTCCGCATACATGCCATGTTTGGCGGCCGAACTTGACTTTCGGCGGCCGAACCTGGGCTTCCCTTGCTCATGCTTTCGGGGGCCTAACGTGCCTCCAAAACGCATGTATGTTCAGCGGCCGAACTTGACTTTCGGCGGCCGAACCTGGGTTTTCCTCCAAAGACTTTTCATGCAAAAACTCATTTAATTTTCATACTTAAAACCATGAAATGCTTTAAAACATTTTATGAAAACATGTTTCTACCCTACTAGAGGCTTCCGACATCCGAGATTCCACCGGACGGTAGGAATTCCGATATCGGTGTCTAGCCGGGTATTACAAGTTTGTTTATGGATTGTGAGATTTGAACATATGATGTTTATCTTTTATTTATCAATATTTATGCAATTTCATGCTTAATTCTATTGTTACTTTATTGTTTAGATCAATAGAGCCCGTTGATTCTTGATTGCAAAGTGATAATTTGTTAGTTTGGATAGTTTTAAGTCCGTAATTGCTTGAACTATTCAAATACAAGTGACCCTTGGTGTAAAAACCAAGGAAATTGCATAATCTAGCTAGAATTAGGTCTCTCTATTTCTTAATACAATTAACAGTTGTATGAATCTAAAGCCCCAAGGATGTTCCTTGGCAACTTGTTGATTAGTGATTAATTAGAGAACGTTTCCTAGTTAATCTATGCTTAAGGAGGGATATGGTGATGAGAAGCGTCTTCCACTCCCATAACTAATTTATTGAGTCAAATAAAAGAACCTATGTGTCAATGATCAATCCCAACAACTGAAGTGGATCCAATTCTTCAACTAGGCCTTTCTCATTATTGAATTTCTTTATTTTATTATTTGCTTTACTTTACTGCTTTTAATTTTAGTTTAATTCATCAAACTTCAAAACCCTCCATTTTACTTTTATTGTCTATTTATTTACTTGGTCTTGATAAGAAAAATAGGTGAGTATCAATTCTTTGTGGATTCGATCCTTTTACCACTATCTATAGTTGTAAAATTGTGGATAACCAAAAAGGTTATTTTTGACCGGTTTCGACAACCGCACAGTCAACTGACCTCAAGATAATTAGTGATTCGCAGTTGGTCGTAAACCAAATAAAGAGCGTATACTAGGCCAAAGATCTAGTTATGCAGAAGTACCTAAACAAAATACGGGCACTAGAAAAGGAACTGAGCAACCAAGTAATAATGGTTCGATACAAGCAGATACCTCGAGATGAAAATGAGAAAGCTGACTTAGCAATCTGTCAATGGAAGAGCTAGAGCAACTCCCGGATGAGGTACATGTGCAACAAGTACATTTCCCAACCTTTGAGAAACTGACCCCTGTAACGACCCGAAAATCGGACCGCTACTGGCGCTAGGATCTAGATCGACTTAAGGTCGCCGGGACCCGTAGCAAGCCTGCTATACTCTCTGTGTACCTGTAAAATCCCATACATGGACATATATACTCTGTAAAAACTGAAAAACTCTACTCTGAACCTAGGCTCAACCTGTGCATGCACTGTCTCTGTACTCTGTGAACAGATCCCTTACTAGAGCCCTCATCAAATGCCCTAGTTGGGTCCACACAATATACATTAAGCCTGGTTTTCATGCTCAACAAAGAAGCATTACACAAACTAACCATGTACCAACAGGGATTAACAATACATAAGGGCCAAGCACAATACTGTACTCTATATATCTGTTACATAAAACATCTCTTTACAATATTACATGTCCACACTATACTATTACATAACTCTTCACTCTTTCTGTACTCTGCTGAAACTCCCCCTGAACTCTGAACCTGCAAGACTGGGGTTAAGGGAGAGGGGTGAGCTATACTAGCCCAGTGAGTAGAACAATAAAAAACATGTTAATAAACATGCTCTCATGAAATGCACCACATCACAAGTAATCACCCATCTCGGACGGACGGAAACAAAACTCCCTCAAATCTGTGTCCGGCTCGCGAAGGAGCTCCTCAAGACTTTATTATACAATCAATAGTACCGAAGTACTCTGTGCCCGGCCCTCTCGGGGCTACTCAGGACTTTACTGTGCCCGGCCCTCAATGGGGCTCCTCAGGACTTTACTGGGAGGGCTAATGAATCCAAACTATGTCCGATCTGCACATAAAATGCATAATGCAATACGTCATATTCGTGTATTCTAATGCAGTCAATTCTATCGCATATCAGGGCACTTTCGGCGGCAGGTTCGGCGGCCGAAAGTCCCTCCAGAGCCGAAACTCAGCTACTTTCAGCGGCACCTTCGGCTGTCGAAAGTCCTTCCAGAAATGAAACTCATGCATGTTCGGCGGCACTTTCGGCAGCCGAACCCCCCTCCAGAGCCGAAAGTCCAAACTTTCGGGGGCGAGCTTAGGCAGCCGAAACCACCTCCTTAGCATGTTCGGCGGCCGAAACTGGGTTCTCAGTAAGGCAGAACCCTGCTCTGCCTCATGCAAAACTCCACCAAACTTCCTCATACATGCAACCAATAACTCAACAACACGCATATACGCAAGTACATGCACAAAGGGGTCCAAAACTAACTTAAAACCCCATCAAACATCACAACTCAACACATAAACATGATTTCACCAACAATCAACCAAAACCCCTACTTAACCTAATCATGCATCTCTACCCATAAAACTCTCATAAAACATGAAAGAAGGTAGGGATCTACACGTACCTCTGAAGATCGAGAGGATAGGTGATCCTAACGTGGAGATATGGAGAAACTCGCTTTCAAAGTTTCCAACCTTCAAAACTTTGGTCTTTAGCTCAAAACCTTCAACACAACATGAAAACCTCGTAAAACTTTGAAAGATTTGGAGAAAACATGAAGATCACCCAAGAAAGATCATGGTCTCACCTCTGTCCGTGGAAATGGAAAGAAAAATCTTATCCATTCACCGACCTATGGCCTTTTATAGGTGGCTGGCCAGACTAGGGGTGAGCATTCGGTCGGTTCGGTTCAAAACTGAACCGAACCGAATAAACCAAAAATCGAAATTTTAGTGTTTATGAAAACTGAACCGAACCGATTTTGGTCAGAAACCAAATCAAACTGAACCGGTCTGATTCGGTTTGATCGGTTTCGATTTTTAATAATTTTTTTATTTTTTACACTTTATTTTTAATATTTTAAAATTTAATTAAAATATTTTAATTTTAGTATGATTTAATTTCTCTATATTATTGAAAAAACATATTATTATCACTAATCGGTTCGGTTCGGTTTTTTCGGTTTTTTTCTGATCAAAACCGAACAGAACCGAAATAACCGAAATTTCTGAAATTAAAAACCGAACCGAACTGAAATGTATAAAAAACCGAACCAAATTTTCAAATCGGTTCGGTTCGGTCGATTTTTTCGGTTTGAACCGAATACTGCTCACCCCTAGGCCAAACCACCTTCGGCGATCAAACGTGATTCCAAAACCATGCAACGTTCGGCGGCCGAACATCACTTTCGGCGGCCGAACCTGGCACTTCTTCCTTGGTGCTTTTCTTTCAAAAACTCATTTTCTTTATACTTAAAACCTTAAAACTTAGGAAAATCATTTAGACAAACATATCTATTACCCTTCTAGAGGGTTTCGGCACCCTAAATTCTACCGGACAGTAGGAATTCCGATACCGGACTCTAGCCGGGTATTACAACCCCAATAATGCAAGTGGATGGGGAGCAGAGTTGGATGAGCCCATATATGAAGTACCTCGAAGTGGGAACATTGCTGGAAGATAAAATATAAGCTTAAAGGATCGCAGCTAAGGCCACTAACTACAAAGTATTAAGAGGAATTTTGTATCGAAGAGGGAAATCTAGTTCGTGGTTGAGATGTGTGGGGCAGGAAGAAGTAGTAGTAATAATCAAAGAAATACATCAGGGAGTGTGTGGAGCTCATGAGGGAGCTACTACACTGGCAAATAAGATTTTCCGGCAAGACTATTATTGGCCTACTGTGAAGAAGGAAGTAGAGGATTTTTTGAGAAGATGTGACATCAGTCAAATATTTGCAAATGGAATCAATAAATTAGCAACACCGTAATCAAGTATATCTAGTCCGTGGCTATTCTCGCAATAGAGAATAGACATTTTTTAGTTGTTTCCAAAATAGTGGGGCAAAAGAAATTTGTGGAGTACTTTTTCAAGTGGCCAGAAGCAAAGGCCATTCATAATATCACGGTGAGGAAGATGGTTGATTTTGTGTGGGAAAACATTATCTCCTGGTTTGGAATTCCCTAAACCTTGTTTTCAGACAATGGGAAACAGTTTGATTTCAAAATCTTCAAGGATTTCACTCGAAATATGGGATATAGTAAAAGTTCTCCTTAGTAGCCCATCTGCAGATAAATGGTCAGATCGATGTGACAAACAAAGCTATTCTCCAAGGATTGAAGAAGCGATTAGATGGAGCTAAAAAGAATTAGGCTATAGAGTTATCCAGCATTTTGTGGGCATTTCGAATCACACCCTTAATAGCCATGGGAGAGACCCCATTCTCACTGGCCTATGGAACAAAAGTAGTAGTCCCTGTAGAGTTGTAGGTCCCAATACATCGGGTGCAATTTAATGATGAAGGCCTCAATGGTGAAAAGCTAAAAAACAACCTTGATGCCCTTGAAGAAATTAGAGATGAAGCACAAGTACGAACAACAGCTTACCATCAAAGAGCAACCATGTATTACAATCAAAAGGTCTGTGAGAGAAACTTGAAAGTTGAAGACTTAGCTTTGAGAAGGCTAGAAGCAACCGGGATGAGGGCTACTATGGGCAAACTAGCACCGACCTGGGAATGATCATTCTGAATTACAAAGGTTGTCAAGCAGGGAGTATACAGAATCGAAGATCAATATGAAAATCCAGAACTCTATTCTTGGAACATCTAATATCTGAAAAGGTACTTTCAATAGGAAAATGAATGTAATATTGATGCAATGGAAATGAAATTCCCTTTCTTATTTCTTTCAACTTTGAAAGCTTTGGCTTGAAAATTTGGGCATGACATGAAAGAAAAATTCCAGCCATGATAGGCACTGGCCTCGAAAATTGACCCATGGTGCCGAGTAAGCCGAGTTGAGAAACAAGGCAAAGAAAAAATCTCAACCATAGCAGGCACCAACCTCGAAAATTGATCCCTAATGCCGAGTAAGCCGAGTTGAGAAACAAGGCAAAGAAAAATCCTAACCATGGCAGGCACCAGCCTCAAAAATTGACCACTGGTGCCAAATAAGCCGATTTAAGGAACAAAGCAAAGAAAAAAAAATCCAAAACATGACAGGCACCAGCCTCAGAAATTAACCTCTGGT
This sequence comes from Manihot esculenta, assembly GCF_001659605.2. Classification (NCBI taxonomy): domain Eukaryota; kingdom Viridiplantae; phylum Streptophyta; class Magnoliopsida; order Malpighiales; family Euphorbiaceae; genus Manihot; species Manihot esculenta. The sequence goes on from NC_035170.2 coordinate 8,208,296, forward strand.
GCCGAGTAAGCCAATTTGAGGAATAAAGCAAGAAAAAATCCCAACCACGGCAGGCATTGGTCTCGAAAATTGACCCTTAGTATTGAGTAAGCCGAGTTGAGAAACAAAATAAAAAAAAAGCCCAATCACGATAGGTACTAGCCTTGAAAATTAACCAATGGCATCAAATAAGTCGAGTTGAGAAATAAAATAAGGAAAATCCCAACCATGGCAGGCACCAGCCTTAGAAGTTGACGCTTAGTGCCAATAAGCCAAGTTGAAAAATGAAAAAAAATGGAAAAATTCAATCCATCGCAGACATTAACACCAAATAAATAAGACCCTTGGACAGTTATTAAAACAAATAATGTAAATTGGTTTAATAGACAAACCTAACGACGTCAAAAGCTAAGCTACTTTACTTATCTCAATATAATGGCATTGCTATAACGATTTAAGTTACAAAGATGTGGCAAGACTAAATATAAGGTTAGCTTAGTTAAGTTAATTCAGTTATAAGACATTATTTAATCAATCCAAATTAATCGTGGAATGGCAGTAAACAAAGAATAACTCAATTAATAAAAATAAATATGAACAAATGACTTGGAATCTAAAGGTTCAAGACTATTTAAAAAAGAGTTCATTTCTTAGTTGCAAGTGCAGTAGGAGAATCTGGGGCATAACTAACTAACTAAGTTGTAACGACCCGAAAACCGGACCGCTACCGGCTCTAGGATCCAGATCGACTTAAGGTCGCCGGGACCCGTAGCAAGCCTAACATGCATCCTGTACAACTGGTATAATCCCAGACATGATCAAACATATACATAAAAATTTTAACTTTTCTCATACCAAGCTTGACCTGCATGCACTATACTTGTAAACATAAAAACCCCCTTACTGGAGCCCTCATCAAATGCTCCAGTTGGGTCAACATAACATATATCAAGCTTGGTTCATCAATTTCAATATAAAAACATTACATAAAGATCATGTGACAAAGGGATTAACTAAACACTTGGGCCAAGCACAACTCTATCCATTACATTACATTATATCATTTTACATTTTTATTACACATCTTTACATAACATCATGTCCACAACTGTTCTGTTACATAAACATAACCATAGCCAAGACCTACTGACCTCCTGAACTATCTCTGTCCCTGCAAACCTGGGGGTTAAGGGAAAGGGGTGAGCTATAAAGCCCAGTGAGCAGAACAGTAAAAACAATTCATAAAAAAATGCCATCATGAAATGCATCACATCACAAGTAAATCACCTTAAGATGGTATTGTCACCAATAGCCCTCTACATATCCAATAAATGCTCGGCCCTCGACGGAGCTCCTCAGGACTTCCTCTTAAACATAACATAACATGTCCAACTGTGCCAGGGGCGATACGGCCACGCCTGGTCTTCTCTTACTCTGTGCCAGAAGCGATTAGGCCACACCTGGTCTTTCCATCTCATATCATATCATATCGTATCATCTCATGTCATATGGTATCATATTGAGGGCTAGAGGATCATCCAATATCCATCCACATCATCATCATCAAATTATGCAATGCAACATATTCGTGAATTCTAATGCAAACAACCTATTACATAACATGGTATTCATGATGCATGAACATGCTTAAAACATTTGATTTCTTTAATATAATAAGAGTTATGTTCTACTCACCTCTGGCTGACGCTTACTAACTCTGGAGCAGCTAACTCACTGCTGAACACCTCGGTTCCTCAGGTCCGATCCTACACAGGTGGACTCAAATGAGGGACCAAACATACTCTAATAGGACTCTGAACAACTCCCCAAAAACCCCCCTAAAACATCATAGAAATCATGCAAAAGAAGGCTGAACATGGCACTTTCAGCGGCAGGTTCGGCGGCCGAAAGTCCCTCCAGAGCAGAAACTCAGCCACTTTCGGCGGCACCTTCGGCGGCCGAAAGTGGTTCCAGAGCCGAAACTCATGCATATTCGGCGGCACCTTCGGCGGCCGAAACTCCCCTCTAGAGCCGAAAGTCCAACTTTCGGGGGCAGGGTTCGGCAGCCAAAACAAGCCACCACAGGCAGGTTCAGCGGCCGAAAGTGCCTTCGGCTGCCGAACCTGAGTTCTTCCAGAAGTGGCAGAACTCAGCCCTTACATGCACAAACCTTCCAAACTTTCCAAACTCAACTACAACACTCACAAGCATGCATAAACATATAGGGGTCTCAAACTAGCCTAAACCCCAACAAACATCACATTAAACATGTATAACAACACACAATACCACATAACTCACATAACCCTAACATTTTTACTTCTAGCTTAAACATGCATCTCTACCCCCTAAACCCCTCAAAACCTTCATAAAACTTACTTAAAACATTGCAAAAGATGAGGATCTACACTTACCTCTTGAAGATCGAGGGTTGGTGCGACCCAAACTTGGAGATGTGGAGAAAGAGAGCTCCAAAGGCCTCCAAGCTCCAAAATCTTGCTCTAAGCTTAAAACTCTTCAAAACAAGGATAAAACTCATGAAAACTTGAGGGATTTGAAGAAAAAGCATAAAAACAACCAGAGGAGAGCATGAACTCACCTATGCCCGAAAAGAGAGAGAAAACTCGCCCATTTTCCGGACAAGGGGCCTTTTATAGGTGGCCGGCCAAACCTCCTTCGGCAGCCAAAGCTGCTTCTAAAACTTCACCACGTTCGGCGACCGAAATAGAAAGCCACTTTCGGAAGCCTAACGTGCCTCCTAAACAGCCCCATGTTCGGCGGCCGAACTTGAGGTTCGGCGGTCGAACCTGGGTTCTTCCCTCCTTGGTCTTTTCTTTCAAAACTCAAATCCTTTCTAATCAAAACCATAAAAACATGTAAAAACATTCTAGAAAACCTTTACTTTACCCTTCTAGAGAGCTCTGACATCCAAGATTCCACCGGACAGTAGGAATTCCGATGCCTGAGTCTAGCCGGGTATTACATAAGTCATCATTGACTGGGGATCTAAGGGGATCGAGGTGTAATACCCGGCTAGACTCCGGTATCGGAATTCCTACCGTCCGATGGAATCTCGGATGTCGGAGACCTCTAGAAGGGTAAAACCATGTTTTCATAAAATGTTTTAATGTGTTTTATGTTTTAAGAATGAAAGAAAATGAGTTTTTGCATGAAAATAACTTTGGAGGAAAACCCAGGTTCGGCCGCCGAACATGCAGGCATTTCGGGTGTGCTTTAGGCCCCCGTAGGCATAAGTGAGGGAGGTCCAGGTTCGGCCGCCGAACATGGCATACATGCGGAGGCACGTTCGGCCCCCGAACGTGGCCTGACCAGCCACTATAAAAGGGTCCCTTAGCCGAAAACGGGCGAGCTTTTCTCCCCATTGTCGGCCAAGGTGAGTTCTCCGCCGTCCCTCACCAATCTTGAGTCTTTTCCTTCAGATCTTTCAAGATTTTCACAAGTTTTTGCTTTCCTTTGAAGATTTTCAAGTTTTGAGCAAGTTTTGGACTTGGAGGCCCAAGGAGCTAAATCTCTCCCAACTCCAAGTTAGATCACCTCTACTCTCGATCTTCAAGAGGTAAGAGTCAATCTCTAGCTTACATTATGTTTTAAACAAGTTTTATGCAAGTTCATGGGGTAGAAAATGCATGAGTAAGCTTATGTTGAGTTATGGGTTATTGATGAGTTTTTGAGCAATGTGGCTTGTAAATGTATGTTGATGTGTTGTAGTTGGGGTTTAAGGTAGTTTGAGACCCCTAGGAGCTTGTATGCATGTTTTGGTTGAGCTAAATGCATGATGGTATGAGTTGGAGGCATTTGTGCATGTTTGAACCAAGTTTCTGCCCTTTGGGAGAAACCAGGTTCGGCAGCCGAAAGGACTTTCGGCCGCCGAACCCTCTTGTGGAAGCAGCCTTCGGCTGCCGAAGCTTGCCCCCGAAAGGAGACTTTCGTCTCTGTCTGGGAGTTTCGGCCGCCGAAAGTGCCGCCGAACATGCATGAGTTTCGCCTCTGTCTGGGAGTTTCGGCCGCCGAAGGTGCCGCCGAACCTGCCTGACTTTCGGCTCTGGAGGGACTTTCGGCCGCCGAACCTGCCGCCGAAAGTTCCCTGTCCAGCCTTCCTTTGCATGTTTTTGCATGATTTTTTTGAGGTGTTTTAGGGGGTTTTCGGGGGATTTTTTAAAGTTATGTTCTAGTTGTTTGGTCCCTCATTTGAGTCCACCTGTGTAGGTTCGGACCCGAGGAACCGAAGACCCCAGCAGTGAGTTCAGCTGCTTCTGAGTCAGTAGAGCTTCAGCCAGAGGTGAGTAGAATAAACGTTTATGTTTTTTTTTTTAAAAGCAAATGAATTATACAGTTGAGCATGTTCATGCATCATGAATGCCATGTGATGAATTAGGTTGTTTGCATTAGAATTCACGAATATGTTGCATTGCATTTATGATTTTGATGTGGATCGGTTATTGAATGATCCTTTAGTCCTCATATGGTATGATGATGCTATGGCATGATATGGTATGGAAGTCCAGGTTGTACCCATTCTACGTCCTTGGCACTATGTAAGAGAAAGTCCAGGTTGTACCCATTCTACGTCCCTGGCACATTGGTATGTATGATATGTTATGTTAAGAGAAAGACCGGTTGTACCCATTCTACGTCCCGGCACTTTGGAATGTAGAGGACTATTGGTGACAATACCATCCGAGATGTGATTTGTTGTGATGTGTTGCATTACATGATAGCATGAGATTTAAAATGTTGTTTTCTATTATTCTGCTCACTGGGCTCTAGTAGCTCACCCCTTTTCCCTAATCCCCCAGGATTGCAGGTACGGGCTAGACAGAGGTGTCAAGAAGAGTAAAGTCTTGTAATTGTAATAGTTAGAAAGTGGACATGATAAATTGTAAGATGATGTATAATTGAATAGTCATGTTATGTATAATGATATTGAGGATTAGAAGTTGTGCTTGACCCTATAGATGTTGTTATCCCTTTTGATACATGATCTTAATGTTTATTGATGATTATGTTTAACCAACTCAACTCATGTTATGCCACCCATTGGGGGCATTGTTGAGATCCCACAGAGGGGTCAAGTTTATGATTATGTATATGTTCAGTGCATGCACAGGTTGAGTTGGTGTATGATAGAATGTATGAAAGAAAAGTTTTAAATTTTTATGTATGTTGTTGATCATGTATGGGATTAAACAGGTTTACAGGTTACATGTCAGGCTTGCTGCGGGTCCCGGCGGCCTTAAGCCGATCTGGATCCTAGCGCCGGTAGCGGTCCGATTTTCGGATCGTTACAGAATGGTATCAGAGCCCTAGGTTCATATGGTCGGACCTAGAGTGTCGGGCTCGTAGATGTTATAGAAGGTCAAGCACAATAGGAAGATCATGTCCACTAGGATAGGATGTGGAGTCCTGTCTTGCATGATGATGTGAAATGCCATGATTATATGCATGTGCATTAATGATATGTGATGTATGTGATGAGGGTTCATGTGTGCCCACATGAACCATATGATGCTAATGTTTGCTTGTTATGTGCTGCCTTTCAGAAAACAGGATGAGCGGAACTCGTCGATCTGCACGATTGACTGGAGTGCCACCTGAGGATGAGGGCATGAGCGCCCATCCTCCTACATTGCCTAGGGCAATGTCTAGTAGGTTTAACAGAGAAAGAGCAGTAAGAGACCCTAGAAGGTCTTTGGATCTGGGTAGGAGCAGATCAATGAGGGGAACAGTTCAGGGAGGAATGTCAGAAGACATGGGGGATGATATGGATGTAGAGCAGAGGAGGGATGGCAGTCTGGGAGTTAGCATGTCAGAAGAGGGAATGGGAGAGTCCCAAGGAGGCACTCAGGCCTCGGGATTTGTTCAGCCACCCCACTACCCACCCTTCTCACAAAACCCTGGGTATTCGATGGGAGGCACATCGGATTACCATAGCTTTAGCCCTTATCCCACACAGATGCCATACCCACCTTATTATCCACCATACCCACAGTATCCAATGTATCCACCTCCACCTTACTATCCAAATCCAGCAAACCCTACCTCAGAAAATATTGCACCACCTCCACCACCTACAGAACCAGCAGCCCCAGTTACTCAACCTTCTAGACCTAGCTCAGCCAGTGGGAGCAAGGTCAAGATGACCGACTACATGAAACTGGGTGCTTCTCAGTATGAAAAAGGGGATGACCCATTTGTGTATCTTGAAAGGGTTAAGGTGATCACAGATGAGATTAGGGCTGATGACAGTAGAGCCATTCAGATGGCTGGGTTCACGCTTAAGTGCAAGAAGGCACGAGAGTGGTTCAAGAATTATGTGAACCCGAGAGTAGACAGCATGTCTTGGGAGGAGTTTGCAAACGAGTTTGCAGGATGGGCTTTCCCAGATAGTTCAAGGGAGCTGAAGATGATAGAGTTTGAGCAGTTGAGGCAGACTGATTAGATGGGTGTAGAGGAGTTCACAGACAGATTCTTGGAGTTGTTGCCATTTGCAGGGCAAAATCTTGACTCAGACCAGAAAAGGTCAAGGAGGTATATCATGAAACTCCACTCCAGATATTCCTCCTTGATCCAGTCAGCAGATAGGGAGAGCTTCCATGCCATAGTGGATATGGCCCGGAAAATGGAGGCCAGTGCCATCATTCAGGGAACAGTCAAACAGTCAGTGGCACAGCCTTCTGGTTCCAAGACCTCAGGCTCTTCTTCTCTGAGTGCAGCAGCTTCAGGTAGCAAAAAGTGGAGTAACATCACTAGGAAGTCCAAGAAGAACAAGTTTTGGAACAAGGTCAAGTCTAGTCTGGGACTAGGGAGTGGCTCAAGCTCTGGTGCGGATAATGCAGTTTGTGCAAAGTGTGGTAGGCCACACAGGGGAGTTTGCCGGGCTGGGACAGCAGCCTGCTTCAGATGCGGGCAAGAGGGACACATGGCTCGGGAGTGTCCTAGGGCAGCTTTTGGAGCACAGTCTCAGCAGACAGCTTCTGGCAGTGTGGCTCAGCCAGCAGCTCCAGCCATGACTCAGGCCAGTGGCAGAGGCAGAGGGAGAGGGGCAGCCTCTTCTTCAGCGGGTTTCAGAGGTGAAGGTCCATCAGCTCCAGCACGGATCTTCACAATGACTCAACAGGAGGCAGATGCATCTAACACCGTGGTGGCAGGTAACTTAGTCATTGGTTGTTCAGATGTGTATGCCTTGTTGGACCCTGGTGCATCTCATTCTTTTATTGCTCCGAGAGCCGTCCAGAGGTTGGGGTTGATGATCTCTGAGTTAGAGTGTCCTCTCTGGGTCAGTGGACCCAAGTGTGATCCATCAGTGGCAGAGTCAGTCTGCCAGTGCAGTCCAGTCTTTTTTGAGGGGAGATGCCTTTCCGCCGACCTTGTGGTTCTAGACTTGACAGATTTTGACGTCATTCTAGGGATGGACTGGTTATCTACCCATGGTGCTACCTTGGACTGCAGGGACAAGGTAGTCAGGTTCAGAGGTCAGGATGGGTCAGAGGTTGTCTTCAGGGGAGACAGGAGGGGTACACCTAGAGGTCTGATATCAGCTCTTCAGGCTCGTAGGTTGCTTAGGAGGGGATGTCAGGGGTATTTGGCTCATGTGAGAGAGCTTAGCAGTCAGGTTAGAGAGCCCGCCTCGGTGCCAGTGGTTAGAGAGTTTCTAGACGTCTTTCCAGACGAGCTGCCAGGTTTACCACCTGCTAGGGAGATAGAGTTAGAGATAGAACTGATGCCTGGAACCCGATCGATCTCTATCCCTCCCTACAGGATGGCTCCAGCTGAGTTGAAGGAATTGAAGGAACAGTTGCAAGAGCTGGTAGAAAAGGGCTTCATCCGACCGAGCACCTCACCTTGGGGTGCACCTGTTTTGTTTATGAGAAAGAAGGATGGATCCCTTAGGCTTTGTATCGACTACAGGCAGTTGAACAAAGTCACTACCAAGAATAAGTATCCGTTGCCTAGGATCGACGATCTATTTGACCAGCTAGCCGGAGCAGGTTGTTTCTCCAAAATAGATCTGAGATCGGGGTACCATCAGCTAAGGATAAGGGAAGAAGATGTGCCAAAGACAGCTTTCAGGACCAGATATGGGCATTTTGAGTTCCTTGTAATGCCGTTCGGGTTAACCAACGCCCCAGCAGCATTCATGGATCTCATGAACAGAGTGTTTAGTCAGTACCTGGATCACTTTGTTATTGTCTTCATAGATGATATCTTGGTGTATTCCAGGAATGCAGAGGAGCATGCCCATCATCTGAGGTTGGTTCTGCAGACTTTGAGGGAACATGGCTTGTATGCCAAGTTCTCTAAGTGTGAGTTCTGGCTGAGGAGCATTTCGTTCTTGGGGCATGTAGTGTCAGAGAATGGGATCGAAGTAGACCCCAAGAAAGTGGAAGCTGTAGCTAACTGGCCTAGACCCACTTCAGTGACGAAGATCAGGAGTTTCTTGGGTTTGGCAGGTTACTACAGGAGGTTCGTTCAGGACTTCTCGAAAATAGCAGCTCCTCTGACCAGGTTAACCAGAAAGAATCAGAAGTTTGTGTGGACCGACCAGTGTGAAGAGAGTTTTGAAGAGCTTAAGAAGAGGTTGACTTCAGCACCAGTGTTAGCTCTGCCATCTAGTGATGAGGACTTTACAGTCTTCTGTGATGCGTCCCGTGTGGGACTGGGTTGTGTACTATTGCAGAATGAGAGGGTGATTGCTTATGCTTCTAGGCAGCTAAAGAAGCATGAGTTGAATTACCCCACACATGACCTTGAGATGGCAGCAGTAATCTTTACACTCAAGATGTGGAGACACTACCTCTATGGGGTAAAATATGAGATCTTTACAGATCATAAAAGCCTGCAGTACATCCTGAGTCAAAGAGATTTGAATTTGAGACAGAGGAGATGGGTAGAGATGCTGAGTGACTATGATTGCAAGATTCAGTATCATCCGGGTAAGGCGAATGTCGTGGCAGACGCCCTAAGCCGGAAGTCACTAGGCAGTCTATCCCACATCACGGCAGAGAGGAGACCAGTGGTGAAGGAGTTTTACAAGCTCATTGATGAAGGTCTACAGTTGGAGTTATCTGGTACAGGTGCTTTAGTGGCCCAGATGAGAGTGACACCTGTGTTTCTGGAGCAAGTGGCTTAGAAACAGCATGAGGACCCAGAGTTAGTGAAAATTGCCAGGACTGTTCAGTCAGGTAAAGATAGTGAGTTCAGATTTGACAACAAGGGGATCCTCCACTATGGGAGTCGACTATGTGTACCAGATGACATAGGGCTAAAAGGAGACATTATGAGAGAGGCTCATAATGCAAGATACAGCGTTCACCCCGGAGCCACCAAGATGTATCAAGATCTGAAGAAAATTTATTGGTGGCCAGCGATGAAGAAAGAAGTGGCACAGTTTGTGTCAGCCTGCGAAGTATGTCAGAGGGTGAAGCTGGAACATCAGAAGCCGGCTGGAATGCTTAACCCGCTACCTATTCCAGAGTGGAAATGGGAGAATATAGCTATGGACTTCGTAGTGGGGTTACCGGCGGCGTCCAACAAATTGGACTCCATATGGGTGATTGTGGACAGACTCACCAAATCTGCTCACTTCATCCCTGTCAGGAGTGGCTATTCTGTGGACAAGTTGGCGCAGGTATATGTGGATGAGATCGTCAGGCTGCATGGGGTTCCTGTTTCAATAGTGTCCGATAGAGGACCCCAGTTCACCTCCAGGTTTTGGCGGAGTCTGTAGAATGCCATGGGTACTAGGTTGGATTTCAATACTGCCTTCTACCCCCAGACCGATGGACAGTCAGAAAGGACCATCCAAACTATCGAGGATATGCTCAGAATGTGTGTGCTGGACTTTGGCGGTTCTTGGAGGCAACATCTACCTTTGGTGGAGTTTGCCTACAATAACAGCCATCATGTTAGCATCGGGATGGCTCCATATGAAGCTTTGTATGGAAGGAAGTGCAGGTCACCTGTTTGCTGGGAGGAAGTTGGAGAGAAGGCCTTGGCAGGGCCTGAGCTAGTAGAGATTACCAGCAGGGTGGTACCCATAATCAGAGAGAGAATCAAGACTGCTGCAAGCAGACAGAAGAGTTATGCAGACATCCGCAGACGGCAAGTAGAGTTTCAGGAGGGGGATCTGGTATTGCTCAAGGTGTCTCCAATGAAAGGAGTGGTTCGCTTCGGGAAGAAAGGTAAACTAGCCCCACGATACATCGGACCCTTTGAAATCTTGCAGAAGATTGGGAATGTGTCGTACAAGCTAGATTTGCCTGCTTCAATGGCAAGAATCCATCCGGTTTTCCATGTTTCAATTTGAGGAAGTTTGTGTCAGATCCGGGCAAGGTTCTTAGTGAGCCTGATGTGGAGATCCAAGAGGATCTCACCTATGTTGAGCAGCCAGTACGGATCATAGACACCCAGATCAGAAAGCTAAGGAACAAGGAAATCCCGATGGTGAAAGTCCTGTGGAACCACCACAATATGGAAGAGTGCACCTGGGAGACACGGGAGTCCATGCTCCAGCAATACCCTTATCTTTTCTAAGGTTAGTTTCTTATATGTTTCATGTGTCTTATGTGTATGTTATGTTGTGTACCTTGCATGTGCTAGTTGAGGAACATTCGGGGACGAATGTTCTTAAGGGGGGGAGAATGTAATATCCGGCTAGACTCCGGTATCGGAATTCCTACCGTCCGGTGGAATCTCGGATGTCGGAGACCTCTAGAAGGGTAAAACCATGTTTTCATAAAATGTTTTAATGTGTTTTATGTTTTAAGCATGAAAGAAAATGAGTTTTTGCATGAAAATAACTTTGGAGGAAAACCCAGGTTCGGCCGCCGAACCTCAAGTTCGGCCGCCGAACATGCAGGCATTTCGGGTGTGCTTTAGGCCCCGAAGGCATAAGTGAATAAGGTCCAGGTTCGGCCGCCGAACCTCAAGTTCGGCCGCCGAACATGGCATGCATGCGGAGGCACGTTCGGCCCCCAAACGTGGCCTGGCCAGCCACTATAAAAGGGTCCCTTAGCCGAAAACGGGCGAGCTTTTCTCCCCATTGTCGGCCAAGGTGAGTTCTCCGCCGTCCCTCACCAATCTTGAGTCTTTTCCTTCAGATCTTTCAAGATTTTCACAAGTTTTTGCTTTCCTTTGAAGATTTTCAAGTTTTGAGCAAGTTTTGGACTTGGAGGCCCAAGGAGCTAAATCTCTCCCAACTCCAAGTTAGATCGCCTCTACTCTCGATCTTCAAGAGGTAAGAGTCGATCTCTAGCTTACATTATGTTTTAAACAAGTTTTATGCAAGTTCATGGGGTAGAAAATGCATGAGTAAGCTTATGTTGAGTTATGGGTTATTGATGAGTTTTTGAGCAATGTGGCTTGTAAATGTATGTTGATGTGTTGTAGTTGGGGTTTAAGGTAGTTTGAGACCCCTAGGAGCTTGTATGCATGTTTTGGTTGAGCTAAATGCATGATGGTATGAGTTGGAGGCATTTGTGCATGTTTGAACCAAGTTTCTGCCCTTTGGGAGAAACCAGGTTCGGCAGCCGAAAGGACTTTCGGCCGCCGAACCCTCTTGTGGAAGCAGCCTTCGGCTGCCGAAGATTGCCCCCAAAAGGAGACTTTCGTCTCTGTCTGGGAGTTTCGGCCGCCGAAAGTGCCGCCGAACATGTAAGACCCCGCTCGTTCAGACATCGGAATTCCTACCGTCCGGTGGAATCTCGGGTGTCGGATCCTTCTGAGGGGTATAGTAAGGGTTTTCTAAAAGGTTTTCTAAAATGTTTTTAAGTGTTTTATGGTTTTAAATAGAAAAGAGTTGAGTTTTTGAAGAGGAAAGACCAAGGAGGCGTTTGCCAGGTTCGGCCGCCGAAAGTGAAGTTCGGCCGCCGAACATGTGAAGGCTTCGGGAGCGCCTTTGGCCTCCGAAAGTCTTGTGGGAGCAAGCCAAGGTTCGGCCGCCGAAAGTGAGGTTCGGCCGCCGAACATGCATGAGTTTAGGGGGCACGTTAGGCTGCCGAAGGTTGATGACCAGGCCACCTATAAAGGCCCTCAGATCGGAAATGGGCGAGTTTTCTCCCCATTCTCGAACTCAGGTGAGTTTCTGCCCTCCCTTGGTTGCTTGTGTGTCTTCTCTTCAAAATCCTTCAAGTTTTCATAAGATCTACCCTTGGTTTGAAGTTTTGAAGCTGAAATAGAAGTTTTGGGAGCTTGGAGCTTTTGGAGCTTGGATTCTCCACACCTCCGAGTTAGGGATCGCACCAACCCTCGATCTTCAAGAGGTAAGTGTAGATCTTGGTTTCCCTTGAGTTTTCATGAAGTTTTAAGTAAGTTTTATGAAGGTTTTATGTTAGAATGGGTAGATATGCATGTTTAAGGTTTATGTGGGTTTTATGCCCAATGTATGTTATGTGATGATGTGTTGAGGAGTTTAAGTTAGTTTCTTTGCTCTCTTTGCTTGTGGGAGTGTGTATGCATGCTTGGGAGAGAGTATGTGAGGTTTGGGGTTGTTTTGTGAGATTTAGGAGGCTAGTATGCACGAAGGCTGAGTTCTGATGAACTCAGGTTCGGCCGCCGAAGGTGGTTTCGGCCGCCGAACGTGCCTATGGATGCGTGGTTTGGCCGCCTAACCTTGCCCCCGAAAGTTGAGTTGTGGCTTGAAAGCAGACTTTCGGCCGCCGAAGGCAATGTTCGGCCGCCGAAAGTGCCTGACTTTCGTCTCTGGAGTGAGGGTTCGGCCGCCGAAGGTGCCGCCGAACCTACCCGAGTTTCGTCTCTGGAGGAGACTTTCGGCCGCCGAAGGTGCCGCCGAAAGTGCCTGTCCAGCCTTTTCATGGCTGTTTTCTATGCATGTTTCAGTGATGTTTAGAGGGGTTTTTGGGGAGTTGCTTATGAGTTGTTAGCATGTGTTTAGTACCTCATGTGAGTCCATCTGTGTAGGAGTGGACCTGAGGAGAGGTGTCTAGCTTCAGTGCTAGTTGACCCTGAGTTTGTTGAGCAGTGGCTTCAGGTGAGTAGAACTAACTCAATCTTTTACTTTAAGAAAATCCAATGTTTAATGCATCTTTTATTTTAAAGAATTCAAATGCCTAAAGCATATGCATGCATCATGTTTATATGTGATAGGATGATTGCACTAGTTTCACGAAGGTGATGCATTGCATTATTTGATGTTGATGCTGAGGTAGGGTGGACCGAGGCGACTTCAATAGCCCATATCTGTCACGAGTCTTGTTTTGTCCTTTGAGAGCCGGACAAGTACATGTAGGAAAGTCCATGTGAGCTCTCTGTGGATCTGACACCATGTCATGTATGTTTCAGGCCTTTGTGAGCTCCTATGGGGGAGCCGGGCACCGACAGAGGGATTTTTGATGTCATGTCCATCCTCTGAGAGGAAAGATGCATGCAAACAGACAGACTCTCAGAAACCAGGGTCCGTGGGGAATAATTATTGCATGAGCCCCGAGACGGACAAGATGATGTGATTTCTCTGTGTTATGACGCATTTCACGAATGCATGAATTGAATAAAATGTCTTTATAATAATATACTTAAAAATGGAGGAACTAAATCAAATGTTTTCTCTGTTTCTACTCACTGGGCTCTTGTAGCTCACCCCATTCCCTTACCCCCAGTTTTGCAGGGCCAGAGTATGTCAAGCCAGAGTTCAGTCAGAGTAAGCTATGGGATAGAAGAGGTTCAAGCATGGGTTGCCATGTTTGGTTGTAATAGCTTAGTTGTGTTTTGTTTATGTATAAGAGATGCTTGTATGCATATGTTCATGGAGATAGTGATAGTTATGTAAGAAAGTTGCTAAAGAGATGATATGTTATGTAATGCTATGAATGCTTGTATGCTTTTATAGCTTAGTTGTGGACATGATGATGATGATAGATGGACTTGATGTATGGTCCTTATGGATATAAGGGATATGAATGAATAGAAAGAGTAATGAGCTTATTAAAGAGATAGAGCCAAGTAAGAAAAGTATAGATATGCCATGCGTTGTAGCATGAGATGTATAGAATTGTGCTTTGCCTAGTGTTGGTTAATCCCTTTTTGTTTTGCATGATCTTAAGAAAATGTTTTAATGTTATGAGTTTTGAATGGCCCGTGAGGGAAGAAAGGGTTCCAATCCCTTGACCCAAAGCCGGCATGGTTTTATGAAACGTTTTCATGTTGGCCAAGCTTAATGATTCTCCATTGGAGCAGCCTTTATGGACTCCAGAGTGGGGATAAGGTATGAGCAAGAGCATGCACAAAGTTAAGCTTGGTAAAGTTATAAGAACAGTTTTCAGTTTTAGGCCATACTCAGGGTAAGCCTGGGATATGGAAAGCCTTAAGTTTTATGAAAAGTTTGATCATGCACGGGATTATACCTAAAGTTCAGGATGTATAGAGGTTTACTACGGGTCCCGACGGCCTTAAGCCGATCTGGATCCTAGTGCCGAGCAGTTTGGGGCCGTTACAAGAGGGGTACCGGTTTCCGGGCTGTTACAGTTGGTATCAGAGCATAGGTTCCTCAAGAGTACGGTGTTTTGATGCGAAGATGCTCAGACATCGGAAAGAGGTTGTGCTAGATGTTAGGAGGGCAAGCACATTAAGAAAGATTAAGAGTAAGATCATGTCCACTAGGATAGGATGAGGAGTCCTGTCTTGTATGATGATGTGTAATGCCATGTGTGATGCATGTGCATTTATGTTGTATTATGGATGTTGTTAGTCCCTTAGCTGCGAGATGGCATGATATGTACTGATATGAGATGAGCTGAGCGACCAAGAGTGGCCCTTGGCACAGTTGGTCATGGCATGTTTTGCTATGTTGTAGGCTGTAGGTGACAGGTTCATCCATGATATATGTTGCATGAGGGGTCATGTGTTCATCACATGGACCATATGATATGATGCTATGCTATGTGTTGTGAGTTCATGTGTTTGTCATGGACCACATGATGTGATGTGATGCTTATGTGTGCTTGTGTGCCTGTTGTGTTTCAGACAAGCTGAGATGCAAGGTGCTAGGAGCTCTATGGAGTCAGATCCATCTGAGTGGGAAAGTGAGTCTTTTCCCCTTGCAAGGTCAGGTGGAGATGACAGAGCAAGAGACCCTGAAAGGTCTGTAGAAGTCTGCAGAGAAGTTATGGTGCAGAGGAGGGATGTTAATTTGCAAGTGAACATGGATGAGGAAAGTATGGAAAAGTCTAAGGATTCTAAGAGTTCAAGTTCAGGAGAAGTTGATCCCTCCATGCTGAGTACAGCTACCAAGAGAGGTAGAAAGTGGGGAAGAGCCAGAGCCCCTAAGCAATGGGGCAAGACTAGAAAGGGTAGATTGTGGAAGAGGTTTAGGCTAGATGCTGAAGATGGCTCGAGTTCTGGCCAAGGTCCTACAAGATGTTTGAGGTGCGGAAGGTTGCATAGAGGGCCTTGTCGAGTTGGGACAACGGCATGCTTCAGGTGCGGACAGGAAGGGCACTTCGCACGTGATTGTCCTACTGCGCCCAGGAGAGTGTGGTCCCAGCAGAGAGCTGCAGGTGATGTGGCTCAAGCCAGTGTTCCAGGAAGGGGAGCAGACACATCGAACGCAGTGATGCCAGGTACGCTCACTTGTTCATGTTCTGATGTGTGTGTTTGTGCTCTAGTGTGTTTCCCTTTTCTGTTGTTGCTCTAGGAGCCTTTGAGAGGTTGAGTTGATAGCTTCTGGGTGTAGAGTGTTCTCTTTGGGTTAGTAGACCGGATATGATCCATCTGTGGCTGAGATTCAGGCCAGTGTCCGATGAGGGTAGATGCTTTCCACCCGTGCATGAGGTCCTAGACTTGAGTGTCTGGATGTCAGCCGGGGGATGGATTGGTTTTCTACTTGTGGAGCTGGTAATACTTGCGTCTGCAGCGCAAGGTGGTCGGGATCGAAATGCAGAGTGGGTCTGAGGTAGGCTTCAGAGAGGACCGTGTAGGATGCCTAGAAGGTTGATGTCAGCTGTCAGGCTCGTAGAGTGTATAGGAATGGTTAGTAGAGAGTTTTAGTTGAGTTTGAGAGGGCAGCAGGCAGGTCTAGGAACCAGCCCTGGTGCCATAGATAGAGCGAGTGTTCAGAGGTTTCAGGCTAGTGTCAGGTTGGCCATCAATCAGGGAGGTAGAGTTTGGTTCAGAGGTGGTGCTTGGTACCCATAACCATTTCTCTCTTTCCTTTCGGGATGGTACCTGCAGAGAGTAAGAGTATAGCAGAGAAGAGTAAGAGTAGAATAGAAAGCAGAAGAGAAGAGTAAGATCAGTGAAGAAAGAAGAGAGAAGGATCAGAGTAGCGCAGCAGAAGCTTGTGGCGTTCAAGCGCAAGTTTGAGGTTTTGATTGTTTGTTTGTGTTTTTGTTTGAACATTCGGGGACGAATGTTCTGTAAGGGGGGAAGAATGTAAGACCCCGCTCGTTCAGACATCGGAATTCCTACCGTCCGGTGGAATCTCGGGTGTCGGATCCTTCTGAGGGGTATAGTAAGGGTTTTCTAAAAGGTTTTCTAAAATGTTTTTAAGTTTTTTATGGTTTTAAATAGAAAAGAGTTGAGTTTTTGAAGAGGAAAGACCAAGGAGGCGTTTGCCAGGTTCGGCCGCCGAAAGTGAAGTTCGGCCGCCGAACATGTGAAGGCTTCGGGAGCGCCTTTGGCCTCCGAAAGTCTTGTGGGAGCAAGCCAAGGTTCGGCCGCCGAAAGTGAGGTTCGGCCGCCGAAAGTGAGGTTCGGCCGCCGAACATGCATGAGTTTAGGGGGCACGTTAGGCTGCCGAAGGTTGATGACCAGGCCACCTATAAAGGCCCTCAGATCGGAAATGGGCGAGTTTTCTCCCCATTCTCGAACTCAGGTGAGTTTCTGCCCTCCCTTGGTTGCTTGTGTGTCTTCTCTTCAAAATCCTTCAAGTTTTCATAAGATCTACCCTTGGTTTGAAGTTTTGAAGCTGAAATAGAAGTTTTGGGAGCTTGGAGCTTTTGGAGCTTGGATTCTCCACACCTCCGAGTTAGGGATCGCACCAACCCTCGATCTTCAAGAGGTAAGTGTAGATCTTGGTTTCCCTTGAGTTTTCATGAAGTTTTAAGTAAGTTTTATGAAGGTTTTATGTTAGAATGGGTAGATATGCATGTTTAAGGTTTATGTGGGTTTTATGCCCAATGTATGTTATGTGATGATGTGTTGAGGAGTTTAAGTTAGTTTCTTTACTCTCTTTGCTTGTGGGAGTGTGTATGCATGCTTGGGAGAGAGTATGTGAGGTTTGGGGTTGTTTTGTGAGATTTAGGAGGCTGGTATGCACGAAGGCTGAGTTCTGATAAACTCAGGTTCGGCCGCCGAAGGTGGTTTCGGCCGCCGAACGTGCCTATGGATGCGTGGTTTGGCCGCCTAACCTTGCCCCCGAAAGTTGAGTTGTGGCTTGAAAGCAAACTTTCGGCCGCCGAAGGCAATGTTCGGCCGCCGAAAGTGCCTGACTTTCGTCTCTGGAGTGAGGGTTCGGCCGCCGAAGGTGCCGCCGAACCTACCCGAGTTTCGTCTCTGGAGGAGACTTTCGGCCGCCGAAGGTGCCGCCGAAAGTGCCTGTCCAGCCTTTTCATGGCTGTTTTCTATGCATGTTTCAGTGATGTTTAGAGGGGTTTTTGGGGAGTTGCTTATGAGTTGTTAGCATGTGTTTAGTACCTCATGTGAGTCCATCTGTGTAGGAGTGGACCTGAGGAGAGGTGTCTAGCTTCAGTGCTAGTTGACCCTGAGTTTGTTGAGCAGTGGCTTCAGGTGAGTAGAACTAACTCAATCTTTTACTTTAAGAAAATCCAATGTTTAATGCATCTTTTATTTTAAAGAATTCAAATGCCTAAAGCATATGCATGCATCATGTTTATATGTGATAGGATGATTGCACTAGTTTCACGAAGGTGATGCATTGCATTATTTGATGTTGATGCTGAGGTAGGGTGGACCGAGGCGACTTCAATAGCCCATATCTATCACGAGTCTTGTTTTGTCCTTTGAGAGCCGGACAAGTACATGTAGGAAAGTCCATGTGAGCTCTCTGTGGATCTGACACCATGTCATGTATGTTTCAGGCCTTTGTGAGCTCCTATGGGGGAGCCGGGCACCGACAGAGGGATTTTTGATGTCATGTCCATCCTCTGAGAGGAAAGATGCATGCAAACAGACAGACTCTCAGAAACCAGGGTCCGTGGGGAATAATTATTGCATGAGCCCCGAGACGGACAAGATGATGTGATTTCTCTGTGTTATGACGCATTTCACGAATGCATGAATTGAATAAAATGTCTTTATAATAATATACTTAAAAATGGAGGAACTAAATCAAATGTTTTCTCTGTTTCTACTCACTGGGCTCTTGTAGCTCACCCCATTCCCTTACCCCCAGTTTTGCAGGGCCAGAGTATGTCAAGCCAGAGTTCAGTCAGAGTAAGCTATGGGATAGAAGAGGTTCAAGCATGGGTTGCCATGTTTGGTTGTAATAGCTTAGTTGTGTTTTGTTTATGTATAAGAGATGCTTGTATGCATATGTTCATGGAGATAGTGATAGTTATGTAAGAAAGTTGCTAAAGAGATGATATGTTATGTAATGCTATGAATGCTTGTATGCTTTTATAGCTTAGTTGTGGACATGATGATGATGATAGATGGACTTGATGTATGGTCCTTATGGATATAAGGGATATGAATGAATAGAAAGAGTAATGAGCTTATTAAAGAGATAGAGCCAAGTAAGAAAAGTATAGATATGCCATGCGTTGTAGCATGAGATGTATAGAATTGTGCTTTGCCTAGTGTTGGTTAATCCCTTTTTGTTTTGCATGATCTTAAGAAAATGTTTTAATGTTATGAGTTTTGAATGGCCCGTGAGGGAAGAAAGGGTTCCAATCCCTTGACCCAAAGCCGGCATGGTTTTATGAAACGTTTTCATGTTGGCCAAGCTTAATGATTCTCCATTGGAGCAGCCTTTATGGACTCCAGAGTGGGGATAAGGTATGAGCAAGAGCATGCACAAAGTTAAGCTTGGTAAAGTTATAAGAACAGTTTTCAGTTTTAGGCCATACTCAGGGTAAGCCTGGGATATGGAAAGCCTTAAGTTTTATGAAAAGTTTGATCATGCACGGGATTATACCTAAAGTTCAGGATGTATAGAGGTTTACTACGGGTCCCAACGGCCTTAAGCCGATCTGGATCCTAGTGCCGAGCAGTTTGGGGCCGTTACAAGAGGGGTACCGGTTTCCGGGCTGTTACAGAACATGCATGAGTTTCGCCTCTGTCTGGGAGTTTCGGCCGCCGAAGGTGCCGCCGAACCTGCCTGACTTTCGGCTCTGGAGGGACTTTTGGCCGCCAAACCTGCCGCCGAAAGTGCCCTGTCCAGCCTTCCTTTGCATGTTTTTGCATGATTGTTTTGAGGTGTTTTAGGGGGTTTTCGGGGGATGTTTTTAGAGTTATGTTCTAGTTGTTTGGTCCCTCATTTGAGTCCACCTGTGTAGGTTCGGACCCGAGGAACCGAGGACCCCAGCAGTGAGTTCAGCTGCTTCTGAGTCAGTAGAGTTTCAGCCAGAGGTGAGTAGAATAAACCTTTATGTTTTTTTTTTAAAAGCAAATGAATTATACAGTTGAGCATGTTCATGCATCATGAATGCCATGTGATGAATTAGGTTGTTTGCATTAGAATTCACGAATATGTTGCATTGCATTTATGATGTTGATGTGGATCGGTTATTGAATGATCCTTTAATCCTCATATGGTATGATGATGCTACGGCATGATATGGTATGGAAGTCCAGGTTGTACCCATTCTACGTCCCTGGCACTATGTAAGAGAAAGTCCACGTTGTACCCATTCTACGTCCCTGGCACATTGGTATGTATGATATGTTATGTTAAGAGAAAGACCGGTTGTACCCATTCTACGTCCCGGCACTTTGGAATGTAGAGGACTATTGGTGACAATACCATCCGAGATGTGATTTGTTGTGATGTGTTGCATTACATGATGGCATGAGATTTAAAATGTTGTTTTCTATTATTCTGCTCACTGGGCTCTAGTAGCTCACCCCTTTTCCCTAATCCCCCAGGATTGCAGGTACGGGCTAGACAGAGGAGTCAAGAAGAGTAAAGTCTTGTAATTGTAATAGTTAGAAAGTGGACATGATAAATTGTAAGATGATGTATAATTGAATAGTCATGTTATGTATAATGATATTGAGGATTAGAAGTTGTGCTTGACCCTATAGATGTTGTTATCCCTTTTGATACATGATCTTAATGTTTATTGATGATTATGTTTAACCAACTCAACTCATGTTATGCCACCCATTGGGGGCATTGTTGAGATCCCACAGAGGGGTCAAGTTTATGATTATGTATATGTTCAGTGCATGCACAGGTTGAGTTGGTGTATGATAGAATGTATGAAAGAAAAGTTTTAAATTTTTATGTATGTTGTTGATCATGTATGGGATTAAACAGGTTTACAGGTTACATGTCAGGCTTGCTACGGGTCCCGGCGGCCTTAAGCCGATCTGGATCCTAGCGCCGGTAGCGGTCCGATTTTCGGGTCGTTACACGAGGCTTGATTGAATAGGAGGTAGAGCAGGAGGGGCTTTGGAATAGGAATATTGTCCTCCCGGAACTGAACTTCCTCACTATCGGAATCAAATTTTAGAGCTCGTAGTTTAGTTAAAGGAACAGCAAGAGCATCTCGAGTAGCTTTGAGACCTTGGTTATAGCCCGTAGCAAATATACGTAAAGCTTCCTCATAGATTTTCTTCTTCAGCTCATCTGAATTCTTAAATTCTTGAACACGTTCTTCACAGGCTTAATTAACCCTGTCCTTAGTAGCCTTAGCATCCTCTAGTAAAGAAACACACTTGCCTTCCAAAGCAGGGACCTCCTACCGAAGCTGTTGTTGCTGAAGTTGGGAGTTCTCCACAGTAAGAGCCAGACTCTTCTTGTCTTCAGCTTTCTTGTTGAGCTCCTGTTGGAGCATTGCAACATGGGCCAGAGCTTTATCACGTTGTCGACAAGTATCCTCTAAGGAAGATAATTGGACAAGGGCTTTATCTCGTTGAAGCTCTGCACCAGACACTCATTGAAGCTCCCCAATAGATGCTCATTGAGAGGATCGGGTAGCTTCCTCCCTCAACTCATTTATTTGCCTAGTCAGGTTTGAGATCTACCCTTAAAGTTGATGATATGCTCGTGAGACACAACGGTGACGACCAAATTCTCATCCCACCGCACTTCCTCAATTTGTCGATTAATGCAGCTTTGAATAGATCGATTCCTAGCATCGATCTTGATGAAAGTGCCTAAGGACTAGAAAGAGAGAATTAAAAAGAAATGGGTAAGTAGAAAACACAATTGAAGCACTAAAAAGGGAAGGGGAATACAACTTACCATAAGTAGAAGCTTTAGTAAATTATCTCTAAGGGTCCCCAGAGGGCACGAGTTGCAAGCGAGCTGCTATTTGGTAAAATTGGCTAAGTTGTAGACAATTTATAGGAAATGCAATCAGAGATGTATAGTGCTTCGCTAAAGATTTGATTGCAGAGCATCCTGGTCATAGAAACGGGCGTAGAGTTCGCATCGAAGGTTTTTGTTGGACCTAAATGTTCTAATCCTTGTTTTGATGATTAATAAACAATTGGTGTGCTACTAATTATCTTCAAAAGTGTTTGTATTGAGTTTGTAAGTCTCTTACTAAAATGAATAAAATCCCTTCAGTCTCAAAAGTGAAAAGTGCCTATTTTGAAAGCATACCACAAGAAAGGGATTAGGAAGTAATTTTGTCTTTATGTATTGTCAATTTATGCATTGTGAATTTTAATTAATTATTTGTGGTGGTTCAAGATTTCTTTTAATCTTAAAAGATTATAAATATGGCCAAGTATTAAGTAATTGACTTTGAGGGACCAAAATAAAATTTTCCAAAAGGAGTGATTTCAAAATTTTTTTATTAAAATAAAATATCCAAAAATATAGGTTGCAAAAATTCAAACGGATTGAAAATTGGAGTTTTATAGCCTAAGTTATGATTTTTCAAAGATTTAAAGAATTATTTTTGTGCCCCCTAAAGTCAAACTTTCGGCTTCCGAAAGTGAAGGACAGAGGCAAAAGTCTCATAAGTTTGGCCGCTGAACATTGACTTTAGGCCGTCGAAAGTCAGTTTTCAACATACCCCCTAAAGTTAAACTTTCGGCTTCCGAAAGTGAGGGACAGAGGCAAAAGTCCATAATGTTCGGTCGCCGAAAGTGAGTTTTCAATATGCCCCCTAAGTTAAAACTTTGACTTCTGAAAGTGATAGACAGAGACGAAAGTCCCATATGTTCGGCCGCCGAACACTGACTTTAGGCCGCTGAAAGTCTTTTTTAAGGATGATGTTCTTCACCTCAAATGGTTCGGCCGTCAAACTTTAACCTTAGGCTACCGAATCTAAGTTTTTCTGAGCACGATATAACGGTTATTTTAGTACATAAACGGCTCTATTTGCATTTAATGCATCCCCAACGGTCATATTTATGACAGAACTATAAATATAATGTGGTTTTGATTTGAAAAGGTTACGACAACCATCTAAGCAAATACTTATTGAGATTATAGCATTTTTCACTCTCTCTCTCTCTCAAAACCTTGATCCAAAGCATTAATTTCTTGAAAGCTTGTCTTGATTTGTAATTGATTGATTTTTAAGGGTGAGTGAAGGTTGTTGAGTGACTCCATTGTAGTAGGTGTGGTATTGAGCAAAGGATTACTCTTGAGTGAAAAAGAGAATTGTAAAGAGTAAAGGTTTGCTTTAAAATAGCAAGGGGTTTTAATCTTCACCCAAAGAAGATTTGATAGTGGAGTTGAACTCTCAAGGAGGGCCTTGAGGAGAGGACATATGTAACAGCCCGGCCCTTTCACCGGCACTGTTACCGTTCACGGCCCAGGGCTATCCCTCGCCTGGCCTGTGCCACCTCGGGCTTTCCACTGGCGTCGTGAACAGCTTTTAACATCCATTCATCCTCACGGGTTCGAGGCCAGACAGACGACAGAGGGGTTGCAGCGATGCCGTGAAAGACCTCCCTAGTAATTTCAGTAACCAACTTGTTAGTTAGAAAGCCAGCATGGCCTTCTTGATGTTCTCCTTAGAAAGGTTAAAGTTCTTAGGGAGCTTGATATTATCCATGGGTGTAGAAGAAGCTGCAAAAGGAGAAAGGAAAAGGTTAGTTAGAGTTAAACAATGTAGAAAGGAGAAATTCAAAAGAAGACTCAGAAATATCAGCTTGATGGCAATCCTCAAAGAAGACATGAACAAGCACTTGTCCACATCATATTTTTTTCCCAACCGAAGTCAGTTGAAGAAAACAAATTTGATTTATAAGGTTCAGCCTAGGAAATTTGTTGTGGTCTTGAGGTATTTCCCCATTGATAAGTTAACCTCTCACTCAAACCCCGGGATTTCTTTCAGCTCGACAATCACAAAATTCTCTATTCAGCCTTTCATCGAATCCTTATAGCCTCCAAAAATAGACAACTTAGTGCTAGGTCCGAAGTAATAGAACCCACTAGTAGATCGGACTAAATGAAAAAGGTTGAGAATAGATCGTTGGAAGGGGCAAAGCCCTAGCACAAACAAATAGACTCAAAATAGCCCATGAACGAAATCGCTTTGGGCATCAACATTCGTGGAGCGACCCTATAATATTGAAAAACCTCGATTAAGAAAGGAGTAAAGGGAAAATCTAGGCCAAACTCATACTATTTGAGAAAGAATACTAAGTTGCGACCACACTGAGCATCTACTAAATCCCTATTGGGCGAATCAAACAGGGCTATCCTCTCATTGCTCGTGGTAATCCTAAAAATTTCAGTGTCTAAGAGGTCGCGAAGAAGGTGTTGGAGCAAAGAAGAAGAAGTAGTAGAAGAGGCTAAATTTTCCACAGACGAATATTCAATAGAAGCCATGGGAAGAGCGATAACATACCTCAACTCAGCGATGCACAACAACAAAAAGAGAGAATGTATAATCGCAAAAACATAATAGAAGTGGAAGCAACAAACACGAAGTAGATTTTTAAAATCAAAGAAAGATACAAGAAATGACACCTATTAGTTACTTCCTCGAGCCGGTAAAATGATAAATGTAACCTCAACATTTACCCCATTCCCAATCATGTAATAATCGAAAAGGAGATAAAGGGGCACTTGATACTAAAAGAGTTACGCTCTAATAGGCCAATGAAGGTCCATCTGATACCAAGCCAAGTTTATTATAGATTATGGGCCTTGAACGACACAGGACCAAATAATCGTCATAAGAAGCACTAGGCCTAAACTCAACCCCTTTGCGAACCCTTGAAAAAGCCCCTGCGAGCTCGACAACCCAATCTAATTTCACTGACCTGTAAAATCAGCCAAGGACTGAAGGTTCAAAATAATAGGGATCATGTTTCAAAAAGGCCAAACGAAAATTAAATACTTGCTTGACAAGAATCAGAACCTCATACCCACGAACGAGTTATCCACGTGAAAATGACAGTCGGGACAGGGCTTAGGACAGTAGAGACACGCTCGAAAAAGATAAAGGGAGACAAAAATAAAAAGAAAAAAATCAATCAAAGTAAAGCTAAACTTACCAAAAAACACATTAACCGAAGCTCAAACTTGAATCAAGCATCAACTTTTAAACTTTAAAAACATACATTATTTGTTTAAAACACGATATTATATATGAAGTAATATAAGATATTTTATATATTTTGAGATCCTAAAATATTCTTTTTTCTGACATAAAATTTTAAAAATCTAATACTTCCACGCAATATAAAAAGGGATATTTACAATTTAGTTTTTGGATATTACCATTATTAATAAGTCAGTTCCTGTATTTTTAGAAACTTATTAAAACATCCTTATGTTTTCTTTTCGTCAACGAAATAGTCATTCTGTCCTCTTTTCCTTTAAAATTAGATAAAGGGGGAGAGAGAAAATTTTTAAAATCTAATTTTACCCTCAAATAAAACCCTTTATTTAGTCTTTGGATATTGCTATTATTAACTAGTCAATTCCTACATTTTCAAAAATCTATTAAAACATTTTTATCTTTTTTCATATCTATTAAAACGTCCTTATCGTTTCTTTCCGTCAATAAAATAGTCTCCATCTTTTCTCATATCTATTAAAACGTACTTATCATTTCTTTCCGTCAACGAAATAGTCCCTCCTCATTGTTTCTTTCCGTCAATGAAATTTTCCCTCCCTATATTTTCATAAATCTATTAAAACGTCATTATCTTTTTTCATATCTATTAGAACGTCCTTATCGTTTCTTTTTGTCAACAAAATAGTCTCTATCTTTTCTCGCATCTATTAAAACGTTCTTATCGTTTCTTTTCGTCAATGAAATAGTCCCTCCTCCTCCTCCTCCTCCTCCTCAAAAAGGAAGAAGAAGATGATGATGATGAAGGAGAAGAAGAAGAAGAAAAAGAAGAAAAAGAAGAAGAAGGAGAAGGAGAAGAAGAAGAAGCACTACAAAAAAACTGTGAAATTGCGACTAAAATTAGCGACCAAATTTTTTAGTTGCTATATAGCAACCAATTAGCGACCATTCTGCTACTATTTAAATAAAATAATTTTTTTATTTAACAAAATATTCAGCGACCAAAAATTGGTCGTTATGTGGTCGCTATTTAGCGACCAAATATTAAATCGTCGCTAAGTTTAGCGGGAATAAATGGTGCGACCATTTTTGCGATGAAATAGCGACCATTTTTTAGCGGGAATTTTAGAAATCAAATAGCGACTAATTAGTTCGGCCGCTAAATTATCTATTATCAAAACTACGTCGTTTTGATACCCTATTCTAAGCCAACCTCCTTCCTCCTTTTTTTCATTTTACTCGAGTTATACACTGCTTCCCTCTCTCCGTCGGCGCCTCTCTCCCCCGCTTCCCTTCCCATAATTCCCAATCGATGCCTCTCTCCCCCACTGACGACTGCCGGCTGTCAGGAATTAGGATATAAAAAGAATGGAATAGCTCTGACATGGTAACTCCAGTATATTATTAATGGAGTTCTCATTCACCGGACGGACCCAAAATGCTTGCTGCGCCCCTCCAACACAGGAAAAAAAAAAACCTTGATACTTCGCAGGTAGCTTTCGGTTTCTTCCTTTTTTTCGTGCGCTGACTGTTCTTCTCTTCTCTTTCCTCGCTCCTCTCGCTACTATTCAAGGCACTGTACTATCCCTTCCTTGCCAATCTCCTTCTTCCAAGCTTTTAACTGTTCACATCAGGTACTTTTTAGCTCCTTCTTCACGGCAGATCACACCCATTTTAAAATTTTTCGTTTGCATACCACATACCACACTTGTTCATCTTCTGTTTCATGTTTCCTTTGTGGGTTTCGTTCTTTTCTTTATTTACTATTAAATTACTGTTCACATCAGGTACTTTTTAGCTCCTTCTTCACGGCAGATCACACCCATTTTTAAATTTTTTGTTTGCATACCACACTTGTTCATCTTCTGTTTCATGTTTCCTTTGTGGGTTTCGTTTTTTTTCTTTATTTACTATTAAATTTTGGTGGGTTTATTCTATTGTTCTTCTGTTGATCAGACATTGTAATGGGTAGTTGCTACTCGTTAATAATAAGAGTTGATTTATTGCATTTTCTATTCTAATGGGGTTTTGGTCATTAGAGTCAATGTTGGCCAAGGTTTTGATTGGATTTTATATGTATATTTTTTTGGTTATTTTCACTTATGGGTAACTTTGTTCTTGAAGGGATTTTATGTTTAAGTTTTTGAGGTTTGGTGGTGTTTGGATCCGAGCAATGTAGAGCAGTTGCTTCCTTCAACTCATTCTTTTTGTTTATTTGACAAGTTTTGGAATTTTTTGAGTCCTGATAGCCCATGAAATCAGAAGCTGTCGGCTTCTGCTAGGTCTCTGAATCATCTGTAAATTTAGGGTTTCTCTGAGGATGCCAATATAGTTATTACTTTAAATGTGAGTATATCGATTTTGATAATGCCGGTTTGTTGGCAGTGATAAGTTGTTTCCATTGGCATTTAATTTATGTTCCTCCACCTAGTTGTAGAATGTTCTTGTAACATTAGGTTATGATACCAATGTTTAGCAATTTCCCTTGTTTCACTCTAAACCTGATGTGATTTCCATTCTTATGGATTTCTACACACATTAAGTTGTGTATACTTGTGTGCATTTCTTGTGTGAAGGTGTTAGACAATTAGTTTGTAGTTTTTCTCCTTGTTAAGCATCTTGAAGTTTAGATTTGGTGCTAAAATTAGCTGAGGTATGCTTTTGTCTTTGAGTTTCCAGATTTTAAAGTCCGTGTCGAAACTGCCTTTTGCACTTCCCTCTAGGTCAAGAAAGGGAAGAGGGAAGATAAAGAATCAGAAACGATTAACAATCGTCCTCATTTTAATTCAAGAGCTGGTATTTGTTTTGGTAATTGGATCACCATATAGGTTATTGCATTTGTTGGTATGTTTTCCCTTTTATATAAAACGCTAGAAGCTGAAAGGCACCAATGGCCTTTGTTGGCATCTCATGTAGAGACGCATGTTTATGTTTTCCCTATAGTTATTGATGCAAATTTGCAATTCATGCAGGTTTCCTTTTGCTCATTAACAGAAAATGCAGTTATTCCAATCCTTACTTTTCTTATGTTTTCTAGTTTTTTCAAAGATTGGTATTGCTGTTTTATTCTTATTATTTTCCTGTTCTTTGGCGTCCTTTTTTTTTTTTGCAGAATGGCCTTACAATCAGCAAGCAACCCAACTACCCCTAGTGCCCAAGTGGTTGGAAATGCTTTTGTTGAGCAGTATTACCATATTCTTCACACCTCACCAGAATTAGTTTATAGATTTTATCAGGATTCAAGCGTGCTCAGCCGGCCAGATACCAATGGTATGATGACATCAGTGGCAACCATGCAAGTAAGTTGTTAAGTAGCAGATCCCTATTGTTCAGTATAGCTGAGAAGTGAGAATATGAAGGAAAGAATAAAAACAGAAGAGAAAGAAGCAAAGAAAAGACAGAGAGAGAAGTGAAATGATAGAGTTTAGTTGTGATCTAGTAACTGCCTCTAACTAATTTTCCCTCCAAATGATAACTGACTTCTGTTGACTTTTCTTGCTTTCACACCTAGCTTTCGCATCTATTCCTGCACTTCTCGTTATTATCTTTATTCCTATAATTCTTCCTATATAACATGAGTCTTTGGTGGAGGGCTTTTCATGTTAAGCTATTGATCCTATTTGTTTGGTTGGATCCCACCAAATAATTTAGGTGAAGCACCCTATGAGTATCGATTGAACAGAAAACCATATTGGATGGGGAAAAACTGAAAACCTCTTCTGTTTCCAATAAATTGTCTTGTGTGCTCAATCATTTGGTTAGTTCATCATTATAGATGCCCTACTTCTCATGTATTCAATATATGTAGCCTATTTCTCATGTTATTCGGTGGCTGTTTAGGGGCCAGAAAATAATCAATAGGCAGCAATAGTCTATCATGTGATTTGGCTAAACTCAATAAAGTCAAGTGGTTTCTCAGTTGTTATATCCAATTTTAATAGCCAGATCTCTACCACAATGGCTATTTGGTGTTAGTTTTTACAAAAAAATGTTGTCCTTATAAGTACTGGCTTTATGTCAGTGTTCTCTTGATATGCATCTAAGCTGCAGTCACATTTTCGTGTTTTTTGGGATTGTTATGTTTGCGTTTTACCTACAATGCCAAGTTTTGCAGCTGTCCAGAATTTAATGAAACCCTTTTACTTTGGCTTCTGCATATGAGCAAAATTGCAGTTTTACTCTTTTTCAAGCTCTCCTCCACCCCATCAATAAAGAAAGAAATAAATAATGACAAGTACATTCTTCCCCTTAACTACCCCTTTTTAATTTGGTTGATCGTTTTCTCTCCTGGCTAAAATCTTTCTTTCTTTTAGAAAAATTTGAAGCTGATAGATTGTCTTCTTCCTAAGGATTTTTTATCAAAATAATGTTCCTAATTAATGACTGCAGTGCCTGCCTAGTGCAAAGAATTAACAGAGATATTTCTTCATGGGACAGGGTATCGATGAGAAGATACTTTCTCTGAATTTCAAGGACTATAAGGCAGAAATAAAAACAGCAGATGCTCAAAATTGGCTAATGGGAATGATGTTTCTGTAGTTGTTGAATCGACTTCTGCCACTCAAGAGGACACTCCAAAAAAATCTTATGCATCAATTGTGAGTTTATATCTGAAGATTTTTCAGTCAAGGATTTTCATGCATGGCATCTTAATGTTCAATCATTCTTATAGGTTAAAGTGCCACGAGGGAGTTCAGGTCCAACAAAAGTTTATGTACCTACTGTTGCTCTAAAAGTGACTTCTAAGAAGCCTGAGGACCAGTCTGTTTCAGTACCACCTGCCACAGAGCCTGAAGCATCAGTACCAAGTAGCACTGGAACCCCTGACAGTAGCAATGCTCAAGAGGAGAGTAAGTAAACTTTGCTTGTGCATGCACATGAAAACTCATATATGTGTTCCTTTGGCTTTTGTGCTTTTCTTTGGGATGGGATTCCTGGTTGTGATTGCATGTACTTCTTTTTGGAATTTTTCTTCTTTATTCATCATCAACGGGCCTGCCTCCCTTGTCAATTTTTTTGTCTAGCGGCAGTGGCTGCAAAAATCTACTCACTTCAGTAAACTAGGGTACACTTAGGTTGGGTTGTAATATCTAGATAATTTGTAATATTAAAGTTGCATAATTATGCATATTATCAATTTCTTAAAATTTATCATGAATTAATCCAATTCAGTATTTTATTTCAGCTAACCTAAGTTTTTACTTTATTTGAACACAAATTTATATAAAGAGTTTTTTTTTGGTTAATTTATTTTATTGTAATTATTTTATATATCAACATAATTTTTTTTTGAAATAATATACTAACATGATTATATTCAAACATATTTGGGAATTTTTTTATTATATTTTAACTGAAATTAAAATTTTAAAATTTTCTATATACGTATTATGAGATCATAAAACATAAATAATTTATCACCATTAACATCAAGATTAAAAAAAATAAACTTTAAATTTTAATTTTAAAAATATTTAATTATTATTCTCTTCGTCTCATAATTTTTATTCGATTTACTTTTTCATGCATATTATAAAATATAATTTTTAAAAAATATTTTACAACGAAAAATAATTTTCTATATATAAATAATTTTCTATAAAAAAAAATACAACTTTGAATTTACTTTATCATTATAAATGTGTTTATTTTATATCAAACAAAAATACATCATAATGAATGGGAAAATAGTGATTCAAAAGAAAAACGAAATAAAGATGATGAGTTGAAATGAGAAAAATAGGAAATGAGTGAAAAAGTAAATAAAATTAGGTAAAATAAAAAATGATAGGAAAGTAATTAAAATGAGAGGAAAAGAGATACATGGTTATTAAATAAAATAAGAGAAAATAGCAAAATGAGAAAAAATAAAATGAATTGACAAAATGATGTAAAAAGATTAGGAATAAAGAAGAGAAGATTTAGACGTTATAATGGTTGATATCTGACAGGAGACTCACCTATTTTAAATTGGTCAAATTTTTTAATAATATAAAATTACTGTTAAATTAACGATATATTACAACATATCCTTTATTCATTGTATGATCTCCGAACTTGAAGCTTCCTTTATCTAAATAAGTTTTTCATGGAGCAATGACAAGTTTCTTCTCCACAGTCTGTTTTCTTCTTGTCGGCTCTTGATCTGGCTGTGCATATAGGTCTTCGACCTCAAGCTAGCCTCCTCATCTTGTATCTTATCTGTTCAGTTTTGCCTCTTTTCTCCCCTAGTATTTATGTGAGTATTGTTAAGGTATTCTCAGTTGATTGTTGAAGAAGTAACTACCTATGGCTGTTGAGCTTCTAGAAGCAAGGAGTGGCAATGGAGCTTTGCCAGGTCCAAGGTTTAGTTAGGTCTTTGGAATCTAGTCTTTAAGGGCTCAATGCATAATCTGTGTCTACCGTTATTGAGGGTCTAAACTAATTAGGCTGTAAGTTTCTTGAGAAAATCAAATTTATTTGGTTAATGCTGTTACTGTTAGATTGGTAGAACCAAGGCAAAACGTTAAAGTATAAATTTAACTTCTGAACTTTGCTTTGTTTTTTTCCCCCAAATTAACTATCAAATATTTGAAGTTGACAAAATGGTGCAACTAAACCAGGGGAGGATCCATTTGTCAAGAGAAAAGAAGAGAAGAAGAAAAGAGTCGGAAAAACAAGGGAAGAATCGGGTGCAGAACTTGAAACAAGCTGCAGAAGGTGGTGCTTTGCCAAGGTTTTTCCTCTAATAACTTTATTCTCTCATATTCTCTATTCATACTTGAAGTTCGATAACATAGAGTTTCTAAAAATTATAATTGCTGTCACTCCTCTAAGCATCTTTGATTGGTTTGAGCTCTTTTGAATGGGGTCTATTCATACTTGAAACAAGGTTTGATGGCTGCAGACCTTGAGTTTAATGGCAGGCGATCTAGATCCTCCTTGATCGCTGAACAGGCCAGGCGGCGAGCTGAAATAGCCAGGTACTTGTTGAAACTCTGTTCGCTGAAATAGCCAGGGTTCTGGTTTGGTCATTTAGATATTACATCTCCTTTGACTGGAACTCTCTTCAGGTTTGCAATCAAATTTTTTGATAATCAAAATTGGATTGGTTATAATCTTCTTGGATTGGTTCTTAAAATTGGATTGGTTCTTAAGTTAATCTTCTTAATAAGCATGTTTATGTTGTGCATATATGATATTCTTTTCTTTCTTTATTTCTTGGTTAAATCCTGTTGAGTTTACTTTCGTGCTCCTGTGTTGTACTTTTAGGAATTGGACCTGATTTAATCAAATTGGTGAAAATCTTTTGCTACTGTAAATTAATTATGGTTATGTAATCCTCATTTGTTTAAGTAATTTTGCAATCATTTTCTCTCCTTTGTTTTGTGGAGTGTCTTACTGTCTATTTTATTCCTAATGACTGCTTTTTATGAGTGATTTTGTAGAAGCTGGAACCTGTTTTTGTTTTCATACTTGATATAATTTCTTAGGCTCTTGATATAGAACTAGAAGTGCAAGTTTTGCCTGATTGAACTAATTACTATCTGCAATTTTGATAGCAGAGGCTTTAATTGTTTGATATTTCATCTGACAGATTTGTTAGAGGCCATACCCTCTGGCTTTCTGTGTGCAAGCCTCTCTATAGTTGCCCATCACCAACCTGACCTTAATGTAACCCTCAAGGCCCCATGTAAACTATTAATCTGATTATTTGATTATTAATCTGATTATTTGCTATTTGGTCACTTAAAATCAATTTAATGGTTGCTACTTCTGTTAGCTGTTTTTAGTCATTATTCCTTGAAATTCTTACATACTGTACTACTTGTGATTAAAATTCTAACCCCATTTACCTTATGGTAGCTATCATCAAAATTGTGGACAATGATATTGTGTACAGTGATTGGGAGTGATGCAGTGATATTCTGGCCGGATGACTCTGTATATTAAAGTAACTTCCAGATGGCAAAAATTTCTGCACTTGAAAAGATGCTTGTTCGTTGCTTGCTGGACTCGTTCTTTTACAATAGATGTAGTGTGCCTCAGGCACTTGGAACGCTTTGTTGTGTACCAATTAGGAACTGGTTAGACCGCATTAAAAAATATAACTCTGTATAATACAGAATAAGAGAAGTATAAAGGTATATTTTATGATATGAATTTGATACTATTTGGATTCATTATGTATTTTGAGATATTTTAAGTTTCTTAGTGTTGAACTATAATAATGTTTTGAACTTTTAGATTGCAGAATTATGAAATAAAGTTGATGTGTATATATTGTCTTTGATGTTTTATGTATTAAAATGTGTGTGTACATATTGATATTGCAGAACTATAATAAATATTTTTTTGATTTTACTATTAATTTGCGATGAAATAGCGAGTAAATGCTCTTCCCTGAGGCGATCAAATAACAACGAAATAGCGATCAAATTAGCGACCAAAACAGCGACCATTTCACGATCAAAATTTAACGACCAATTTACTTCCACACAGCGACTAAATGCTCTTCACTGAGGCAATTAAATAACAATGTAATAGCGACCAAAACAGCGACCATTTAGCGACCAAATTATTGCGACCAAATCAGCGACCATTTAGCGACCAAATTTTAACAACCAATTTTCAATACATATTCTGCCATGACACCAAATTAGCGACCAAAAAATGGTCGCTGATTGGTCGCTATTTTAGCGATCAATTTCCAGATTGTCGCCAAAAATTTAGCGACTGGCCAAACATCGCCCATTTCATTTTGGTCGCTAAATGGTCGCTATTTCATAATAGCGACCAAATTCTGCCTTTTAGCGACCAAAATTTTGGTCGCTAAATCACTATTTTTTTGTAGTGGAGGAGGAGGAGGAGAAGGAGAAGGAGTAGGAGGAGGAGGAGAAGAAGAAGGAGAAGTAGAAGCAGAAGAAGCAGAAGAAGAAGCAGCAGAAGAAGAAGCAGCAGAAGAAGAAGCAGAAGCAGAAGCAGAAGCAGAAGCATAAGCAGAAGAAGCAAAAGAAAGAGGAAGAATTGATGAAGAAGAAAAGGAGGAGGAAGAGGAGGAAAAGAATGGGGTAATTTGGTCTTTTACTATATTTTTAACGGCAAAAATAGACGGAAGGACTATTTCGTTGACGGAAAAAATATATAAGGATATTTTAATAGGTTTTTAAAAATACAGGGACTGACTTGTTAATAATGGCAATATCTAGGGACTAAATTGTAAATCTCCAATATAAAAATTTTATAATTTAAAGTACAACTTTTTGTTATTATTGGAAAAAATTTGAGTAAATTCAAAGTAAATTTCTACATTTTCTATATAAAAATCAATTTTTGCTGAATTAGAAAAGAAAAAGGAAGTTAAGGGGTTGTACTGATTTTTCATTTTTTATCTAAACAGAGCAAATAGTGAATTTCAATTTAGTTTATGATATGTTGTAATTAATAAATTAATTTATATATTTAACCGTTCAAATAAATTACTTCTTGCACTCGCAGACTAGTTTAGCCTGATGATAAATACATGCATTTAAGTAAATTTAAGAGAGTTCAGATTTTATTCTCCCGATCTCTAATTTTTATTTAAAAAATAAAATAAAATAAATTACTCCTTATAATTTGAATTATTAAATAAAACAGTTTTTGCATTTGATATAATACATGTTTTTTATTACATTATAAAATAAAAACAAAAAATTTAAAATTTCACCAATTATCATCCATAATCAACATCGAGTTAAATATATCACTTCAAATTTTTTATTGAAACAAATAGCTTTTTGTCTTTGAAAACATTTTTCAAAATTTTTTTCTTTCAAATATATAGTTTCAAAAAGATTCTCTGGAAATTTTGCATTAACTTTTATTATTAAAAATATTTATTACAAATATTTCTTAAGAATTTTTTTCAAAAGAATTTTTGTGAAAATATATTTTTCAATGATAGTTCATCTTCTTTTCTAAAGTTTTTAACAAGAATCACATTTTAAGTAATAAAAAGTTTAACCCTCTTTCGTATATCCATAGAAATTATAAAATTTTTAAATATTACTTTTTTTTCTTGAAATTTTGGAAAAAAAAACTCAATAATTTATTGGAAAAAGATTTCTTATAATTTTTTTTTAAAATAATATTTTTTTCTTGATTTTTTTCAAATAAATGTTAAGTAGATTAAGTTATTTGTATAGCTGGTGTAAAATAAAGAAAAACTTATTTTTATATCATTGAAATATTATTACAAAAAATGAAAAAGAGAAAAAAGGTAGGGCTGCGATATGGAAAGTGAGAGGAAGAAAAAGTTTTTGATTTCGGTGGAGGCTGTCATTTCACCATAGAAAAAGTTTTTGACTCTGGTGGAGGCTGTCAATTCACTATTACGATTCTTCCATTCGTGATTTTTTATTTGTATAGCTTTTGTTTTTGAATCTGTTGTGATATGCAGGGTTGTATATGAGATATGTTGGATTTGCATATATATTTTGATTTGGTTGCCGATATTGGAGCCGTTTTCTCTCCAATGAGGCAACTTTTTTTTTTTTTTTTTCTGGTGGAGTCATGACTTTGATGGGTCACTTGTGGTTTTAAAGAAAGACTTGCATATCGATGGTGAGATCTTAGGATCGCACCAGTTTATTTGGTAATCCATGTTCCTTTCGGCTGTTTATCGTGATCTCTATCCCATCTTCTCTTGGTCTTCTATTCTTCTATCAGTACAGAATTTGATTTTTCGGTAAATGTTGATTTATTCTTCTAATTTTTTACTTTTTTTTTAAAAAATAGTCTTGCAGTTTGGTTCATCTCTCTAACTCTAATGACCTCGAAGATATTTCTTTATTTTTAATCATCGCATTGTTGGTTTCTGAATGGAGATGCAAGTGTTTTGACTTGTATTAGGGTTTTGGTTGAGTTGGTTTGAATTTATTTAATTTGATTCGATTTAATTTAATTGAGTTATGGGATCTATTGTATGTAAGCTTCTAGCTCTTATGGGTTTTGAAATACAATATAATTTGCAAGTAAAAAAACAAAGATATAATAAAATTGACACATATTCCTTAGTTTTAATGTTCAATATTCCTCATTTAAATTAAAAGACCTCCATTAAAATTGCATTTTTTTTTTCCTCTTCAGTTTAACATGAAAAAAAAAACCATTGAAAATTAAATTAAAGAAAAAAAAAAAGGTTAATGTGCATGTTTTGAGGATATTTCATACGAAAAATGGAAAGTCTTATCCGTGCAAATGTAAAAGCTAGCCTGATTCTTAACTTGATCCCCTATACAACCTTTAGTTCCACAAGAAGGAAAAATAAAAGAAAGAAATCAACTCTTTGCCTATGCAACTAGAGCTTGAGAGCATCTCTAAATCCAATGCTGAAACTATTTTCCAGGCCCTTCCTATTGGCACCTCCAACATTTCCTTTTTGCATCATAGCCACAAACTCATTGTAATCTATCAGTCCATCCTGCAAAATTTATACACAACACCATGATTCTGGCAAATCAATATGCAAAAAATTCAATGGACTTTAAATTGCACTCTCAAAAGCGCTCTTAATTTTCTCAAAGGGAATACCAAGATTTGATGACAATATGAACAGAATCGAATTCTTGACCAAAACTTAAGGTTTCAATAAAGCCATTAATCACCAATTAAAATGCAGGAAAAACTTATCTAAACTCAGTTCGCGATGTATGTAAGGCACAAACAAATTATACATTTAGGAATGTATTTTTTAAGTCCCATCCCATCTTCAGCTGAATAAAATGTTGTATGCTACAGGGAAAAAAGGATTACTTACATTGTCCTGATCAACTTCTCTAATCATTTCTTCCAAGCGAACATCTTCTAAGCCAAACTCCTCGCAAGCTTGTTGAAGCTCATCTGGAGTAATATAGCCACTTCCATCCTTATCAAAATATGAAAATGCCGCAAATAGATGATCTTCTCTCTCAATTTTGTTAAGATGCAATGTTGCAGCTAGAAACTCCCCATAATCGATTGTGCCACTATTGTCTACATCAGCCTGTAATTAAGAGGTAAGAGAATTTTTAGAACAAACCTAATGCATAAATTAGGCTCTGCACTTATCTTTTATTTTCAACTTCTTGCACCTTTCAATTTATTTACTTTTATATAATTTTCTCACTTAAATAACATACAATTGAATAATTCATCATAAAGTGAAAAAAAATATAAAGTAATATAATTTGTCATTTTCATTGATAAATGTGAAATTTGTGTATTAGTTACAGAAATTAAAATGAAAAAAAAAAAGAAAGAAATGTGAAACAAGTCCAAAAAAATTGAAGGGTGGAATGGATCAAAATGAAAGATGATATTTGTAATTCACTGTCAAACTCCATCATACAAGAAAATAGAATAAGCAACTAGATACAGAATTGAGCATGCAAAAATAACAGAGTTAAAATAGTTGTTTTCCTTGGTTAACAATATGAAAATAGTTGTTTAGTAGGAAAGGAACATATGCAATTTGTGTATTGGAACTCACAAAATGCCCCCGTCGAGCTTACATACACAAACACATGCACATTTCTGTATCTTATAATGTAACGATATTTTTTCAATATTTGGCTCCATTTTGTTTCATAAAAAATAATTTGATTATGGAAAATATTTAATTGAAAAATTCTTGGGAAAATAATTCAACCTTTGTTGTTTGGTTGTAATGATTAAAATCTAACTAGAAATAAGTTTTTTGGCATTTGAAACACATTAAAAATATTAAATTTTTCTTTCAATATTTGAGACTCTAAATATGTTTAGACTTGCAAGAACAATTTTTTCTTCTTTTAGTCTCAGATGTACCACTTTATTGGGCATGTTTAGGCATCACTAACGGAACCTTGAAGTGCGTCAAACACAAGTATGTAAGGTGAAAGAAGCATAATGATCATATGAGACTTAAGCATTTGGGATTGATTGGATTAGGGGAACTAGACCTAACTAAGGTGAAGAACACTTTGCCCAAATAAAGAAATTCAACTCAAATTCAATATAAAATGTTTGCAAAGTTGAAGATTGGAAGAATGAAAAAAGGTTAGGCCTTTCTTTTAACTTAAATTCATGGATCCATTTTCAACTATTATTTATTCACTTCTGTAAATTTATAAATGGAATATTTTATGATTTTTTTTTATGATTTTTATGATCCTATACGAGTTAGGAGTCAATTTGACATTATTAGCTAATAAGCTTCTTCTAGATGGAGATAGATTTTAGATGGCCATTGATATGGTCGAATTTTTTTATTATAAATAGTTGGATTTTTCTTAAATCTCTCTTCCTTATTTTATGCCTTGAATTAAGGAAGTAAGGTTTATATTCTTTCACAAGTTTAAAATACTCAAGTATAATTACTCTAATAGTATACTAGTAAGGTTTAGTAATTTATCATCATTAGAACTATGTAGTGAACCTATAAACAAGCCTCGTAATTTTCAGTTATTAGTTAATAATATTCAGATTTGCAATCTTGTTTTTTCTTATCGCTTTTAGTGAAGTATGAGCAAATTTTCAACATATCATCCTTCTTTGTATGTGGCGTCCAAGAGGGTGCTATTTCTTCTTTGTAACAATTTCTTCTAATAAAGGAGAATTAATATCCTAACATATCCTTTTTTTTTGTTTTACCTTTCTTTTTTATGAGATTGTGTCAGAACCATTAAATTTTAAGCATTCGCCGAATGTACCTTAGAATTTCCAAGCTACTAAACGATCTTCTTTATTTGTTTATCCTGTAGGCACATCAAAAGAATTACAAACACAAAAAAGGGTATATTGCTGGTTATTCTTGTTGTTAATATGCTATTGGCAGTTAGCTATAGATGATCACAAGACTAACAGATACGTGCTTTTGTTGCCTTGTAGGCAACATGGAAAATTTCCCTCAGCACCTTAAAAGCTAGAAAACATGGAAAAAAGCTTTTAGGAAAAATAGTCTTTATAAAATAAGACTTGTTTAGTGTAGGAAAATCCATGGTCACATTTAACTGTACACGAAGTTTTCAGTTTTCCAAGTTTCTGCTTTCTTAGAATCTTCTATTTTCATTTTTCAACAAGAAAGTTGAACAAAAAAGGGAAAAATTTTCCCAAATAACCTTGCTTTCATAATAATGGAAAATAGGAAAACAACAAATCATGCCCAAGAATAAAAGATAACTGCTCTGTCTTTTGAAAAAGTAAAAGCTGAAAGATAAGTTCATACAAAAGAAATGGAGCGCAACTGGCACACTATGCAATTATAACATTTCTAACAAAGTGAAAGGGAAAGTCTTAGGAATATGGTCAACAGCTAAATTTTATGGGAGTCAACGTTGGGCATCTACGGTCTAACATAGTCCAAGATGAGTATGGTAGAAACGCAGAAATTAAGATGGATGTCTGATAACATGATAATAGATAAATAACCATATCCTCATAGAATGCATCAGTCATACATTGGAGACAAAATGAGAGGGATCATTTAAGTTGGTCATGCCCAAAGTAAAATTCCAAATTCCCTAGTATGGGAATGTGATAAGTTATTAGAGGAGTAAGAAGGCAAAGGGGGAAACCTTAGATGACATGGAGGGAAATACAATTAAAGAATTTATAATTTTAAAATATTAATGTAGACTTCATGTCTAACAAGTTGAATAGTGACAATTCTGCAAAGGATACATATAGCCGACCCCAACAAGTTTGGGGTTAAGACTTGGTTATTGTTGAAAAAATGAAGGCTCTTGTTAATTGAGCAAGAAAAAGTTTAAACATAAAAGAAAGAGATTATAAAGCAATTGATATATTAGGATCGAGAAAGGAAAGGTAAAATAGAAGTCTTTGAAGGAAAAGAGAGAGGGAGGGGGATTGGAAGCATTATGGTTAAGGGAGTATAAGATAATATAAAGAAAAGAAAAAGGTAAATAGTGTTATGCACAAAAAAAAAACGTAGAGAGAATATAAAGAGAAAGTAAAAACATAATAATAGTAGAAATAATGATAATAATAATATTAATACATTGAAGTGTTGAGACTAGAGACCAAAGCCCAGTCCTCCAAGCTGACGACACGAAAAACAGGATGCCATGTTTTACATTTGGAAGCTAAGCATTTCTTATTTATATAAACAAGTGGAAAATATGTTTTAAGTAGTTTTCCGAGCGTCATTGTGAACTTGAGAAATTTGAAATAAAGCTTCCTAACTTGTTTTGTCATTAGAAATTTTGTAATTCAAAATAAAATTCTGTTTTAAGAAAGTGATGGTAGAAAAGTATGTTTTGTGAGCATATGAAATTTTCTTTAATCCATATATATATAAATAAGAGAGAGAGAGCAAATTAACTATGCTTGCAAAACTACATGATAAAAAAAATACTTACTGCTTGCATTAGATCATAAATTTCGGATTCGTTGAGATTTGCTCCAACTCTTTTCAATCCAGCCTTAAGCTCCTCAAAACTGATTGTACCACTATCATCGGTATCTATCATCTTAAACATTTCTTTTAGCCCAGCTATTTCTTCTTCAGATAGGCACTCTGCAATGATCTGTTGGTTGCAAAAAATTAACTTGTTTTTCTATGAACCAGGAATTGTGGTGTTACAACTGTGCAAATCAAGTGATATGTTATGTAAAGCTAAATCAGTTACCCAATTCCAGAAATTCTAATCATCTTGTAGACAAAACCACTTCAGGGTTTATTTTTCTCTTAATCCATGTCTAGTGCAATTAGAGACTTACTGATGAAATCAAACTTTTATTATTATGACGATTTAATTTTTCAACATGAAGTTTGGAACTTCAAATTTCTAATAAGAAGGAAGTATATAGAATTTAGGATTTTAATATTATTTAGGCGGTAGTATTTTATTTCGAAAGAAATATAGATCTGGTTCCTAATTATTATTTACTTAGTATTTATTGTCTAGCATTCCAAATCCTATTGATTATAATTGATATTGAAAATTAACAAAGTGCTGAGAATTTCTTTCTCACCCCTTTTTTCTATTGGTTCTACATTACTTACTCTAAGGGCCATTTTCTTCAGCTTGTTCATAGCAGAAAATTGCTTCATTCGGCTTAAGACAGCGGAATCCAGAGGCTTATCAGGAGCTACACCATCTTCCTGCACCCATGGGTGGCCTGCATGGAATTGTGACCACTCATTAGCCATGAAAAGAAAATTGCAGCCTGGATATACAGATGTGCTTTCAAATATATTCTTTTTCCTAACAGAAAAGAGCAAGAGCTCTGAGTCCAGCCTTCCACTCAGTTACAGAAAACCCCACAACAATTCTGCTTATATATGTCACCACACACATATATATGTTCCTTCTTTGCTGAAAATTGTTGCATGATGCTGAAGTTCCATATTCTCTATAAAAAGCTTAGCAGACTTGAGTTGAAATACTGTAACTGCCTTACAAAGGATTCAGAATTTTAATAATCCAAAAGATATAATTATCACACCAAAATAAGTTGTAGCAAGGCCAAAGAAACAGCCACGAAAGCTTTTCTTTTTCATTTTCCCCCCTCATTTTTTGTGTATGTAATGGGGGTAGGGAGTGAAGGAGACGTTGTTGGTCTGAGGATAGACGGTGTTCTTTGAAGTCATCTCAACTTGAATTAGCAAAGCCATTGTGAATGGAGTTATCCAAAGTGATATTCATCTCCTTTAGCAAAAAAAAAAAAAAAAAGAAAACAGGCAGATGAACTTCCATCTTGTATCTGTGAATGACAACTTGGGGAAAATGTTCAATACTACATGACT
Organism: Manihot esculenta; assembly: GCF_001659605.2. NCBI lineage: Eukaryota > Viridiplantae > Streptophyta > Magnoliopsida > Malpighiales > Euphorbiaceae > Manihot > Manihot esculenta. The sequence continues at coordinate 8,249,672 of NC_035170.2, forward strand.
ACAAAACGTTTTATTGGTCATCTATTCTTTTCTTTTATTTGACCAGTAGTCAGAAAATCAGCAGTTTAATCAAAGGGAAGGGGGATGGGAGGTAAGAGAATAATTAATCGGACTCACACAAAACTTCATGTGCAGTTATCCGTCTTCTAGGATCTCGCACAAGCATTCTCCTTACTAAATCCTTAGCACCATCTGAGATACTAGGCCAAGGTTCAGAAGAGAAGTCTAGATCACCATGAAGGACCTGTTCAAAGATGCCCTGCTCGGTCTCTAATAATAATGAGAAGGAAAAAAGCAAAATAAGAAACAGGAGAAATTGGTTCCAAAGAAATTAATATATATGATATTTGCATATATGGATTCAAGAATTAAGCATCCCTGAAATCATGTATAAAAATGCACTATTTGGCATTGGTATTTCAAAGCTTTAACTTTGAAATTCATAAAAAGCCAAGATTTCTTGTCATCGCATGAATGGGAAGCAAACTCAATCATGCACACAAAATCAAAGGAAACCAATACTACAATATCTGTTAATAACATCATTTAATTAACATTATTGTGTGAACTAAAATTAACCAGTTGGCTTACACCTCAGCTGGCACCAATGTCTGTTGATAACATCATTTAATTAACATTATGAAGTGAACTAAATTAACCAGTTGGCTTATAGCTCAGCTGGCACCACACTAATGTCAGAATGGTTGTGGCTTTGAGACCTGCAAGGGCCTTTTTTTATTTTCTAATACTATTTGCACCCATGGAATTCTGATATCCAGTGACATGAGGTTATTACCCTACAAATGGGTGAAAATGGGTATCGACAAACTATTGAGTAGTTGATAACTAAGAAAACTCTAACCTGCCCAAAAGGGAGGAACTCCACTTAACAGAATGTAAACAATTACTCCAGCACTCCATACATCTGCTTCTGGACCATATTGTTTTTTCAGAACTTCTGGTGCGACATAGTATGGGCTGCCAACCACATCACTAAATTTTTCTCCTGCAAAGGTTTAAAAAAAAAAAAAAATTTAGTAATCCAAGTCAAATCTATGGCTTTTAGGTACATGACAGGTCACATAATCAAAATTAACTGCATGCTAATAATGACAACAGTAACTCATAGTTTTATGAGTTAGTTTATGGTCATCTCATAGAAACTCTTCATAATCCAATCTAAACCACTTCTACTGACTGGCAAACAAATATTCTCAGCATCAATAACTTTGTTCATTTCCTATACATGGTTACGAATCACTTTGCATCTTCATAGTATGCACTTGCAGTCAGCAGTGAGTGAATAAGAAATGCAAATACAAAAAGTCAATTTATGGGGAATTTAGTAACTTCGCAGATGATATAATGGAATTGAGTTGCAATATTAGACATTAGAATACAAGGTAATAATGATTTAATCAGTTCAAAAATGTGAAAGTCAAAAATGCTAAGAGCCTATTGAATAGATATGCCATTTCAGAATTAAAAGTGTTTATCTTTCAATATATAGTTCTGCTAGGAATTTAGATGACAAAAAGTCCAAAAGATTTAAATCACATCCACAAATTGCCGCAAATTACATAAATAAGCCACAATATTGAATTGATCTTAATAAATAAAAACAATGCAGTTTAGTATAATTGAGAACATCAAGCACATAGCTAGGTGTTCAGGGGAAAAAGCTTTTGCTTTGGATGTTTAAGAGAATGCAGCACACTTTAATTAACCATAGAATACAATCATGCTAAGTAGTCAGCAACTTATCAGCAAAACGAATGGCAAATTAACATAATTCCGAGAATAGCAACTACAAAAAATATAAACATCAGAATATACCTGGCTTGAAGAAAATTGATAAACCAAAGTCTATTGTTTTAAGAAGCGAGTCCTCTTGCTGATTAACAAAAAGAAAATTCTCAGGCTTAAGGTCTCGATGCATCACACCTAATGAATGGCAAGCCTCTACTACTCCAACTATTGTCCTAGTGAGCTCAGCTGCCTGTCTTTCTGAATAATGCCCACGCTGAACAATCCTATCAAAGAGCTCACCACCTGCACAAAGCTCCATAACAACATGTACTGCCATTGCATCCTCGTATGCTTCTTTAATGGATATGACATTAGGATGACCAGCCATATGGTGCATTATCTGAATTTCCCTTCTAGCATCCTCCACATCCTCATCAGTCAACAATTTTCTCTTTGCAATAGATTTGCAAGCATACTCTTTCCCTGTTGCTTTATCTACACAAAGAAACGTTGTCCCAAATTGCCCTTGCCCTAGTTTCCTGCCCAAACTATAGAACTCCTTGAAATTGCCAGTTTTAGTTAGCAAAACAGATCCTACTTTGAGCCCCGCACTAGACACTCTTTTCATTTGAGGGGCTTTCTTAGGTTTCGAGGGTTGTTCCGGTTTCTCAGGTTTTTCTGGTTTTGGCATCACTATTTGTTCTGGGGGACTATTTTGGACAGGCAAAGGTGATTCAGGTTCTTTAGATGTTGTTTCACGGACAGATTCTTCATTAGCCTGAGAAATACAGTCCTCCGGTGATCGGGACCGCCACATTGCAGCAGATACAGACTGAAAAAATCCATTCTTGGAAATGCTAGGTCCTACACAAGTATTACCCATCTGTCTCCTTAAGCAATCAATCACTTCTAAAATCTTCCTCCAACTCCAACATCAAGATCTAATCTCATCTATCCATATTATCACAATCCACACACAATTGATCTCAACTTTGAAAACTAAAAAGAGTATCGATCAAACTAAAAGCTTAACTTGTAGCCTACGAAATGAAAGCGCAAGAGATACTATGAAAGGCAGGAAGAACAGCAAATAGAAGTAATTACCAGCTACTTCGTTGAAAATTATTTGTTTCTATCATCAACAATCATCTAAATCGAGAAAACTGTAGTTAAAAACAAGAACTATCCAAAAAAACAGAAAACATATGAAGAAATCCAAAAAAGGGACCTCAAAATTCTGAATCAGTAAGCAACTCAACTTTCTGATCTGATCAAATCTATCATTAATACGATCCCAGAAGCTACAAAGCAAGACCCTCGACCGATTGGATCTAGGAAAAGGTCAACAACAAAGTAAAATCTCTTGACAGGAACTAAGAAGAAGTCTACAAAAATAGGAAAAACAAATAAATGAATAAATAAAGCAAGGTTTCCCAAAGTCGAAAAGAAAACAAAAAGAAAAAATTATAGACTGAACAAAGTAATTAAAACACCACTACCCAAGTGAGAAAATGAAGGGAAAACAATGAGTTTGAGAAGAGAAATGAAAAAACTTGGGTGTAACCAGGTCCTCTGGGATGAATTTAAAAAAATGGAGAAGGAAGAAGAGTGGACAATGCGTGGGGGAGGATAATGACGTTTTTGGTGAGTTGTGAGCGTCCCTGTCTCTGTGGTTTTACATGAAAGGTCTTGGGCCTTATTTTTATCTAGAAAAATATGATAGGATACGTTTGTTTCAGACAAGAATATGGAGGTCGTGTCAAAGAGTTGGGGCGTTGAAGCAAACGCGTAGCTTCGGCTTTTGGATAAATCTAATATTTGAATACCCGTGCATCGCGGTTGATTGTGTTAAAGCGAGCTTATATGGGTCCACCAAACTCCATGACTCATGAGTTGTGGCGTCCATTATCTGATTTAAAATCAAATTAAATTGTATAAATTAAAAATTAAAATTTTAATATTTATAAAAATTAAATTAAATTAATTTAATAAAAAATCCAATTAAATTAAAATTTGATTGAATTTTTTAGTAAAATTTTAAATTTTTAAATTTTATTTTTAATATTTTAAAATTTAATTATAATATTTTAATTTTAATATAACCTAATTTTTTTATATTATTAAAAATAATATATTATTATTATCAGTTTAATTTAATTTTTTATTAAAATTAAAATAATTAAAATTTTAAAATTAAAAAAATTAAACTAAATTAAAATAAATAAAAAATTAAATTAAAATTTTAAATTAATTTAATTCGATTAATTTTTTTTATATTTGAATGAATTTTGGGGCCAGTCTGATAACAAGATGTTATCATTTTGGGAAAATATTCACGCTATGTGCGCGGATAATGATAAAAATTTAGCCTCTATGACTAATTTTTTTTTGAAAACAAAATTATTTTATTATAAAAAGTAAATAAATTTATAAAAAATTTATATTTTATTTTAATCTTTTGTAAATGAATTTTTTTTATACTTTATCATATTATAGAACATATATGATATTAACGAAAAAATAATAATAATTTACAACATATGATAGTTTCTTTAAATTATTTAAAAAATTAAAATTTTTTGATATTATTTTTTATTTTCTAAGTTTACAGAAAATGATATGTACTTTGTAAAGTAATTATTTTTCATAAAAGATTATTAAATTAACAAAAATAATTATCACTTCAAAAAATATTTAAAAAAATCAACAATTCAAAATATAAAGCTGATAACATATCCATTAAATACTAGAATAAAATAATTTTTAATTAATAATGATATTATTAATTTAATATAATTTTATTTAATTTCTATTAATTTAACTTGCTTTTTATAAAATAATTATTTTACATGAATTTATAATATAAAATATATAATTTTCGTAACATTTAATTTGTTTTTTAACAAAATAAACTTACTTTATTTTAAATAAATAAATAATAGAAACTCTCTTATAAAAATTATATTGATAAAATTATTTGATTGATATTTTAATAAATTATATATTCTTAAAAATTATTATAAAGTAAAATATAAATATAAAATATTACACTTTCATTAAATTGTATTTCACCTAATGAACAAAAATTTCAATCATTTCTTTATATATATTAATCTAACTTATTAATATCAGTACCACCCTACCTTATTAAATACGGATAAATGAATATACATTTAATGTCATCTTAACAACGCTTTTTATTTTTCTTATTTTTTAACCACGTGGTGCACAGTCGGTTGATTCGATTTTTACGTATCAATTAAAGAGAGTATTTGATCAATAGATTAAAATCGAATCGAATCAAACTGAATAAATCAAAAATCGAAATTTTGATATTTATGAAAACTAAACTGAACCGATTTTAATCAGAAATTAAATTGAATTAAACCGATCTAATTCGGTTTGATTTGATTTGATTTGATCGATTTGAATTTTTAATAAATTTTTATTTTTTATACGTTTTTTAGTATTTTAAAATTTAATTGAAATATTTTAATCTTGATATAATCTAATCTTTCTATATTATTGAAAATAATATACTATTATCACTAATCGGTTCGGTTTAGTTTTTTTTATTTTTTATCATCAAAACTAAACCGAATCGAAATAATCAAAATTTTTAAAATTAAAAATCAAACTGAAATGAATAAAAAATTGAACTGAATTTTTGAATTAATTTAGTTCGGTCGATTTTTTTAGTTTGAAACGAATACTACTCATTTCTAATATCAGTTTATAATAAAAAAAAAATATAAGGTGATTGATTTTTTATTGGCCACTGTTTCAATAATCATGTCAATGTTTTGTAAATATAGGCGAGGTTATGATAAATGTATAGTAGCTCATGTGTTTAAAATTCCTAATTAGAATCTAAAGTTATTGGATAATGGATCACATATTTATAGGGATTCTGAAGATTATGTGCCAGTAACTACCAATGGTTAAATGTTGATAGCCCAACCAGGTATGAGAGAGACTTGGAGGTCTGGATATTGGTCATACAAGAATAGGTAACCTATGCCACCAAGTGCTCTTTGACCGAGTCAAATAGGCGATGATTGAGTCATACACATGTCACCATCAAAAACCAATGAAAGACAAAGAATAGGTCAAAGCTTATAGGTGAATTTTGAATCATATTAAAAATCTTCCCACAAGTCTTCGATTTGTAAGTTTGAAGGCATTGCCTATCTATTCTCTATCGTATAGGTGAAAATTTGGCAACATCGAATCGGTTACACTGGCACCATTTCAAACTTACGTCTTTTGATCGCCTGCGATGCCTCAAGCTTCAAAAATGTATTTATTTCTGCCCATAATTGCCCCACTATAAACCCTAACTTCTTCTTCTACTTCCACACCCTCTTTGATTTTGATATTTCCTTTCTACCTCCATTTCCTTAATTCTTTCCTACATCTAGATTTTCAAGTAACTCCAGCTTCTTTCCATGCTTCCTTCTTCTTTTAGTTTCTCTAAAAATAACCAATCTCTCTGCTTCATCCTCCACCCTTGAGGTTTCTGTTCACTTTGTAAACAATTCCTCTCCTTCAAGTTCTTCAAACACCACAGCCCTTACTAGCTCCTCTACTACCCTAATACGAGTTCTTGCCCCTATCATCCCATTAAGGTAAATTCCTAGCAATGGGGAGACTCTACTGATTCACGATATCCCTTTCGTGATAATGAAAAGGCACTTGACCAAGTTAAACGCCATATATTAAATTTCTAGCAGACACTTTGAGGTCTTTGCCTCCCCATTTAGACATTCGTGCAGATGGTCATATTCTAAAGAATGAAGGCAGGACTGATATTTCCTATTGATCAATTTTATCTGGATGTCCTAGCCTTCCATAAAATTTCAGTCGCGTAACTTCATCCCAATTCTTGGTGCTTCTTGGTGGATTTTATGTTTCTCTACTCTCACAATGGAATTGAGGCGAATGTGGCCATATTCGCTCAACTCTACCAATTAAGAACAAGACAGAATAAGGAGTACTGATTCTTCAATGGTAGGAAGAGGCAAATATTATTTGACCTTCTCCTCTCCTCTATCAACGATGGAAGAAGAAATCATTTTGGTTGAGGAATCGGGTCTCCGGTAGGTTTAATGGCCTACAGAACGAGTGAAACTTCTATTCTCGCTTAAGAAAGAAGGCAAGAAAGCAAATTGAGAAAGAAATCGAATTAGTAGACTACTATAAAGAGATTACTGTCCCAAGAAAGATTGATATGCCGGTAGCTGTCTGGAACGTTGTCCTCGCCTAGCAGGGTCCACAATAATTCGAGTAGGTGAAGGACCTTAGAACGAGTATCCGAGCTACAATACTTACTTTTTCTTTTGTGCAGCCATAAAAAATAGTGGGCAGAGGCTGTTAGTACTGCCAAAAGAGGGGGTAAGGCATCTGCTACCGAGAGTGTGATGCCTCTAGCTAAACACATGTGCCACACAGTACTAACTAGGCAAACCAAACCACCACTAATGCTCCCGCCGCCAACCAAAGTCGTCCTCCTCCACTCCCTTACCTCTTTATGATCTCACTTCCATGTAGGATGAGTAGAGACGAGTATGTTCTAAAATTAATTTAAATTTTAAAAAATTTTATGGTTTGATATTTAAATTTAATATTAAATCTGATTATTATGATTTTATTATATTATTTTAAAATTTTTATAATCTCTTATAATAATTTTTATTTTATAAATAGTTTCCATTTTTATAAAAAAAAATACTCTCATTTTTTTATTTTATTCTTTTTCTTTTATATATTTTTTTATGGATTATAAATTAAAAATAAATTATTATTATCTTGTTCTTAAAAATTAAATTCTAAAAAAATCTATTTAATTTTAAAAAATTATAAAATAAATCCTTAGAACAGTATAAGTCAATTTAAATTTTATTATTTTATTCTATTTATCAGACGGAGTACACCAGGACCAGAAACATTCAAAACCTGGCCCTTGCCTTACTCAAGTGGAATCACTTCTTGAGGAACCAAGGATCTCATCCCTCATTGCCAAGATGGCACTACTTCCGGCCAATCGTGTGTGGTTAAGAGAGTTCGAGGTGATTTGTACAATAATGCAATCCACACAATAATAGAGTGTATTCTGTCTTATCAGATGGTGAGGGAGAGGGAGAATGCTCTGGGAAAGGACTGCAGTACCATGCAAACTGGTAAGAATCTGGTTGTAGGGGAGAATCAACACTTGAAAGCCTGAGTGAAAGATATGGGAATAATGAAGCAAACTTTGGAGTATATGGGGAAACTCCAAGCTAATCTCTAGTAAGAACAATTTATTGCTAAGGGAACATGCCACTTCTTACATAAACACATCCAAATACAAATGCAAATACAAATCCAGATGTTGATAACATGACCATTATGGTGCATTTCCATAGACCCACTTATTATTTCCATTACCAAATACAGGTGGAAAGGTAAATGACTAACCCATATGTCATTTCTGCAAATAGCTTCTACATCTTTGACCATGTACGGCTCAAAGTAGCTTCTATTGTTCCATGTGGTTCATCCGTTGGCACGTACACGTCATCATTGAACTGTACAATTCGTCAGTCATCCTCACTTATTCACATCTTAAATTTTTACAAGTAAAATCAACAGAATATGCATAGGTAATTTATATACTCCGTGTATATTTTACATCCATCCATATTTCATTTCATCTTGGAAAAGCCATCTTTTTATCAACAATGCCTTTGTCATTTGATCCAATAGCATTCCATTAAGAACAAATTTAATAAATACTGATTAACTCTCAACAGAGTTTATATAACTCTCAAACACCCTAGGCATCTAAAATTTTCACTACTGCTTCCCAGAACTCACTCAAATACTCATCCAAAACCAAATTTATACTAAGAAAGGTGAAAAGAAGTGTTTAAATATAAAAATTATTAGATGCTTTAATATATATATATATAGAGAGAGAAACATCAGTGAGAGTTCTGAAGACATTGGTCCATCCTATATAGATGCTATTCAGTAAACAAGTGGTGAAGCATAATTCTCACCTTGCATCCATATCAACAAGTGGAAGAGCCAAGAAAATGATATGTGAACAAGCAACTTCATCCAAATAACACTAATGATGCAGGACTTTCTACTAGAGAGTTTACGTCTACATCTTTTAGAATGAAATTTTCAAAAATTTAATTTAATAGTAGTCCTTCACTTATTTAGAACTTTGAGGTGATTTAGTATTCATAACTTCTTTATTCGTTTCATATTTTCTTATTTTGGGGCCATCCACATATTTGGATAGATATTATTATCAATGATATTGAACATTGAGAATTAATAAGAATTTGACTGTCTTTGTGATTCTAGATCAACTTCCATTTCAGAAGGTTTATTGGAAAATTTTCAAAAAGTCTTTTAAGAGAAAGTAAGTAAATTATTACCTAGGAAATATAGTGCAACAATTGTAGGTGGAACACCTTTTGAAACGACACCACCACAACTATCTCTAACTGTTTCCTTTCTCACTTCTCTATCTTAGAGGATGTTAAGTAAAGGCTGTTATTTATAGGTTTTTTATCCTCCTATTACCGTTACACTCATTATTTAAAAGGAAAGAAAAATTTATTCCTATAATGGCCATTACAGCAGTTATATAATGGTAACGGCTGTCTTTTACTGTTAAGTAATGGCAATGGTCCGTTCCCTTTTTTTTTAAGCTATATGAGAGCAACAACTCAATTTCTTTTTATTAAATTGGGAAGTTTTATATTGTTGTATTTCACTTTTCTCAAATTTCTATCAAATGTTAACTATCTTCAATAAATGTCTCACTTCTTTTCTCTTAAACTAAGTTCATCAACTATCTTTCTAGTTCTATATATTTATTCCTTATAAAATTTGGGTTATTTATCTTTGTTTTACTTATTTGTTAAATAAATAATGTTGGATGCCAAGTTTTTTTTGTCAAATTTGGAATATGTGATATTTTAGCTATAAATTAATTATTACTAAAGATGTCTAATAATAATGAATTGAATGTCGTTATTTGATGTATTAATGTTTATTATTTAATTGGGTATCTTAGTTATACTCATAACTTTAAATTTCTTTTAATTCATGAGTTATGCAAATTTTTTTTTTTTTTAAAAATGCACATTGATAGGCCATTACCGTTACATTATGGCTGTTACAGGCACAGTTTGCGGCCGTGAATGTGATTTAAATCCATATTACTGACACCTTTTGAACAAAGGTACAGCAGATATCATGCATGAACCCTGCCAACCCCAACCCCCCAAAAAACAACAAAAATAATAACTCAACCCACAAAAATAATTATTAATAATGACAAATAAAAGAAAGTGCACACATGCGCACACACAAAAGTGAAAATAATATCAAGGAAAGGAAAGGACAGGAAGTCCATAAAATTTTGATCTAGCTTTCAATGTGGATCAACACAATCTGATAGGTACATTACCTTTACAATAGTATTATCCTTGCTTGATATGTTAGCTGGTAAGAAGTGGATATTTGGCATTTCAAGATGAACTGCTGATATGTCGGGAAAACTGCAATTGTTTAGGGAAATAAATCTCTATTAAAAGGTTGCCAAATAAGAAATCAATTAATGACAGCAGCAAGTGATAAAATTTTTGTGTTATGTTATTAATAAGCAAGAGAGACCTGTTGATTACAGCCTTCGCCATTTGATAAAGAGTGCTTTGAACAGATGCACTGTATACTCCCTCGTTAGGAGGACCAAAGAAAGTTTTGGCCAAAACCCGCTTCACATCCATATATTTTTCTGTAAAGTAAAGTGGAATCTGGGGGATGCTAGCGACAGATTCATATGAATACCTGCATCCACAATTTCCTCAGATATAAATCTTATAACACGATGAAGAAAAAAAAACAGTAACCAAAAATGCGAAAGGAAATGCCAACATCTCTGTACGCTCTCATGCTAAATAATAACAAAATGGGAAAATCATACTTCCATGATGCAGTGACTTCTGTTGCCAGAATCCTCTCTCGTGTTTCAGGTAGAGCTGTATATTTATCCCTTACAAACCCTTCAAACCCAGACTGTTGAAAACATAAATTCCATAGTTGGAAAATCAGCACACAAATCATATTAGAGGGGTAGCACGCAAAAGCATCCAAAGGAGGAAATAAACAAAAGAATTAGCTCAGTCTCATAAATCCTAATCTGTTAAGGCAAACTAAGGGGTTTCAATAACATGGGAGCTTATTTAGGTAATGAAAAAAACAACATAAAAAAAAAGCACTAGCAAAGAGATGGAGAGAAATTTACTTTGGTTGTTTTCACCACGGACATTCCTTCTATACCAGAACTCAGCTGTAAAGCTCCAGACTTCTTAACTATTACCTCTGTTGTATGCTTCTCAGATCCAAGCTTAAAACCTTGGTCAGCGGAGGGATAAAAAACATAAACATAGTTGCAAGCAATCACTGATGTAAGTTAACAAAAAAATGCATATTTGAACATTTTATATGCACACAACATATATCCTGACAATGAAACCAATTCTTTTAAGTTCAAGAAAAGTTGGAAGATTTTCATTTAGAAAAGAAAAAGGGAGAAAAAAAAGGGGGGTGGGGGTGGGAGGGTGGGAATAGGGGATGACAAAACGATTTTATGAAAAGAAAAGAGACAAGGACAAACAGCTCTGATCGGTGGTCTACCAATTCCATGAGATGCTCCAAGAGAATTTAACTCAAGGTGGTTATTCACCATTTTTCTTGAATTCCATGCATCTGGCCACTACATGAATAATCTGATAAGTTTGAAGAAGGTGGTCAATTTCACATGGACCAGGGGTACAGAGGCAATAAAAGTTTAATATGTACTTTTGGGACTGAGGCAATATGGATGCTCCCTTGTGCATGGTTTCTGAGGTTAGATGCAGTACACAATTATTCTCCTACTTACAAGCTTTGGTTACTTACCATGTGTATGCAACTGTCCATCTATGCTTACACGCTCCCAAGGCTTTTCTACAATCTTTATGATGGCAGCATTTACCTACAAAAATTTTTAAAAAATAAGGTATAAATTAATTGATGACTAAACATTTTTAATTATACAAAAATCTTATTGGGTAAATGCCAGAAGGACAAAAGGCGAAACTCAATACAATTTAAAACTAGGGATTTTGAAGCAAATCAATCAAGTCATTGTAACTTCAGCTTCATCCATAAAGAAACTCTTCAACCATAATCACTAGATTAATGAAATGAAGACAAGCTCTTCATCGATGATTAGAATTTCTGTTCGAGAATTCCTAAGCTCCAACAATATCAAGTGCATTGGATCCTAAATCTCAGAAAATGATGAAGGAGCCTACTGCTTGACCATGCACTTAAAGTTAACTACACCAGGACCAAGCTTCATTCAAAGGCCTTAAAATGCATTTAATTAAAGCACTCTCTTTTCCAGAGTTGCACCAATTCCAAATGCAGAACGTACATGTAAGTTTCTATAAGTCAATGTAGGGCTGATCAGAAACCCAAGCCGTGCAGTCAAACATGACAGGATGGACCCATGACAAATTTCCATGTCCTCTAGTGGGATCAAGTGTTTCACTATTACTCTGGCATAATTTTGTTTTTTCAAGGTAAGTCTCGTGCTGATTCCAAGAGTCAAAGAGTTCAGTTGGATTTTAAGGTTAGGTTTGAGATAATTTTAGTGCCACGAAGGGTTGGTAGGTTTGGTGATAATGATTTGATAGTTCGAAGCATCAAATAGAGTAATTCAATTCTCAGGTCAGAGGTTCATGGAAAATGAAACATTAGAAAGCCAAAAATAGACAACTCAATGAAAATCATGCTAACCACATTGGAGCTTGGTCAATTTAGTATTGCATGGTTGCTATATTTGCAATGTTCTGCAAGAATATGTAAGTATTTGTTATATATATGCAAGGTGAAGTAACATGGGGTGGCGGAGTGCTTTCTCCAGTGTGAAACTGCAAACTTACTATCAAATATTTGTTGAGTTGGATGCCTCTACAAAACAAAACAAAAAATGAAAAAAGAAAAAAAAAAGACCTTTCAGTCTGTTGAGAGAACCAGATACCAAATATAAACTATAATAAGAATAAGTGGGAAATAATTTGGCCATAAGGGAAGTGGCATCAATTATGAACACCAGAGTTGGTATCTAAAAGAGACCAGTATGATTTCAGAGAGATGTAGTAGTTTGTGACAGTTACAAGAAGGCACGCAGTGTGCTTGGGGCCAAAGGGGAAAGCGGGGAAAGATTTGTGGCAATAGAATAAATTCTTTCAAAGTTCTAGATAGATGAAGTCATAAAGAGCAACAGCTTGGAAGCACGAGATTTTAGGAAAAGGCGGAAGACACTGAGAAAAATAGAGAAAAGCAGAACTAGTGTCTCTCATTGTCACTTATTAATATTCTGGCAGTCTAGGACTCCAAGTCCAACATGAATATTTTTGGAAGTTTGTTAGGCATCTGGTATAGATTGACCCATGTTCTTTTCAAGTAAAAGTGAAAAGAAAGTTCTACCAGCCAGCTGATAAAGTTTGGCCTGTATTAATTGATCTAAAAAGCTGATTTGAACACAACATACGTTTTTATGTAATAGTTTTGGACTCAAAATATCATAATTTGGTTTTGGCCAATATTCATGGAACTGAAATAGCTTGGTGCAGTTAAATGTCTTAGTCAAGCTATTCTGAGTAAATTATTATTACTATGTCAAAATCAAGCTTTCTGGTTCATTTGTACCTTAAGTATTTTTTAGTCCAATAACATAGCATAAACTCATCATACCTTTTTTGCATATGTTAAAAAATATTCAATTTCTTCAGTATTTACCTGCTTGTAATATGAAGTGAAGTGCTTCGCCAGTAAAATTGCAAAATTCTCAACTGAAAGCCGTTCTGAACATTGCTTTGCCATAACATACACCTGATTTGAAATCAAAATTGCAGATCGTCACAAATTGTGGCATTAGAAACGATAAGACACAGTGATAGAATTAACGATGAGAATTTTGATGATATATTACTCCCCTAAGCAAAAAGATTTGCCTTCATCTATCAAAAGTCGTTCTTCCAATATGAACAAAAATAATTTATAGATCATGATCCCAGATAGACTTTTGTGTAGGCTTCACCACACTTCAAACAAATCCAAGCTCTTTTTTATTTATGAATTTCAATCAGGTTTTACTGGATTGAGATGTCAAGCAGAGAATCACCCCTAAATTGGTCCTGTGAATAGATCTAATAAAAGTACATGACCATGGATAAATCTACTATCTAAAAGGATCAGAACAGAATCTCCTAATCATAGATGGGGAATCACCTAGGCTTCAACTCAGATTCCAACTGTAGGTAGCAGTCATAAATCAAGTGGGGAATCATCACCACAAGGAAGTAAACAAACAATTACTCTCCAGGCATCTCTACTTGTTCTTGAGACCGCAAGCATGCTTAAAAAAATTCTTTTAAAAAAAGGTGAAAAATTTTAGGCGATCCAATCACTCAAAAGTGAGAGATATTAAACCTCCAAGAGCAAGAACTAACTCAAGATTGCTCAAGATGATAATGACATAAAATAGATAAAACCCATAATCTTGAACTACCGTGTTCTTCATGGTATCGGTGGCAACAATATTGGAGTTGTCATCGGAGACATAGGCGTTAAGGCAATCAGAAATGAGGCTGATGCTGACATTCCATTCGACCATAAAGTGATTACCTCCATGGTTGGTTCTCCAAACTCTGGTGACCCTAACTCTAGCCTTGCCGTGTCTCTGGTCAAGCTTGAATCCGTCCAAGTCATTATTAGCCATTGTGATAAGTAGGAGAAGAGGAGGAAAAAAGAAGGTTGAACAGTTTTATATGAAAAAACAAATACGAGGGAGCGTATGAGCTGTGATCTTTGACGCCTACAGTCGAAATACGCACCAACGCTTGTCATTTTTCGTCCCCCAGTTTTTTTTAAAGTAAATAACAGCTCATCTGATCCAGAAAAGTAAAGATTCATTTGTTAGGACATAATTACAATCATGCCCTTTGATTTGATTAAATTAATTAAAATATTATTATATTTTTTAAATTAAGAAAAATCACTTTTCCGTAGGTAACATATATTTATCTATTCTATTTATAAAACCTTTCATCAAAATAAGAGATCATTCTCTCAAAAATATCATTAATAATTAAAAAAATTATTAAATTATTTTTTTAAAATTTAATAATTTAATTTATAAAATTTAATTTCTATGAATTTATAAAAAATTTTTTTCCAATAATCGAATTAATAAAATTTTATTTATAAATTAAAATAACAAACTGAAAATTTTAAATTTAATTTTCATAAATAGATAAAAATTTTAATAATTTTAATAAATATAATAATAATTAAAAATATATTTTTTTTTATTTTTAAGATATAATATAAATAATATATTTGTTCCTCTAGTTTTTTAAACTCAACACTTTAATTCTTAAGATATAATTTCGTCAAAATTTTTAAAAAAAAATCTTAAACTCAATTTCCACATACAAATAAAAATTTCAATAAATTAATTCAACAAATATAATAAAAATTAAAATATATAAAATTTAAATTATTAAAAATAAAAAATTAAAACTCACTAGAAATTACTTTTATCATATCTTTCATTTTTTATACAGAAAAACTCAATAGTTGATTTTTTAATATTGAAATATGCATTAAAACGTTTTGAATATTTTAAAAAGTCTACTAATTAGTATTGCTATTAATTTTAATATTTTTTTTATTTTTTTTTTCTAAGAGTTCAACCCTTTCACCTGTCCTTTTTTGGCCTTCTCCTTTAAATTTATGAGTTTTGCTCTCTTCATTGATTGGATGGGGTAAATAATTTTGTGTTGGTTATATTTTTGAGTGATCTAAATTTTTTAGTGAGAGTGATTTTTTTTTTTTTAAATTTAAGTGAGAGTCATCTTTTATATGCACTTTTTTTTCTTTATTTTTCTTATTTGCATACAAATTTCCAGGACATCTAAAAAGATATTGATATTCTGAAATAAGGTTTCCAGTACGTGGTTGTAAGCTCTGATGGAGAGGAAGAAATTCATTCTCTTTTTCTCCTTCCCTTTTGTCCGCTAGTGATGTCTAACGGCCTCTCTGCTACAGTACCACCTATTTTTGTCACGCAGGTCCATACGTACGGAAGTGTCAGAGCCCCTCTCCATGCCAGGCGGCTATTTAATTCCCTTCGGCGCGCATGCGGACAGGGCTGCAAAGTGACCAGACTTGCTACCTTTCATCATGTTACATCACCGGGCTGGGTATCTTCTCATTGGACTCGGGCTCACGGGCGGCCCAACCTGCCTCGTGTGTTTGGGTCAAGGCTTAATATGCTGGGTAAGTCGGCCTAAGGGGCTTCGAGGGCTCTGGGCAGACTCTATTTTCCCGAGCCTGACCTGACCCAGGGTGGATGAGGCCCAGCGATCATCAATTGCCCATTTACCTCCTCAGCAGTTATTGCATGATTGATGATAGAGCATATTTTAATCCATATTATCATAATCTTATTGATGTTATTTACACATTTTCTACCTAATTTTGTGGTTTTAATCATGTTTTACAGATATTAGGTGTAAAGAGACAATATGGAGAAAATGCTCTTAAAACTGCCAAAAAGTGTCAAATATGGAAAGTGCCAAAAAAGGAAAGTTTTCAAATAAGGAAAGTTTCAGAAAAGGAAAGTTTTCAAACAAGAAAAGTGCAGAAGCAAAAGCAAATAAGGAAAGCTCAGTTAGAAGATTATTTGAAATTCAAATGGCAGATCTTTCTTTCCTTATTCAAAGATGAGCACACACTGCAGCAGTCATATCTTCCTATTTAGGCAGCAAGATTTCATGAAGACGCACTTGGCTGTTCTGTAATTCAGCATTCAAAATTCAAATGAAGGCTCCACCTAAAAAGGAAAGACATGACAGATATCTTTCCACTTATGCACAATCAATGATCCGTGCTCCACGGCCTCTTCTGAAAGCATGCGCATGCCACCTGCCTTTTGAAGACCAAGGCGCGTCTCTTTCCTCTTCTGAATCCCTTGGTACGTGCCTATTTCCTTCTAAGCTTAAGCCACACATCTCCTTCCTCTTCTGAATCCAAGTCGCGCACACACCTTCCTTCTTCAGTGCAAGCCGCGCGTCTCCTTCCTTCTGGAGAGTTTGCAACGCGATTCTTTCTTTTTCAGCACTTTGGGCAGCCTCTTCACTAACAAGGAAGCAAGTATGACCTAAGGCAACACTTTTCAACTATAAAAAGACACATAAGGAGCCTCCCCATGCTCTCTACACTCCCCTTGGGAGACACCTACGGGATTCACATCTCTTCTTCTACCTTTCTTCTTTTCTTTTACTTTTGGTTTTTGTTTCAGCCATGAGAGGATGAAACCTTTTATTCTAGTTGAAGATTAGGTGATACTTTAGTTGTTATATGGATTGGGAGACTTGATCAAACATTGTTTAACTTTTGGTTGTTCAATATTTGTGCAATTTCATGCTTGATTTCAATATTGCTTTATTGTTTAGATCTATGTTGATTCTTAATTGCAAAGTAATAATATGTTAGTTTGGATGATTTAAGTCTGTAATTGCTTGGATTATTCAAACATAAGAACACAAGGAAATTATATGATCTAATGACATCTCATGCGTTTGAGTAGTTAGGATTGGATCTCTCTATCTCTTCATGCAATTAACAATTGTTTTGATGCCTAAGGCCCAAGGACGTTCCTTGGCAATTTGTTAATTAGTAATTAATTAGAGGACGTTCCCTAATTGGTTTAATCATAAAGAGAGACATGGTGGTGAGAAGCGTCTTCCATCTCCATAACTAATCTATTGAATCAATCAAAAGAAACTAAGTGTCAATGATCAATCCCAATAACTGAAGTGGATCCAATTCTTCAACTAGAGCTTTCTTATTATTTATTTCTCTTTTATTTTATTATTCGCTTATTTTATTGCTTTCAGTAGTTGTTTAATTGAATTAATCTCAAAACCCCCCATTTTATTTTCAGTTTTCTTTTTTTTTTCAGTTTATTTTTATTTCAGTTTATTTTATTGGTTTTGATAAGGAAAATAGGTAAGTTCTCAATTCCCTGTGGATTTGATCCTTTCACCACTATCTGCAGTTGTAAATTGTTGATAACCAGAAAGGTTATTTTTTACCGGTTTCGACAACCGCGAATCAATTGATGAGGGGGTAAATCCCTAGAATCCATTATGACCGCGCGGGCCGAGAACGGCTCCCCTCAAAACGTCTTTTATGTGTCTTTACTGTCTTCAAATTCAAAATCTCAAACCCTTACTGACCTCTTCTTCTTCTTCGGCTCTCTGTGTGCATCCTCTCTCCCATTTTTCTGCAAAATCATCTCCAAGATACGTCTCTTGTTCTGCCATGGATAGTCCTAGTGTAACGATCCAGAAACCGGACCGCTACCGGCGCTAGGATCCAGATCGGCTTAAGGCCGCCGGGACCCGTAGCAAGCCTAACGTACTTCCTGTGAACTTGTTTAATCCCATACATGATCCACAACATACATAAAAAAATCTTAAACTTTTCTTTTCATTCATAAACCAAACTCAACCTGTGCATGCACTATACATAGACATTAACATTAAACCCTCCTTGGAGTCCTCATCAATGCTCCAGTGGGGTGACATAATCATGCATTAAGTTTGGTTAAACATAGTCATCACTAAACATTTAAGATCATGTATTTAAAAAGGGATTACATCATACTATGGTCAAGCACATTCTATCCTCAATAACATCATTATATTACATATCAATATCCATCATGTCCACTACTAGCTATTACAATAACATAACTCTATTCCTGCTGACCTCCTGGTCTACCCTGTACCTGCAAGCCTGGGGGTTAAGGGAGAGGGGTGAGCTATAAAGCCCAGTGAGCAGAATAATAAAACATTTAATTTATATTTCATGCTTTCATGGAATGCAACACATCACAAACAATTCACATCAAGGATGAACTTGTCACCAATAGCCCACTACTGAATCCAATAGCGCCAGGGGCGTAGACTGGGCCTCGCTGGTCTTTCTCTTACATTACATTCATAACATAACATTCCAATATACCAGAGGCGTAGAATGGGCCTCGCTGGTCTTTCTTTTACTATGGTGCCAGGGGCATAGAATGGGCCTCACTGGTCTTCCGTACCGTATCATATCATAACGTAGTGCGGCTAAAGGATCATCCAACATTCATCCACATCATCAACATATTATGCAATGCAACATATTCGTGGATTCTAATGCAAACAACCTAGAATATCACATGGCATTCATGATGCATGTATCATGCTCAGAATTTATTGATTTACTTTGAAACATAATAAGGTATTCCACTCATCTCTGGCTGAAGCTCTAACAGACACAGAAGCAGTTGAACTCACTGCTGGGGTCCTCGGTTCCTCGGGTCCGAACCTACACAGGTGGACTCAAATGAGGGACCAAACATACATAAACATAACTTTAAACTACTCCCCAAAAACCCCCTAGAACATCATGAAACAATCATAGAAAACATGCAAAGGAGGGCTGGACAGGGCACTTTCGGCCGCAGGTTCGGCGGCCGAAAGTCCCTCCAGAGCCGAAAGTCAGGCAGGTTCAGCGGCACCTTCGGCGGCCGAAACTGCCCTTCAGAGACGAAAGTCCTCTTTCGGGGGCAGGCTTCGGCAGCCGAAAGCTACCTCCACAAGCGGGTTCGGCGGCCGAAAGTCCCTTCGGCGGCCGAACCTGAGTTTCTCCAAAGTGGCAGAAACTCAGCTCCAACATGCACAAATGCCTCCCAAACCTTTCAAACATGCATAAACCTATTCTACAACACTCCCAATCATGCATACAAGCTTTTAGGGGCTCCAAACTATCCTAAACCCCAACTACAACACATCAAACAAGCATATACCAGCCATATTGTCCATGAACACATCAAAAACCCATAAACTCTACATAAGCTTACACATGCATTTCTACCCCATGAATCAACTTAAAACTTACTTAAAACATAAAATTAGTTCAAGATCGGCTCTTACCTCTTGAAAATCGAGAGAGAGACGACCTAAACTTGGAGTTGGGAGGGATTTAACTCTTTGGGTCTCCAAGCTCTAAAACTTGCTCTTTTTGTTCAAATACCTTCAAATCGACATAAAGCTTGTTAAAATATGAAAGATCGGAAGGAAAAACGTTGAAAACAACCTTAGGAGGGCATGAACTCACCGTGGCCGAAAATGGGGAGAAAACCTCGCCCGTTTCGGCCATGGAGCTCATATATAGGGGCTGCCAGACCACCTTTCGGCAGCCGAACGTGCCCCCACATCTCATGCATGTTCGGCGGCCGAACATGAGGTTCGGCGGCCGAACCTTTGAAACTTTCGGAAGCCTAACTTGCCCTCCAAAACCCTCCAATGTTCGGCGGCCGAACTTGAGGTTCGGCGGCCGAACCTGGAATTGTCTCCTTGGTCTTTTTCATACAAAACTCAAAATCCTTTCTTAATTAAAATCATCAAATACATTAAAACATTTTATGAAAACATGATTTCACCCTTTTAGAGGTTTCCGACATCCAAATTCCACCGGGTGGTAGGAATTCTGATACCGGAGTCTAGCCGGGTATTGCACCTAGACTTCCCGACGTCATGAACCTGAAGCCTAATGTCACTCCTTCCTCTCTCACGACTTTCTTCTCTCGGGAGTACCTGGATACCGCTCTTTTTCGCATCAGGGCTCCCCATCGCAATGAGAGGACCATTCTTCCCGATCCTCCTCCCTCTAGTTTGATTGACCCCTAGAGGGATCTCATCCTGGTCTTCTTTGTTAAACAACACGAGTTTGGCCTTACTTTCCCGTTTTCCCCCTTTTTTGTTGAAGTTTTCCGTTGCTTTGGGATTACTCCCCGTATGCTTGCACCCAACTCTATCCTCTTCATGTGTTCTTTCGAGTTTGTGAGTCTTAGTTGGGTCTTAACTCGACGGCTGCCCTGTTTTCTACCTTCTTCCATCTCGTTCGGGCTAGCAAGGGTTTCTATTATTTTGTCCTCCAAGGGGGATTATCCATTTTCTCAGGGCATAAAGACTCTATCAAGGGTTGGGTTGAGGGGTTCGCCGTCGTAGAGCTAAAAGGGGGCCCTGGGGTGTCGTGGCAAGTTGACCTCCCTTGGAGGGATGTGCCTCTAGGCTGCAATGACCTCCCTCAGCTGACCTTCTTCGAACAGATCGGCCTTCTCAGACTAACTTCTATTAAGTGAAAGTATGATGTTGAGAAGTGTATGATTGTGTCCAGTCTTCAGGATTGCCGGGAAGTTGATACTTGTTTGTTGAGGTCTTATCTTTTTCCCTTTTTTGTCTTTTGTTGAATGTGCTTCTAACTCGTTTGATTATTTTTGTTTTCTGCAGATTTCGACCTCCCGATGGATAAAATCAAGCTACCAAATAATTTTGTCCTGTCATGGGAGAGTATGAGGGCCGCTCTGGATGCTTTCCGGGCTGGTATGTCCGTGGTTGACGCGACTCGGGAGGTCACCCATGTTATCTCTCCTAGGGCAGCTGGCTGAATTGTCCCTCCTGCCCCGGCTTCTTCCCGTTCCCTGGTTCCAGTCTCCCAGGGCTCTTGTTTCGATGCTCCGAAAGCATCCAGCCGCAACCAGACTCCGTTCTCCTTCAGATCTCCTGCTGCTCCGAAATCCAAGTTGGCCTCTCTTCCGACTTCCCAAGAGCTTATAGTCATTGAAGAGTCTGGTGAGGACGTCTCTCAAGGAAGGACTAAGGTTGCTTCTGCTACTGAAGGTGCTTCTAAAGGAAGCACCGAAGTCGCCTCTTCTGCTAAGGGCGCCCCAAGAGGAGAAGCCGAGGTCGTCTCCACTTCTAAAGTTGCCTTCAAGGGCAGCACTGAGGTCATCCCAACTGATAAGGGCGCCTCTGAGGGTGGGGCCGAGATCGTTCCAGCAGCCAAGGGCGCCTCCAAGGAAGGGTCTAAGGTCATGCTTACTGCCTCTTGCTCTAAAAAGACCGCTACCAGTGGTGGCATCCCTCTCAAGGAGGCCACTGGTAAGCAAGCTCCTCCTATGGAGGTTCCTCCCGCAGCTCCTGCTCCCAAGAGGGCTCGTGTTTCTAAGCAGCCTGCCGCAGCTCTCCCTCTTGGCGAGAAGAAGAAGGTGTCTGTTGAGTTGTTATCTTCTGCTCCAGATAACGAGGTCCCGAACGCTGATGAGATCACTCCCCAGTTTGCCGCGACCTCTATTGTTGAGCTGCTGCGGGAGAGGATGTTCGGTGGGATTACTGATGCCTCAGACCCACTCTTACTTGCTCTCACTAGCCTTCTAGCCTGCTCTACTAGGCAGCAGGTGGCTTTTCGCTCTCGGACTTGGGAGGAGCTAGGAGACAGTCTCCGAGAGATGCTCCTCATGGTGAGTTACTTCACTATTTTGAGTTGCTTTTTGTTTTTGTTATTTTTCTAATTTCTTTTGCTATTTTTCCTTCTACCAGGTGCTGGGTGTCTTTATGGAGATCGATGCTCGTGATCAGTCACTTCAGAGCTTGATGGATCGCAGGATTGAGGAGGCTCGCCGTGAGGAGAATCTCGTGGCTACAAGTGATGTTAGAGGCTAGCTTGCTGCAATCTAAGGTCATCTAGGGACCCTTAGAGATGAGTTGGCTTGGGCGCGGGAAGATGTCAGAAAGGCTGATGAGAGGGCAACTACAGCAGAGTCTCATCGTAATAAAGTTTTGGCGCAGTTGTCCTCTATGGATGATGCTCAGCGTGAGAGGGATGAGGCCATGGTCGTGGCCCATCGTGATGAGGCTTGGCGTCAGTGTGAAGCAGCTAGGGTAGAACACGATGACGCTCAGGCCCGGTGTGAAATGGTGATAGCCCAGAGGGATAAGGCCCTGGCTCGAATTGTTGTCCTTGAGCAAGAGCTTAGCAAATGCACCAAGGACCTGAAAGGCCTGACCTTGGCAGCAGAGGAGTCACAACTACAACTACAGCAACTCTACCAGGAGGTTAAGGCTCTGGAGGGAAGGTGTTCTACCCTGCTTGAGGACACTAAGCTTAGTGAGGATAAGGTCCGGTTGGCATGTGAGGAGCGCCTGCAGGAGTACAAGGGCTTTATTGAGCTGAAGGCCGAGATCGATCAGGCTTGCGAGAGATGCTTACAGGAGTATAAGGACTCTTTAGAGTTAAAAGCTAAGATTAAGCAAGCCTGTGAGGATCATCTACAGCATTATAAGGACTCATCCGAACTGAAAACCAAGATCAAGGAGGCCTGTGAGGCACAACTAGCGGAGTTTAAGGCCTCTAATGTGATGAAGGAGGAAATCTGGAACAAGGCCTTTCGCATGTTCGCCTCCGAGTTTAACCAAGGCCTGAAGGCAGCCAGGGATGCCCCCTTCACCCTATTAGCTCAGCTCTGAGCTCCTAAAGCTGATTCCGATGGCGAGGAGGTGCACTATAGGGAGGATGATAACCCATTGCCCAAAGGTGCTCCTTCTTTGCCAACTGGACCTCAAGAAGAGGATATTAGGCCTTAGGGAGATAAAGTTGGGTCCCCAGCAGATGACATTGGGTTGGCAACAGGGAGTGTTGGACTTCCAGAGGTTCTCAATGTAGATAACGTAGATAATAGTGTAATTACTGAGGTTGAGCCTCTAAGCATGATTTTACCTCCTGTAATTATAGACGAATAAATAAAAATAGTGATTTCCTTTTCTTGTACTTGTGTTACCTTTTTTACCCTGTGTTCTTCTACTTTGATGTTTGAGTGTATGACGATCTGGAAGCGTGTGTCTTGATGATGGATGATATTTTTACCTCGGCTTGTACTTTACTTATACTCAGATTATTTTCCATTCAGGTTGCTTTAGTGGCCTCGCCGATCTGCTTATATCTTTTTAAAGCTGGAATACTTTTTTTCTATTGGACTTATGAAATTTTTCAACATAATAATAAGGACCTTTGACAACGTGTATCCCTAACAATACTTCGATTCCCTTAACTTCGGATAATCAGTAAACTAAGTTACGTCTTTTATGACTTTGCCAATTGATCTTGTCCGAGCTGAGGCATTAGCATCAAGTTGGATTTTTCACCCGTGGGTTTTTCTTAATTTGGTGAGGGCAGTCTGCCTTTTAGCTTGCGAGGCCTTTGGCGTGATGAGTTCTGTAATACATAACACTTAGAGGGATAATCTTATTAGGATAAGTGTCATACCTTAGGCAATTTTTACCTTTTGTTCTCATTGTGAGCTCGAAGCGCCTTATCCTTTTCGATGTGCCTTTTTGACAGTCATTGCGGTTTGAGCTGTGCCCTCTGCTGGGATGTAAAGCTCGATCTCCTATCGCTTTTCTTGTTTCGTTGAGTGTTTGCTCACTCGTAGGCTAGTTTGAGCTGGGAACATAGCCTTTTTTGTCATTTCGTGTATTCAACACCTGTGGATCCCTCCGCATGGGGAGTTCGGTTCTTGGTTATTTCTTCTGCATTTTGACTTTACCAGACTTGGTTGTCCACATGCAGCGAGTCCATCTGACTGTTGAGCCCATCCGCTCAATCGAGCTCGAGAGTTCATTTTTTTGTTTTCCCAGTTTTTCAAAGTGCCTTAACCTTTGAGGTCGGACTGGCCTCCTTGGCTTTGTGTTGCCAAGTTTTGGGCTTCAGCTTGGTTCATTTGTTCACATTTTCATTTTGCCTTAGTCTTTTCTAGTGAAGGGAGGCTCGTAGCCGCTATTTTCGTTAGTTGTTTTTTTTTCTTTTCTTCTGGTTTGGTCCTTTTTGGCATTTAACTCTCTTTTGAGCTTGGTCTTGTGTGGCTCAACTCAGTGTTCAGACTCTTTGGGCCTAGTTATCAACTTCGGGCTCTTTGGCCTTGCGTGGAACTCAGGCTCAGTGGCCTTACTATCACTTTCAGGCTCTTTAGCCCTGTATGGAATTCAAGCTCTTTGGCCTTACTATCACTTCATCCTTTCAGCTCGGTTTTGTGGTGACGGGAGTCAATTTCCGAGGCCAGCCACTTACCTCACTGAGGGTTTCTCTTAAGATTCAAGCTCTTTGGCCTTACTGTCGCTTCATCCTCTCAGCTCGGTTTTTTAGTGTTGGGGGTCAATTTCCAAGGCCAGTCACTCACTTCACTGAGGGCTTCTCTTAGGATTCAGACTCTTTGGCCTTACTGTCGCTTCATCCTCTCAGCTCGATTTTTTGGTGCTGGGGTCAATTTCCGATGCCAGTCACCCACCTCACTGAGGGTTTCTCTTAGAATTCAGGCTCTTTGGCCTTACTGTCGCTTCATCCTCTTAGCTCGATTTTTTGGTGCTAGGGGTCAATTTTCGAGTCCAGTCACCCACCTCACTGGGGGCTTCTCTTAGGATTCAGGCTCTTTGGCCTTACTGTCACTTCATCCTCTCAGCTCGGTTTTTTGGTGCTGGGGGTCAATTTTCGAGACCAGTCACCCGCCTCACTGAGGGCTTCTCTTATGATTCAAGCTCTTTGGCCTTACTGTCGCTTCATCCTCTCAACTCGGTTTTTTGGTGCTAGGGGTTAATTTTTGAGGCCAGTCACCCATCTCACTGAGGGCTTCTCTTAAGATTCAGGCTCTTTGGCCTTACTGTCGCTTCATCCTCTCAGCTCGATTTTTTGGTGCTGGGAGTTAATTTTTGAGGCCAGTCACCCATCTCACTGAGGGCTTGTCTTAGGATTCAGGCTCTTTGGCCTTAGTGTCGCTTCATCCTCTCAGCTCGATTTTTTGGTGCTGGGGTCAATTTCCGAGGCCAGTCACCCACCTCACTGAGGGCTTCAAGTGCCTGTTCTTTTCTTTTTAAAAAGACAATTGAGACACATAATAATAACAATAACATCATTGATTTCAAATGGCATCGTTTATTTCATTCATATTCATCAGAGTATAATTGTTCATTTACACTGCCTGTATTTCAAGGAAAATACCTCTTCAAATGTTGGATGTTCCAAGCATGGGGTTCTAAATTCCCTTGTAGGTCTTTAATTCGGTATACTCTAGGCTTGAAAACTTTAGTTATTCGGTATACTCTAGGCTTGTAGTTCGGTGTCAGCTTCTCAACCGCTGCTCTCTTTCAAGGAGCCAACTAGGAGGTGAAGGTACATACTGGCCCTCACTGGTTTCCCTCTTTCCTGCGACTCCTTCATCACGAGCACTACCGTCTAAGGCGGTTGCCTCGAGTTCGATGGTGGAGGAGACTCGTCGAGAGGTCGAGCAAAAGCTATCAACTAGAGATCAGGCGACCAAGGCTATTTGTTTCCCATCGAGGCCTGGGTTCAGGACTGTCGGCATGAAGTGTATGGTTAAAGCAGACCATTTCTTGATCGAAGTCGCGGACAAAGATCTCTGCCAATATGATGTCACCATAACTCCCAAAGCAACTTCAAAGAAGGTAAACAGGGATATAACATTTGAGTTTGTTCGTATGCATTGTGAATCACACTTGGGCAACTAAATCCTTGCTCCATCGTATGCGGCCCTCAGCGGCATCCTAAACTTTTTCAGGATGGTATCCTACTGGATCCACCCAGAAAATGGCGAGGATGTGGGTAGGAGGGTCTGACTGTGGTCTTTTGCCTCCAGCTTATCTAGGAGCTGCTCCTTCATTTTCTGTGACTTCTGATCTACACTTGCCTCTTCCTGCCTCAGCCTCTTCTTCAGGCAATACCCCTCCTTCCACTCTTCACTTTATGTCCTCCTGCCCATTCCTGCAGAATAGCTTTCTACCTCATCATTCTCAATGAGTTCCCTCACTCTTCTCCCACGAGCCCTGGCTGTTGGCTCCTCCTCCCTATTAACTCCTGTACTCCCTTCTCCCGTTCTGTGGTTGCTTTGCTGAGGGATTGGGTGGTTGAAGGTGGGTTGAGATTCTATAGTAGGGGTTCCTTCAGCTACAGGAAATACGTTCAATGGGTTATTGAGACCCTTTTGCTGCATTATTTGTCCCAGCCAGTGGACGGTGTTTTGCAATTGAAGTGTCACAGTTTGGAGTTTTTGGTTGGAAATGGTGGTTCTGGGTGTATTCCCTGCCGAGCTCGGCAAGGGGTTAAACCACATTGGTGGTTGGCTGGTAGCGATTGTAGGGCTAGAGAAAGAGAACTGTTGCCCTTCTTGAGCAGAGCTCAGGTTATTTGTAGTGTTAACGATGTGGTTTTCATTGTGGTTTGCTATTGTAGATCTCAGCGGGTTTTGTAAGAAAGGAACTTCGGTGAGAAGATCTCCTTCGTTCCCACAGACGACGCCAATTGATGTTCTGAGATCCAGAAAATAGGGTTTCCAGTGCGGTTGTAAGCTCTGATGGAGAGGAAGAAGTTCCTTCCTTTTTTCTCCTTTTCTTTTGTCGGCTAGTGACGTCTAACGGCCTCTCTGCTACAGTGCCACCTGTCTCTGTTATGCAGGTCTGTAAGTGTCAAAGCCCCTCTTTATGCCAGGTGGCCATTTAATTCCCTTCGGCGTGCATGTGGGCAGGACTGCAAAGTGACCAAGCCTGTTACCCTTCATCACATCACATCACATCACTGGGCTGGGTATCTTCTCATCGAATCCGAACTCACGGGCAGCCAAGCCTGCCCCATGTATTTAGGTCAAGGTTTAAGATACTAGGCAGGTCGGCCTAAGTGGCTTCGCAGGCTCTAGGCCGGCTCTGTTTTCCCGGGCCTGACCTGACCCAGGGTGGATGAGACCCAGCGGTCATCAGATATATACACTTTAATTTTTTTATATGCTATTATCTCTTAATTTTTTCAGCATTTTACTTCCTCTCATAATTATTTATATAATTTTTTTTCTATTTATAAACACGATGTTGCAACAAGGATAGAGTTAAAATAAGATTCAAGAAAATAAATAGGAGGCAACTGCATCCTTATACAAATTCAGTCATTATATCATTTCACATTTAATTATTTTTTGTCTTGTCAATAAATATACACTAAATTTAAATTTTATTAAATTTAAAAATATTTTAATTTATTATCCCGATTGATATGGTGCATTATTTTCAGTATAACGAGGTGATATTTTAAAATTCTATAATAATTGAGTTTTAGTGTTTCCGAATATTTGATTTTATTAAACTTTATTATAATGAAGTGAAATAATATATAATTATATGTTTTTTAAAAAATATAAGTTTATAATGAATAATTATATTTTATTCGAGCGTACTCAATCCATTGCACACCTCTCCTTTCATACACCCACTATTATCGCCCCATCACCAACTTATACTCTCTCTGGTTTTTTATTATAAGTTGTTTAATATTTTTGCACACAAATTAAAAAATAATAAATGTATTAAATTTTGTTGGAATGAACTGCTTAATTAGGAGTAAATTACTTAATCATAGGGATTTGCATATCTGATATATATTGTTTCTTGTACATGCTTATTTTGTTTTCTTAGAACATGATTGTTTCCTTTTTCTCTCCTGATTTTGTGTTGTAAATGTATCTACATATTGTAACGACCCGAAAATCGGAGCGCTACCGGCGCTAGGATCCAGATCGGCTTAAGGCCGCCGGGACCCGTAGCAAGCCTGACATATAACCTGTGAACCTGTCAAATCCCATACATGATCATACATACTCATAAACCTGTAAACTTTTTCTTTCCATAAACCAAGCTCAACCTGTGCATATTCATAACATCACATAAACCACACACTGGAGCCCTCATCAAATGCTCCAATGGGGTATCATAATAGACATGAATTAAGCTTGGTTGAACATAAACATCATAAAACATTCTATGGATCATGTATCAAAAGGGATTACTATACAAACTTGGTCAAGCACAATTTCTAAACCTCAATACATCATCATTACATATCATAACTGTATAAGACATTACATTACAATTTAATCATGTCCACTGCTAGCTATTACATAACCATGACTTTACTCTATCCGACTTCCTGCTCTATCCTGTACCTGCAAGCCTGGGGGTAAAGGGAGAGGGGTGAGCTAAAAAAGCCCAGTGAGTAGAGCCATAAAAATATATTAACAAACATGCTCCAATGAAATGCATCATAACACAGACAATTCACATAAGGGTTGGGTGAACTTGTCACCAAATAGTCCCAGCTTCCTTTGTGCCAGGCCGTAGCATGGGGTCCTGGTCTTCCTGTCATATCATACATTACTTACCATTGCCCCAGGGCCTCCTCTAGGCTCCTGGTCTTCGAGTCCCATATCCGTGCCAGGCCGTAGAATGGGGTCCTAGTCTTTCATTTCCGTGCCAGGCCGTAGAATGGGGTCCTGGTCTTCCTGTCAGGGACTAATTGGGTCATCCAACATTCACCCACATCAACAATAAAGAATGCAATGCAACATCTTCGTGGAATCTAATGTAATCATCCTATTTCATACTCATGATGCATGAAACATGATAAACATTTAAATTTCTCAATTTAAAAGATTAAGTTTAGTTCCACTTACCTCTGGCTGACTCTGACAACACTGAAGCAGCTGAACTCACTGCTGGGGTCCTCGGGTCCGAACCTACACAGGTGGACTCAAATAAGGGACCAAACATACTAGAACATGACTCTAAAATACTCTCCAAAAACCCCCTTAAAACACCTCAAAACAATCATGCAAAACATGCAAAGGAAGGCTGAACAGGGCACTTTCGGCGGCAGGTTCGGCGGCCGAAAGTCCCTCCAGAGCCGAAAGTCAGGCAGGTTCGGCGGCACCTTCGGCGGCCGAAAGTGCCCTCCAGAGACGAAAGTCTCTTTTCGGGGGCAGGCTTCGGCAGCCGAAAGGCTTGCCTTTCCCAGCCATGTTCGGCGGCCGAAAGTCCTTCGGCTGCCGAACCTGGTTTCTGCCAAAGGGCAGAAACTTTAGCTCCTCATGCCCAAATGCCTCCCAAACCTTCCAAACATGCATTTTTCCTATTCTACAACACACATACTCAAGCATACAAGCTCCTAAGGGCTTCAAACTATCTTAAACCCCATCTACAACATATCAAACAACCACATTGTCCACACATGCACAGTAAACCCATAAACTCATAAAACCCTACACATGCATTTCTACCCCAAGAATCAACTTCAAACTTACTGAAAACATGCAATGAGCTTAAGATCGGCTCTTACCTCTTGAAGATTGAGAGAGAGACGACCTAAACTCGGAGATGGGAGGGGTTGAGTTTCCTTGAACCTCAAAGCTCCAAAACTTGCTCAAATGCTCAAAAACTTCAAAACAAAGTGAAAAACTCATGAAAATCTTGAAAGATCTGAAGGAAGAAACTCAAGATTGGTGAGGGATGGCGGAGAGCTCACCTTGGCCGACGATGGGGAGAAAAACTCGCCCGTTTTCGGCTAAGGGACCCTTTATAGGTGGCTGGCCAGGCCATGTTCGGGGGCCGAATGTGCCTCCGCAATGCATGCAAGTTTGGCGGCCGAACATGAGGTTCGGCGGCCGAACCTGGACTGCCCTCACTTATGCCTTCGGGGGCCTAAGGCTCACCCGAAACGCATGCATGTTCGGCGGCCGAACCTGAGTTTTCCTCCAAGGTTGTTTTCATGCAAAAACTCATTTTCTATCATGCTTAAAACATTAAACACATTAAAAAATTTCATGAAAACATGGTTTTACCCTTCTAGAGGTTTTCGACATTCGAGATTCCACCGGACGGTAGGAATTCCGATACCGGAGTCTAGCCGGGTATTACATTCTCCCCCCCTTAAGAACATTCGTCCCCAAATGTTCCTCAACTAGCATATGCAAGGCATACAACATATCATACACATAAAACACATGAAACATATAAGAAACTAACCTTAGAAAAGATAAGGGTATTGCTGGAGCATGGACTCTCGTGTCTCCCAGGTGCATTCTTCCAGATTGTGGTGGTTCTAAAGGACTTTCACCATCGGGATTTCCTTGTTTCTCAACTTTCTGATTTGGGTGTCTAGGATCCGTACTGGCTGCTCAACATAGGTGAGATCTTCTTGGATCTCCACATCAGGCTCATTAAGAAACTTGCCCGGATCTGACACGAACTTCCTCAACATAGAAACATGGAAAACCGGATGGATTCTTTTCATTGAAGCAGGTAAATCCAGCTTGTACGATACATTCCCAATCTTTTGCAAGACTTCAAAGGGTCCGATGTACCGTGGGGCCAGCTTACCTTTCTTCCCGAACTGAACCACTCCTTTCATACGAGACACCTTGAGCAATACCAGATCCCCCTCCTGAAACTCTACTTGCCTTCTGCGGATGTCTGCATAACTCTTCTGTCTGCTTGCAGCAATCTTGATTCTTTCTCTGATTAAGGGTACCACCCTGCTGGTGATTTCTACTAGCTCAGGCCCTGCCAAGGCCTTTTCTTCAACTTCTTCCCAGCAAACAGGTGATCTGCACTTCCTCCCATACAAAGCTTCATATGGAGCCATCCCGATGCTAGCATGATGGTTGTTATTGTAGGCAAACTCCACCAAAGGTAGATGCTGCCTCCAAGAACCGCCAAAGTCCAGCACACACATTCTAAGCATATCCTCAATCGTCTGGATGGTCCTCTCCGACTGTCCGTCCGTCTGTGGATGGAAAGTAGTGCTAAAATCCAACCTGGTACCCATGGCATTCTGCAGACTCCGCCAAAACCTGGAGGTGAACTGGGTCCTCTATCGGACACTATTGAAACAGGAACCCCATGCAGCCTGACAATCTCATCAACATACACCTGTGCCAACTTGTCCACAGAATAGCCACTCCTGACAGGGATGAAGTGAGCAGATTTGGTGAGTCTGTCCACAATCACCCATATGGAGTCCAATCTGTTGGACGTCGCTGGTAACCCCACTACGAAGTCCATAGCTATATTCTCCCATTTCCACTCTGGAATAGGTAGCGGGTTAAGCATTCCAGCCTGCTTCTGATGTTCCAGCTTCACCCTCTGACACACTTCGCAGGCTGACACAAACTGTGCCACTTCTCTCTTCATAGCTGGCCACCAATAAACCTTCTTCAGATCCTGATACATCTTGGTGGCTCCGGGGTGAATGCTGTATCTTGCATTATGAGCCTCTCTCATAATGTCTCCTTTTAGCCCTACATCATCTGGTACACACAATCGACTCCCATAGCGGAGGATCCCCTTGTTGTCGAATCTGAACTCACTGTCTTTGCCTGACTGAACAGTCCTGGCAATCTTCACTAACTCTGGGTCCTCATGCTGTTTCTGAGCTACCTGCTCCAGAAACACGGGTGCCACTCTCATCTGAGCAACTAAAGTACCTGTACCAGACAACTCCAACTGTAGACCTTCATCAACGAGCTTGTAAAACTCCTTCACCACTGGTCTCCTCTCCGTCGTGATGTGGGATAAACTGCCTAGTGATTTCCAGCTTAGGGCGTCTGCCACAACATTCGCCTTACCCGGATGGTACTGAATCTTGCAATCATAATCACTTAGCAGTTCTACCCATCTCCTCTGTCTCAAGTTCAAATCTCTTTGACTCAGGATGTACTGCAGGCTTTTCCGTGAAGATCTCACATTTAACACCGTAAAGGTAATGCCTCCACATCTTAAGTGCAAAGATAACGGCTGCCATTTCCAGGTCATGTGTGGGGTAATTCAACTCATGCTTCTTTAGCTGTCTTGAAGCATAAGCAATCACCCTTTCATTCTGCATTAACACACAACCCAATCCCACTCGGGATGCATCACAGAAAACTGTGAAATCCTCATTGCTAGCTGGCAAAGCTAACACTGGTGCTGACGTCAACCTCTTCTTAAGCTCTTCAAAACTCTCTTCGCACTGGTCAGTCCACACAAACTTCTGATTCTTCCTGGTCAACCTGGTCAGAGGAGCTACTATTTTTGAGAAGTCCTGAACGAACCTCCTGTAGTAACCTGCCAAACCCAAGAAACTTCTGATCTCTGACACTGAAGTGGGTCTAGGCCAGTTAGTCACAGCTTCTACCTTCTTGGGGTCTACCTCTATTCCATTTTCTGACACCACATGCCCTAAGAATGAAATGCTCCTCAGCCAGAACTCACACTTAGAGAACTTGGCATACAAGCCATGCTCCCTCAAAGTCTGTAGAACTAACCTCAGATGATGGGCATGCTCCTCTGCATTCCTGGAATACACTAAGATATCACCTATGAAGACAATAACAAAGTGATCCAAGTACTGGCTAAACACTCTGTTCATGAGATCCATGAATGCTGCAGGGGCGTTGGTTAACCCGAACGGCATCACAAGGAACTCAAAATGCCCATATCTGGTCCTGAAAGCTGTCTTTGGCACATCTTCCTCTCTGATCCTCAGCTGATGATACCCAGACCTCAGATCTATTTTGGAGAAACAACCCGCTCCTGCTAGCTGGTCGAATAGATCATCAATCCTTGGCAAAGGGTACCTGTTCTTGGTAGTGACTTTGTTCAACTGCCTGTAGTCGATATAAAGTCTAAGGGATCCATCCTTCTTTCTCACAAACAAAACTGGAGCACCCCAGGGTGAGGTACTCGGTCGGATGAAGCCCTTGTCTACCAGCTCTTGTAACTGCTCCTTCAACTCTTTCAATTCTGCTGGTGCCATCCTGTAGGGAGGGATAAAGATCGGTCGGGTTCCAGGCATCAGTTCTATCTCGAACTCTATCTCTCTAGCAGGTGGTAAACCTGGCAGCTCGTCTGGGAATACATCTAAAAACTCTCTGACCACCGGCACCGAGGCAGGCTCTCTAACCTGACTGCTAAGCTCTCTCACATGAGCCAAATACCCCTGACATCCCCTCCTAAGCAATCTGCGAGCCTGAAGGGCTGATATCAGACCCCTAGGTGTACCCCTCATGTCTCCCCTAAAGACGACCTCTGATCCATCCTGACTTCTGAACCTGACTACCTTGTCCCTGCAGTCCAAGGTAGCACCATGGGTAGATAACTAGTCCATCCCTAGAATGACGTCAAAATCTGTCAAATCTAGAACCACCAGGTCGGCGGACAAGCATCTTCCCTCAACAAACACAGGACTACACTGGCAGACTGACTCTGCCACTGATGGATCACACTTGGGTCCACTGACCCAGAGAGGACACTCCAACCCAGAGATCATTAGACCCAACCTCTCCACGGCTCTCGGAGCAATAAAAGAATGAGATGCACCAGGGTCCATCAAGGCCTAAACATCTGAACAATCAATGACTAAGTTACCTGCCACCACGGTGTTAGATGCATCTGCCTCCTGCTGTGTCATTGTAAAGATCCGTGCTGGAGCTGATGGACCTTCACCTCTGAAGCCCGCTGAAGAAGAGGCTGCCCCTCTCCCTCTGCCTCTGTCACTGATCTGAGTCGTGGCTGGAGCTGCTGGCTGCGCTACACTACCTGAAGCTGTCTGCTGGGACTGTGCCATCGGGACTGCTCTTGGACATTCTCGAGCCATATGCCCCTCCTGACCACATCTGAAACAGGCTGTCGTCCCAAACCGACATACTCCCCTGTGCGGCCTTCCACACCTTGCACAAACTACATTATCCGCACCAGAGCTTGAGCCACTCCCAAATCCCAGACTGGACTTGACTTTGCTCCAGAACTTGTTCTTCTTAGTCTTGGCTTTGCCCCATCTCTTGCTGCCTGAAGTTGCTGCACTCAGGGTAGAGGGATCTAACCTTCCCCCACCCGGAGTTTTAGGACCAGAAGACTGTGCCACTGACTGCTTAACTGTCCCCTGAATGATGGCACTGGCCTCCATTTTTCTGGCCATATCTA
Organism: Manihot esculenta; assembly: GCF_001659605.2. Lineage (NCBI taxonomy): Eukaryota > Viridiplantae > Streptophyta > Magnoliopsida > Malpighiales > Euphorbiaceae > Manihot > Manihot esculenta. The sequence continues at coordinate 8,284,219 of NC_035170.2, forward strand.
CTATGGCATGGAAGCTCTCCCTGTCCACTGACTGAATCAAGGAGGAATACCTGGAATGAATTTTCATGACATACCTCCTTGACTTCTTCGAATCTGTATCCAGACTCTGCCCAGCAAAAGGCAACAGCTCCAAGAATCTGTCGGTGTACTCCTCTACACTCATTTCATCTGTCTGCCTCAACTGCTCAAACTCTATCATCTTCAATTCTCTTGAACTGTCAAGGAAAGCCCATCCTGCAAACTCGTTTGCAGACTCCTCCCATGATAAGCTTTCCACCCTCGGGCTCACATAATTCTTAAACCACTCTCGGGCTTTCTTGTATTTTAATGTGAACCCAGCCATCTGGATGACTCTACTGTCATCCGCTCCTAACTCCTCTGTAATTGCCTTGACCCTCTCAAGATACACAAACGAGTCATCACCTGATTCAAACTGGGGAGCACTCAGCTTCATATATTCAGTCATCTTGACTTTGCTCCCACCAGATGAGCTAGGCTTAGGTATATGGGTTGCTGGAACTGTGGGTTCTGCTGATGGTGGAGGAGGTGCAACATTTTCTGAGGTAGGGTTAGCTAGATTTGGATAGTAGGGTGGGGGTGGATACATTGGGTATTGTGAGTATGGTGGGTAGTAGGGTGGGTAAGGTATGTGTGTGGGATAAGGGGTAAAGCTAGGGTAATCCGATGTACCTCCCATCGAATACCCGGGATGTTGAGAGAAGTGCGGGTAGTGGGGTGGCTGAACAAATCCCGAGGCCTGAGTGCCTCCTTGGGACTCTCCCATACCTTCTTTTGACATGCTAACTCCCAGACTGTCATCCCTCCTCTGCTCTACATCCATATCATCCCCCATATCCTCTGACATTCCTCCCTGAACTGTTCCCCTCACTGATCTGCTTCTACCCAGATCCAGAGACCTTCTAGGGTCTCTTGCTGCTCTTTCTCTGTTAGACCTACTAGACATTGCCCTAGGCAATGCAGGAGAACGGGCGCTCATGCCCTCATCCTCAGGTGGCACTCCAGTCAATCGTGCAGATCGACGAGTTCCTCTCATCCTGTTTTCTGAAAAAACAGTACATAACAAGCAAACATTAGCATCATATGGTTCATGTGGAAACACATGAACCCGCGTCACATACATAACATATCATTAATGCACATGCATATTATCATGGCATTTCACATCATCATACAAGACAGGACTCCACATCCTATCCTAGTGGACATGATCTTTCCTATTGTGCTTGACCTCTTATAACATCTATGAGCCCGACACTCTAGGTCCGACCATATGAACCTAGGGCTCTGATACCACTCTGTAACGATCCAAAAATCGGAGCGCTACCGGCACTAGGATCCAGATCGGCTTAAGGCCGCCGGGATTCGTAGCAAGCCTGACATATAACCTGTGAACCTGTCAAATCCCATACATGATCATACATACTCATAAACCTGTAAACTTTTTCTTTCCATAAACCAAGCTCAACCTGTGCATATTCATAACATCACATAAACCACACACTGGAGCCCTCATCAAATGCTCCAATGGGGTATCATAATAGACATGAATTAAGCTTGGTTGAACATAAACATCATAAAACATTCTATGGATCATGTATCAAAAGGGATTACTATACAAACTCGGTCAAGCACAATTTCTAAACCTCAATACATCATCATTACATATCATAACTGTATAAGACATTACATTACAATTTAATCATGTCCACTGCTAGCTATTACATAACCATGACTTTACTCTATCCGACTTCCTGCTCTATCCTGTACCTGCAAGCCTGGGGGTAAAGGGAGAGGGGTGAGCTAAAAAAGCCCAGTGAGTAGAGCCATAAAAATATATTAACAAACATGCTCCAATGAAATGCATCATAACACAGACAATTCACATAAGGGTTGGGTGAACTTGTCACCAAATAGTCCCAGCTTCCTTTGTGCCAGGCCGTAGCATGGGGTCCTGGTCTTCCTGTCATATCATACATTACTTACCATTGCCCCAGGGCCTCCTCTAGGCTCCTGGTCTTCGAGTCCCATATCCGTGCCAGGCCGTAGAATGGGGTCCTGGTCTTCCTGTCAGGGACTAATTGGGTCATCCAACATTCACCCACATCAACAATAAAGAATGCAATGCAACATCTTCGTGGAATCTAATGCAATCATCCTATTTCATACTCATGATGCATGAAACATGATAAACATTTAAATTTCTCAATTTAAAAGATTAAGTTTAGTTCCACTCACCTCTGGCTGACTCTGACAACACTGAAGCAGCTGAACTCACTGCTGGGGTCCTCGGTTCCTCGGGTCCGAACCTACACAGGTGGACTCAAATGAGGGACCAAACATACTAGAACATGACTCTAAAATACTCTCCAAAAACCCCCTTAAAACACCTCAAAACAATCATGCAAAACATGCAAAGGAAGGCTGAACAGGGCACTTTCGGCGGCAGGTTCGGCGGCCGAAAGTCCCTCAAGAGCCGAAAGTCAGGCAGGTTCGGCGGCACCTTCGGCGGCCGAAAGTGCCCTCCAAAGACGAAAGTCTCTTTTCGGGGGCAGGCTTCGGCAGCCGAAAGGCTTGCCTTTCCCAGCCATGTTCGGCTGCCGAAAGTCCTTCGGCTGCCGAACCTGGTTTTTGCCAAAGGGCAGAAACTTCAGCTCCTCATGCCCAAATGCCTCCCAAACCTTCCAAACATGCATTTTTCCTATTCTACAACACACATACTCAAGCATACAAGCTCCTAGGGGCTTCAAACTATCTTAAACCCCATCTACAACATATCAAACAACCACATTGTCCACACATGCACAGTAAACCCATAAACTCATAAAACCCTACACATGCATTTCTACCCCAAGAATCAACTTAAAACTTACTTAAAACATGCAATGAGCTTAAGATCGGCTCTTACCTCTTGAAGATCGAGAGAGAAACGACCTAAACTCGGAGATGGGAGGGGTTGAGTTTCCTTGAACCTCAAAGTTCCAAAACTTGCTCAAATGCTCAAAAACTTCAAAAAAAAGTGAAAAACTCATGAAAATCTTGAAAGATCTGAAGGAAGAAACTCAAGATTGGTGAGGGATGGCGGGGAGCTCACCTTGGCCGACGATGGGGAGAAAAACTCGCCCGTTTTCGGATAAGGGACCCCTTTATAGGTGGCTGGCCAGGCCACGTTCGGGGGCCGAACGTGCCTCCGCAACGCATGCAAGTTCGGCGGCCGAACATGAGGTTCAGCGGCCGAACCTGGACTGCCCTCACTTATGCCTTCGGGGGCCTAAGGCTCACCTGAAACGCATGCATGTTCGGCGGCCGAACCTGAGTTTTCCTCCAAGGTTGTTTTCATGCAAAAACTCATTTTCTATCATGCTTAAAACATTAAACACATTAAAACATTTCATGAAAACATGGTTTTACCCTTCTAGAGATTTCCGACATTCGAGATTCCACCGGACGGTAGGAATTTCGATACCGAAGTCTAGCCGGGTATTACACATATAACCTCCTTTCTGGAGAAAAATACACAACAACTGAATCATTCACAGATTCCATCGTTCAACATGGTATCAAAGCAATTCTGATCCTAGAAGAATTGCTTTCCGAATTTCATATTTTGAAACCACCACCATAGCTTACCATCTGCAATATTGTATTTTGTATTTTCCAACACCATTATTGTTCAGCCACAACAGAGGTCCAACAAAATATGGAGGACAAATCACAACTTACAGCTAACGTTACCCACTTAGGTATTGTTGGTAAGGCAAATGTACTCTCTGCAACTTCTAATAATAGTACTTGGATTATTGATACAGGTGCATCTGATCATATAACTAGAGATTTAGGGCGGTTACAATCCATTCGTGCTTTTTCACAATCTGTTATATCTACAGCTAATGGTGGTACTTTTTCAATTACTGGAGAAGGATCAGTAATCTTGTCTAGTACCTCTACTCTAGATACTATCTTGATTGTTCCATCTCTTGAATATAACCTTTTGTCGGTTAGCAAAATAACCTCTTCTCTTGTGTGTACTGTAACTTTTTGTCCCTCATTCTGTGTCTTTCAGGATATTCTGACTCGAAAAATTCTTGGTTATGGTGTTAAAAGGGGGAAACTCTATTACTTGGATTTGACAAGAAATGAAAAATAGAAAAATAACCTTGCATGTCAAACGAGTAGTAAAGACAAAGCTCAAGCAACTGTTTGGTTATGGCATCAGTGATTAGGACATATTTCATTTGGATATCTTAAGGAATTGCAACCACATCTTTTTTCAAATTTGAATATTTTAGACTTTCATTATGATACTTGCGAACTGGCCAAAAGTCACCGTATTTCTTATTTACTATACTTAAATAAATGTTCTGAACCATTTATGATTATACATTCTGATATTTGGGACTTTGCAAAAATTTCTTCTATTTCTAAAGCATGATATTTTGTCACATTCATTGATGAGTGCACACGAATGACTTAGGTGTCTCTGCTTCACAAAAAAAGCGATGTTCTTACAGCATTTCAGGAATTCTACAATATGGTGGGCACTCAATATCAAAGGCAGATTCGTGTTTGGCAAACTGACAACACACTAGAGTTCTTGGATACAAACTGTGGGAAGTTTCTAAGCGAAATAGGGATTCGACATCATACTTCTAACACCTATACTCCACAACAAAATAGCTTGGCAGAAAAAAAAAAGGCAAATCATGGAAGTTGTTCGTGCTTCTCTCTTTGGCGTGAATATGCCTCTGTTCTCCTGGGGAGAAGCAGTGAAGTCTACTATTTATCTAATTAATCGGGTCCCCTCTCGCGTACTTGATTTCCAAACTCCTCAACAAAAGATGCAAACTTTTTTCTCACTGTCACATGTCCCAAATCTTAAACCAAGGGTTTTTGGTTGCACAGTATATGTCCATATTCTAAAAATTTTGTGGAATAAACTTGATCCTTGTGCTAAACGATGTATATTTGCTGGCTACTCCGATTTCTAGAAGGGATACCAATGCTATGATCCACATACAAAAAGATTACATGTGACCTTGGATGAATCAGAACCATACTATTCAGGGGGAGTCACACCTCCTTCTCTTCAGGAGGGAGAGCTTTAGTGAAGAGAATGTGCTACAAGAAATAATGACAAATTTCTTAGAACTAGAGGAAGTAAGTAAAATTTTTCAGCATAACAGTCAGCAAGGTTCTTCTGAAAGATGTGATGAAGATTTATTAATTCCTTCTGGAAAATTACAAATACCAACGTCTGCTGAAGAATCACCAACATTTGAAGAGTTGCCCATGATAACACCATCAACCAAAGAATTAACTCAGAATATCCTAGACACCAACATTTCTACTCAGGTAAACCCGAGTCCTATACTTGATGAGTGTAATGAAATAAGTAACTCTTGTGACAATTTGGCTCCTAGATATCCACAAAGATCAAATAAGGGTGTACCAAGGAAACAGTATGAACCTGACCTTAAAGCTAATTTCAAGTATCCAATTAGTAATTATTTTTCTACTCATAGATTGTCCAAGTCATATGCATTTACTATTAATCAATTATCCATAGTATCTATTCCTAGTAGTGTGCAGGATGTCTTAGCAGATCCAAAATGGACAAAGGCGATGAACGAAGAGATGGAGGCCCTACAAAAGAATTCTATATGGGAACTTGTTCCTCTACCTGAAGGAAAGAAGACAGTTAGATGTAGATGGGTATACGCTGTGAAACTTAAAAGCAGATGGAAGCATTGATAGATATAAGGTGAGGTTGGTTGCAAAAGGATATACATAAAAGTATAGAGTAGATTATCAGGAGACTTTTGCACCAGTGGCCAAGCTCAACACAATTCGTATCCTTATTTCTGTAGTAGCAAATCGATGTTGGCTTTTGAATCAATTTGATGTTAAAAATGCTTTTCTTAATGGAGATTTGGAGGAGGAAGTCTATATGGAGGTCCCACCAGGGGTTAAACGGAATACTTCAAATAGAAATGAAGTTTGTAAGCTAAAGAAATCGTTGTATGGGCTTAAACAATCACCTAGAGCTTGGTTTGGGAGGTTCACCTCAACGATGAAGGCATTTGATTATAAACAGAGTAATTCAGACCATACTTTATTTATCAAACACAAAAGGGAAGGTAACAGCTTTAATTGTGTATGTCGATGATATGGTCTTAACAGGAGATGATCCTTGTGAAATGAAGTTATTGCAGAACTATTTGGCTGCTGAATTTGAAATGAAGGATCTTGGGCAACTTAAATATTTCTTAGGTATTGAAATAGCAAGATCAGAACGAGTGATTTCCTTTTCACAGCGGAAGTGCATTCTGGATTTGTTGACTAAAACTGGAATGCTTGCCTGCAAACTAGTAGAAACTCCGATGGAGGTGAACCATAAACTCGGTTTGTTTACAGAACAAATTCCAACAGATGTGGAACGCTATCAACGATTGGTTGGGAGATTGATCTATTTGACTCACACGAGGCTAGACATAGCATATGTTATAAGTGTTGTAAGTCAATTCATGCATAAACCAAGTGAATAACACATGAATGCAGTATACCGGATCTTGAGATACCTGAAAGGGGCTCTAGGCAAGGGACTATTATTCTCAAAGAATGGTACTTCAGACATTGAAGGATACACAGATGCTGATTGGGCAGGCGATCAATCAATAACGCAATCTACTGTAGGTTATTTTACTTTCATGGAAGGGAATCTGGTTACATGGAGAAGTAAAAAATAAAAGGTTGTGGCACAGTCAAGTGCAGAGGCCGAATTCAAAGGTATGGCGTATGGTTTATGCGAGCTATTGTGGATTAAGAGCGTTCTAAAAGAATTGAGAATAGACAATGCAAGCTCAATGAAACTTTACTGTGATAACAAGGCTGCAATTAAGATTGCACAGAATCCCATACAACATGATCACACCAAACATGTTGAAGTTGATCGGCATTTCATCAAGAAAAAGCTAGACCAGAAGATTATATAGTTCCTGTTTATCAAGTCAGAAGACCAGTTAGCTAATATACCCACTAAAGCAGTGTTTGGAAAGATATTCCATGATATGGTTGACAAGTTGGGCATGATAGATATCTATACTCCAACTTGAGGGAAAGTGTTGGAATGAACTACCTAATTAGGAGTAGATTACGTAATCATAGGGATTTGCAGATCTGATATATATTGTTTCATTTACAGGCTTATCTTGTTTTCTTAGAATATGATTACTTTCTTTTTCTCTTCTGATTTTATGTTGTAAATGTATCTATATATAACCTTCTTTCTGGAGAAAAATACACAACAACCGAATCATTCACAGATTTCATCGTTCAACAAATTTTAATAAAAATAATAATAATATTTGTTATATTACTCTTAAATTAAATTAAATATCTATACAAATAATATAAACCTAATTAATATTTCACTTTTTGAATAAGAAATTATAAAAATATTTAAAAATTCTTTGAATAATAAAATGTTAATTATTTAGAAAAAAAAACTCATATATTGAGAATACTTATACATTTAAAATCATATGATTTTTTTTAAATATTAATTAGAATCATTTATCTTTATCCACTAAACGTCAAGTTTTTACTAGTATTGTAAACGAACCAAACTATTCATAGCTATTCGAGACTCGCCTTGATAAAAATTCGATCTGACTCGATTTGATTTCTAAACGAGCTGAGTTCGAGCTTAATTTTTAGGCTTGTTTATTAAACGAGTCAAACTTGAGCTCTGTAGTATTTGGCTCGTTAAGATTCATGAGCTAACTCATTAAGAGGTTCGTGAACAGACTCGTTAAGTGACTTATGAATGGGCTCGTTAAGAGGCTTGTGAACCGGCTCGTTAAGAGACTCGTGAACAGACTCATTAAAATACTCGTGAACAGACTCGTTAAGATGCTCGTCGAGCAGACTTGTTAAAAGACTCGACTCGATTCGATTACACCCCTTGCCACTTAATCTATTTATTATATATATTGTTAAGTTTTATATTTTTATCCCTTAATTATATAACTATATTATTAATTTATATATTTATTTTTCACCATATATGTAGATACTTTTTTTAAACTATTAAATCTCTTAATAAACTCATTGCAAGAATTTTAAGAAATACTAAACATTAATATTCCGTTAGTGAACAATTCCACTAACGGATCTGTGACGGATTCATTTCGTTGGGAAAAACCTCGTTGGTAAATTATTCACTAACGGAATTCGTATCCGTTAATGTCACTAACGGATCACCAACGGATTTGTTTGTTGGTGTCACTAACGGATTCCATGTCCGTTAGTATTGGAATAGATTTCTTTACATATGCTTCACTAACGGAATGCAATTTCGTTGGTAATCCGTTAGTGATTAATTGAATGATGTTGTTTTCTTTTGTGACGAACATGAATTCGTTAGTGACACCAATGGAAATTCTGCTGGTAATCCGTTAGTAAATCATAAAATTACAAAATCATCCATATATTTTCAATCATTATCAATACACCCTGCACTGTACCCTTTACATCCATCATCATCATCCTGGACATTTTGGACATTATTAAACTATATATGTAAAAAATCAAATTAATCATTAAAATATATTTAAAACTTAAAGATTTTGTACAACAATTATAATTTAAAATAAAAATTACCAACTGGTCATAATAAAAGATATATACTAAACTAAACTAGCGAGCTTATCATCTGTATCATCATCACTGTCTGTATGATGATCACCAATGATAGGGGCATCATCATGCCGCTGCTGTGGAGATGGAGCTGGAGTTGCCCTAGGAGCATATGTCTGAGTGGATGTCCCAACACCCTGTTGTACCATGCATAAATGCCTGCAACTCCTCCACCACTGTGTTAAGTCAACCATTCTCTGTCTCTAGCCGATCAATTTGATTCTGCATCCTGTTCGTTGCTTCAATGGTAGTAGGATCCACTGGGGGTGCAGACGTGTATAAAGTGGAACACTGAGATGGCTCATGAAAATATGCAGAAGTCTGGGACCCTAATCCATAAACTCGACTCTTTTTTTGCCCGCCAACCGCTTCGTAGTAAAGCTGAGCCTCATTTATGGGTGTTGGCTCATTGCTTCCCTCCTGTTGCTGTGTTGCTGCCTCCTTTAGTTGTATGTATTTATCTTGCATTATAAATTTAAAATAACGTATTAGTAAAACGATTTATGTACATCAAAATTGTTTATAAATACATTTATTATCAACTTACATAAATAGCTTTTGACCTAGCATCAACAAACTCCTCCGTCCCCTTTCTCTTATGTGTGGTCTCGAAAAACTCATGAAGATATAGTTCTCTTCTTAGTCTTTCTCTCTGTTAGCAATTATAAGAAGTATAACAATTCGCATCGCAAAAAAATAGTTATAAAAAAAATAAATATTAAAGGGATTACTAATATTATCCTCTGCTGATGGATATATTGTGAAACTGATCCGTAAACGTGTCTGGAAATATCAGATCCAACCCCTCCAGTCTCACATGATAATTACATGATAATTACATTAAAATAAATAATAATACAAAAATTTAAATTATATAATAATTAATTAATATATTGATAATCACGTGTTTAATTAATTATTAGATACGCCAGATTTATTTTATTAGGTGCGTCAAATTATTTTTGAGAAGTGCAGGTGCACTGGGTAATGCATCAGCAAAGTGCAGTGCACCTGCTGGTGCACTTGCCAAGTTTCTTGGGTTGGGACTTGGGGGACTTGGGTTGTACTGAAAGAAAAAGCCCAGAGACCACGAGAAAGGCAACGTCTGGCTGTGGAGGTTCCTTCTCTTTCCTCGATTTCAAAAGGCACAGGCCGAGCTGGAACTGGAATGCATAAAATGAAGTTGAACCCAGTTCAAATCTAGTACAAAGACGATTTTTTTTTTCTCTGTGAAATTGCTCAGTAGATGTATTCTCTGTAATTTTGTAATCTCTCGTTTGATTGGTTTGCGACCTGCCATTTTCTTCGTTATTTCGATTGCTTTTTCTTGCTGCTATTCATGTCTGCCCAAGCGCAAAGTTGTTTAATCCTCGGTGATGGTATACATTATGCGACGCCAATTATATCCTCGACGAGGACAAGCGAACAGAGTTGGTGCGAGGTATACTGCAAATGATGCTAGGCCTGTCCAGTTCCCTCTTTTTCTGGGACCAAATTAAGCAGTGTTTTCGTGTTGCCAGAAGTGGGATATATGTGACTCACCTTTCCTTTTCAAGCCTTCAGAACCTTCTCAATCAGTTCCTATATTCTGCTACTTGTTTACAACTTGTTCAACTTAATGTCAATAAATTGGAATCGGAGACCCACATGCCTACATTGAGAGCTTTTGCATCTGCTGTTACTCAGTGGCTTAAGGTCTGTCACTATTTGATGCTACTAATGAAATGTTTAATTTGGTTGATTTCTTTTGCTTTTTTCTAATAATATGCTATTGTAGAGGTTGAGAGATATTGCTTTAAAGGAAGAAATTAAGATTTGCAACTCCGACATTGGAGTCACTCCCACCCTTTTGGGATTGTCAAGTTCCTTATCCAGGTCAGTGTTTAGCAGAGTTCTTCAATTTGAAGTTTCTTCAGTGTATCAGGTCACTCACATTCAACAACATTTTTGTTACGTTTTATTTGGTGTCATGAACATTGCATGTATGGTGGTTTCTTCTTCTTCTTTTATAATTTTTTTTTTTTAAAATTGGAATCCGCTGATAAATTTTCTTGATATTAGTCTTTGCTCAGGTGCTGAATGTTTATTGCAAATAGTGCATGAAGCTATTCCGCAAGCGTACTTTCAGCCTAATACATATATTCCAGCATCTGAAATGGCTGTTCGTATTCTAGACTACCTCTATAAGAAATTGGATGAAGTGTGTCTTGTGCAAGGTGGTGAGGTTGTGACTACTTCCTTTTCAGTATTGTTTTGCAATTCTTGCGGCTTGCTCTTCTTTTATAACTCATGCTAATTTCAGGAGGAAGCTTATCTTATGGTGCTTCATATTCTTGTTGGAAGTTTATTACCATATATTGAGGGACTTGATTCATGGCTTTTCAAAGGATCACTTGATGATCCTTTTGCGGAGGTAATCTAAGTCATTACCTTTTTTATTTCCGGTCTAAAAATGGTTTTTCTTGAGAGTATCCATATACCGCGCTCTAGAATTCCCAGATTGTAAAATGAGATTTTGCACGCCTGACTCATTTGGCTTTCTTGAGTTTTCTGCCATTTCTTACTTCCAATATTTCTAGGAAATCCTTATTAATTCTGTCATCTTTAGGTCTCTGTATTTCTCTTGATGAAATATTATGTATGCCTTTTGTTAAGTTGATTTCATTAAGATGATAAGAAAGTTAAACAATCTATAAAAATTGACACAGTGCTTTTCATCTTTTTTCTCTCTATAGATGTTCTTTTATGATAATAGAGGAATCTCAGTTGATGAGTCTGAGTTCTGGGAGAAAAGCTATCAATTTAGACAAGTACAAAGTCAGAAGTTTGATGTTGTGAACTCCTTACTAAACAACAAAAAGGAAATAGGTGAAAAAGATTCTGTTTCATTGTCTATGTCTGTGAAGATCAAGGAGCAGAACAATAAGGAACTTCAAGTATGTCCTTTGTTTATTAAGAACATCGCAAAATCCATTGTCTCTGCTGGAAAATCATTGCAGCTTATTCGCCATGTTCCTATGTCTTACTCTGTGGTATCTGGCAAAAGTGTTGACAATGAGATTGATGGCTTTGGAGGTTCTGTGGATGATAAAGATCCACATATTCGGCAAGAGATCATAGCAGGGTTAGCCCTGCCTGAGATTTTCAGTATTTCAGTAGCAGGCCTCATAGGCCATGGTGATCATATCTCAAAATACCTTTTACAAGATGATCCATGCAAATCTGAGATTGTCCATTCTCTGCTTTCTGAGACGGTCAGGGAAATGGTTAGAAATGGGAATTGGGAAAGGTGGCTAACTTTTAAATGCTCAAAGAATATTTGTCGCGAGGTCTTGGCCAAGACAGTATCACATGAAAAAGTGCTTAATGTGGAATCTACAAATAAGGATGAGATTGGGATTTCTGACATTGAAGAAGAGTGTATGACTGCAGGTATGGTGGATGAGTTGCCCCTCCAAAGTTCATATTGTCCAGAAAATCCAGTTATCACTGTGTGTAAAAATTTACTTGATGAGCATAAAGATTTCTGGAAAATGTTGAACTTACCCAAGAATTTTCATCTACCCCCATTAAATGATGAGGTCTTATGGGAGTCTGTATTTGGTTGTGAGAATGGGCTGCTTTCTGCAGTTAATGGAACTAATTATGCTTTTGGTTTCCAGTTTGGTAAATCTGAATATGTTCGTTAACAAGAGGACATAAAGCAGCTAAAACTCTTGTTTCCTTTTCCCACCCTTCTTCCTTCTTCCCAGGTATTACCAGATTGATTAATGTCTAGCTCTTAAAGGTTTATGATGACTGTTTTTGAATAGTCTTGCCATTTGGAAACAGGATGATATCTGTATGTCAGAGCTCTTGCCTTTCCAGAAGAATAGCACCCTTGCATCAAGAGTGCTCAGCTGGATTCAAAGCATTGAACCTAGAATAATGCCACTTCCACTGGTTATTATCCAAGAATGCCTAACTGTCTACATTAAGAAGCAGGTAAATGCTTAAATCTATTAAACGAAAATTTCACTCTTTTCTTCTTCATCCCTATATACCTGAATAGATTGAGAGCCAATTCATTCTCCAATTTGGACTAGGAATATAATGCTTCATAGAGGAAACCTGCTCTCCTTTTCTTTTGGTAGTATGTTGTTTATATGTCCAGATTCTTCACTTCTTTTATATCACAGGTGGATTATATTGGCCACCTTATATTGTCAAAGTTGATGAAGGATTGGAGATTAATGGATGAGCTTGGTGTTTTACGTGCCATATACTTGTTAGGTTCAGGTATATTCTTGCATGTTGAATGTCTGATCTCTGGTCTCTGTCAGTCATTAATCTGAAATTTTCACTGGCATGCATGTTGATTGAATGCTGTCTTCAGGTGATCTACTGCAGCACTTTTTGACTGTGATTTTTGGTAATCTCGACAGAGGGGAAACGTGGGATGATGATTTTGAGTTAAACTTAATACTACAGGTGCAGTTAGTGATCTAAGTGAAGTATCATGCCTTGCACATGGCTAAATTCAATTTTCTTCTCAATTCTACTCCCTCCACCTATTAGAAAATAAATTAAAGTTATTTCAAACTGGAAGTTATTATTATATTCTTCTTGAGGATGGATTGATTGCTGCTCCACCTTTTTTGCCTAAAATACATGTTATGGTGTCTCCCTCTATACAACAGGAATCCATCAGGAATTCTGCTGATAGCATGCTACTAAGTGCTCCAGATTCATTGTTTGTGTCCATCACGAAGAATCATGGTTTTGACAGTGATGAGCTACCTATTACACCAACTCTTGCCTCAACAACTCATAAGAGTCGTCCCCACAGCTTTGGAATAGATGGTCTCGACTCTCTGAAATTCACATACAAGGTCTGTTATAGTGTCAAGGAGGCTTGAATTTGTTTTGAAAATCGATATCTTCACTGAATCACTTCCAAATGTGACAGGTCCCCTGGCCACTTGAACTTATTGCTAATGCAGAGGCCATTAACAAGTATAACCAGGTATTTTGGTTAGTGTTGGAGTTGTCATAGTGTTTTCTTTTTCCTTGTCTGTTCTTCATCTGTACTCTGTTGTAGGTGATGAGGTTTTTGTTGAAGGTCAAGCGTGCCAAATATGCACTTGACAAAGTTCGGAGGTGGATGTGGAAGGTTCTTTTTTTATCTTCTTTCTGGAGATCCTAATCTCATTTAGCCTTTTAGTTAATTGATTAGAGCATATTTCTTGTGTTCTGATAGAAGGAAATATGTTGCATGTTACCGGAAGGGAAAAAAATTGTTATTTAAGGGAGCCATTTTCTCTAATTTGCAACTTGATCATCTGTTATTATCCCTTCCAGGGCAGAGGTGCTGTGACAAACAACTGCAAGCATCACTGGTTAGTGGAGCAGAAACTCCTCCATTTTGTCGATGCCTTCCACCAGTATGTAATGGATAGGGTAAGAATTTGGTGAAATTACTTTGATGGACAAAATGGTCAAAATTGTCAAGGGATGTGGACCATAATGACACAGATACAGATGTTAATGTCACGTTCTTAACTGCCAAACATGGGAACATTATTGAATTTATTTAGTGATTTTCTCATATATATGGAAATTTTCTACATGCGCATTTGCTAGTGCATTATAGAAGTAAAGGCATTATATTTGAATCATGATGGCAGCTGGATGTCATACAAATTTGATATAGGTATAAACTGCCTCTGAAGTTTCCTTATTAGGATTCATTATGCTGGGGCAACAACTGGCACTTTCCTTCATTTTTCAAAATTTTCTTCCTGCAGTTTGGTGGTTTCATGGCTTTGTGAACCAACTTTAGTTATGGTTGCATTTTCAAGGCATTCCTCTATTTTCATTTCTCTCACTCTCACAGACACATACACACAAAAATGCGTTGCTGTCTCAATGTATCTTGTCTTAGTGTTTACTTATGGCTATAATGACATACATATGTAGGTCTATATCTTTTGCTTACTGCATTTAGTCTATATATTTTAGTTCACTATGTAAAGATGGCTATAGCTGAAGCTTCCTTTGAGCAACCCAAAACTCAAAGTTGGCCTTTTTTTATGATTTAAATGAATTCTCTGTTTATTTCAGATCTCCAGAGTGCTTTTGTCTTTTTGTCTTTCACTTTGTACGTGATTGTAGCTTCATGTTAAATTGGAAAGATTTATATAACAATTCCAGTGATGGGTTCTTTGGGGCACATTTTGCCACTGCTAATCTCTGTCTCTGACTAGGATTTGTGTGCAGGCATACCACAGTGCATGGCATGAACTTTGTGAAGGTATGGCAACAGCTGGATCTCTGGATGAAGTCATTGAAGTACATGAGGCCTACTTATTATCAATTCAGCGGCAATGCTTTGTGGTTCCAGATAAGCTGGTGACTGATTGTCTCTCTTTTGAAATTGCAGTCTTTTCAAGTGATTAATTCTTCTTTTCTGCCTGTTGCCTTTTTTAAGAAAGAAGTGTTGTTTATTTTTGTTGATTTAATCAGTGGGCCTTGATTGCAAGTCGAATCAACATCATCCTTGGATTAGCTTTGGACTTCTACTCCATACAACAGACATTAAGTAGCGGTGGTGCAACTTCTGCAATGAAGGCCAGGTGTGAAATGGAAGTGGATAGAATCGAGAAACGCTTCGATGATTGCATTGGTTTTCTACTCAGAGTATTCTTCTTCTCTCTCTTTCACACACACACACAAGCATTCACATTTTTTATTCATCATTCTGTGCCTCTATATTGGGTTTTTTCTTTGCAAGATTAATTTATAAGTTTGGTTGGGCGAGTATGATGTATTGAAGCTTATGAACCACTAGGTGTGTGCCTTCACGTGCAATACATAATATAGTTGGAAGATTGTTATGGGGAAATGATTGTCTTTTCCTGACCATGCAGATCTTGTCTTTCAAACTCAATGTGGGGCAATTCCCTCATTTGGCTGATCTTGTGACTAGAATTAATTACAACTATTTCTACATGTCTGATAATGGAAGCTTAATGACTGCCACTGGCTCTGAAACTGTTAGTTCAAGATTGGGGAAAGTCTTTGGAGCTAGAATGGACTAATTAAATTAATGCAGGATAGTTTATGATGGCATGTCTCTGAAAATGGGATACGAGGATATGTTTTACTGAAGAATTCTTTGGGTCTTTCATAACAGTGCTGCATAAAATAGTCAGCGTGTAGAATTTGCAAATTTTCTAGTTCAACGGGAAGAAGGGAAAAGCCACAACACATGAGCTATATTTATTTTCTAGAATGTGCAAGTTGCTTAATCACTGCAGATTCCTTAAACATCAAACGCATTTCAGCTTTACTGAGATTGGTTGATGAAGATGCAGGAGATTGGTTGATGAAGATGCAGGAGTTGGATTTTTATTCCAAGAGTCTTTTATATGTATAATTTCCCTTTTCTTACCCCATATATTTTATAGATATATATGTAAACTTCTGCTTGTTGATTAATTTTAAACGTAAAGGTCTGATGTTTTTCATGCTCTTGGCTTTGTAATGTGATTAGCCTCCTTGGTTTCATGATTTTTTTTTTTTTTAATTTTATTTGCCCAGTTGTATGCATCCTTGTATTGCAGCCGCAGGAACCAAAAATTGATAACTTGAAAAGTTAAAAAAAAAAAAAAATCTTTCTGTGAGATAGTTTACCCTTCCTTTTATAATCCTCCCCATACCCTTCCTTTTATAATCCTCCCCAGTGGTAGTAGAACTCAGTAAGACATATATGCTTTTATTTTTACTATTTCAAAATTAATCACTTAATCCTTACATTATGATTAGTGAATTAAGATACTGAAATAAAAGTTAAATGTAAGGGAAATCCTCCTCATGTACTGTTTACTAAAATTTTCAAAGCTAAGCAATGTGGAGGGTATATAACCAATTCACCACATATATAAGTTTTTTTTTTGGCAAAATGCATTTTTAAATTTCAGAAATTTTATTTATTTATTTTATTATTTTAGGTGTTTAGATTTGATTCCTTGAAATTTTAGTTGTTTAGATTTGATTCTTTCGTGAGAGAAGCTGGGAGCAATATCTTTTCTTCCGATGAGAAATCGGAGAAAATCAATTTTTGTGTATTGATTTGCAAAACCCTAATGAGAAATTATTGAATATTGATTTTCTAATTTTTGTTTAATTGCTATATTTGTAATCGATTAAAAAAATCAATTAAATTTATTTTTATAATTTTTTTTAATTCCAAAAAAATCTTTCAATTATTCAAATAATAAATAAACCAATAGATTTGAACTGAATTATATATAAAATTCATCTGATTTTTATCTAAACTTTAAAGATGTACCCTTAAAATAAATAAATATTAAATATTAAAAAAATAATGCAGAGGATGAGCAAATAACAAAAATCACAAAACAAAATTCAAAAAATCTTTCATATTGTAACAAAAAAAAGAATTATTATTCAAAAATTAAAATTTGGATTAGCAAAAATTAAATTAGATTATTTAAATAATAAACAGTATGAGAGAAACCATTCAAGAGAAAAGCAATTTCTAATCAACGAAGCCTCCTAGCCTCTCTTTCAGACTCGAGCAGAGTAAGAACATCACCAACTCTGACAGGACCTTTCACATTTCTTGTAATTTGACGTTTGGAGTGATCCATAAATTCAACTCTTACTTGAGTCACCTGTCCCCTTGATCCTGTCCTTCCAATCACTTTTATCACTGTTGCATTCTTTATTCCTGAATCCATTTCTAATGGATAAATTAACAAGAAAACAAAGTATCAAAAATTACCAAAATTTAAAATATCAAATAATGGTTATTCTGAAAATTAACAAAAAAAAAATAAAATAAAATTTAAGGTAAGAGATGTACCTTTTGCTTTGTGCAAAGGCTTTGTGGAGATAGGAGTGGTGAGAATATGGAAGGCTTATATAATGTGGTTATTCAGAGATTCAAAGAGAGAGATAAAAGGAATTTGTTAGTTATGGAGTGACTGAATTCTTATGCAGTTATGGATTGATTTAGGAGGATGTTTATTTTCAAATTGAAATCTACCAGAAGATATAAAATCTATTAATTGCAATTTTTTATCTGTTTTTTTTTTCTTCCATTATTTGAAAAAATAAAATAAAATCTACTATCAGAATTAAAAAATCAATAACATTATAGCTCTTATTGACCCTCTTCAATAACCAAGCCACTTAGAATTAGAATATTGTCAGATATTATTTATATTATTATTATTATGTCAAATCAGGGATTGAAACATGAATTAAACAGTCCAGCAAATCAAAGAATACCAAGTTTGTCGGGCTGCAGTTACAGGTAAAAAGAAAAATAATTCTGAAACCCCGGATAAATCAGCTCTTTATTATTTTAAATATTTTATATAGGAAAAATATTAAAAATAGAAAATATTATTTAATTAAATTTATTTTATTAAAAAATTAAATTACTGTTTAGTGATGAAATAGATTTATGTTATTCATAATTAATCTAAAATTTTAATTATTTAAAAAATTTAATAGATATAGAATGTTGGAAAAAAAATTGTAGGGATTAAAATAGTATAAAAGTAGAAAAAATTTATAAATTAATATTTTGTGTAAAAAAAATATTAGGAGATCGAAAAAAATTATTTAGTTAAATTTATTTTATTAAAAAATTAAAATACAATTTGGTAGTGAAATAAATTTATATTACTCATAATTAATCTGAAAATTTAGTTATTTAAAAAATTTAATAGATATAAGGTGTTAGAGAAAAAAATTTAGGGATTAAGATATTATAAAATTAGAAAAAATTTATAAATATATAAGTTGTAAATATTTTGTGTAGGAAAAATATTAGGATATAGGAAAAAAATTATTTAGTTAAATTTATTTTATTAAAAAAATTAAAGTACTATTTAATAGTGAAATAAATTTATATTATTCACAAAAATTTTAATTATTTAAAAAATTTAATAGATCTAAAGTTGGGAAAAAAAATTATAAAGATTAAAATAGTATAAAAGTATGAAAAATTTATAAATATAGAAGTTGTGAATATTTTGTGTACGAAAAATATGTGAATATTTTGTGTACTAAAAATATTAGAAGATGAGAAAAAATTATTTAGTTAAATTTATTTTATTATTAAAATTAAAGTAATGTTTAGTGGTGAAATAAATTTATATTATTTATAATTAATATAAAATTTTAATTATTTAAAAATTTTAATAAGTATAAGGTGTTGAGACAAAAAGATTGTATGGATTAAAATGGTATAAAAGTAGAAAAAATTTATAAATATATAAGTTGTGAATATTTTGTATAGGAAAAATATTAAAAGATGATAAAAAAATTATTTAGTTAAATTTGGTGAAATAAATTTATATTTTTTATAATTAATCTAAAATTTTAGTTATTTAAAAAATTTAATAGATATAGGACGTTGGGAAAAAAAATTATAGGGATTAAAACAGTATCCATGTTTGAAAAATTTATAAATATAAAAATTGTTGTAAATATTTTGTGTAAGGAAAATATTAGGGGATGGAAAAAAATTATTTAATTAAATTTATTTTATTAAAAGAATTACTCTAAAAATGGGATACGAGGATATGTTTTACTGAAAGTAAAATTTTCTGCCAGGAAGCAAATTCTTTGGATATGGGAAAAGTCACAACACATGAGCTATATTTAATCGCTGCAGATTCCTTAACATCAAAGGCATTTCAGCTTTACTGAGATTGGTTTGATGAAGATGCAGGAGTTGAATTTTTATTCTAGAGTCTTGCTTTTTATGTATAATTTTCCTTTTTTTTACCCCTATATTTTATAGATATATATGTAAACTTCTGCTTGTTGATTAATTTTAAACGTGAAGCTATAAATGGCTGTTGGTCGTTGTCCAAAGTCTGATATTCCCAGTCGTTGTCCAAGGTCTTATGCTTTTGTTTTTCATGCTCTTGAAGAGCAAAACCCTAAATTAGAAAAATTGATTGTATTTCTGTTTCCAATGAGAAATCCGAGAAAATCAATTTTTGTGTATTGATTTGCAACACCCTAACGAGAAATTGTTGAGTATTGATTTTCTAGTTTTTGTTCAATTGCTTTTATTATTCGTATAGCTATTAATCGATTAAAATAATCAATTAAATTTACTTTTACAATTTTTTTTAATTCTAAAAATCTTTTAATTACTCAAATAATCAATAAACCAATAGATTTGAGCTCAATTATATATGACATTCATCCGATTTTCATCTAAACTTAAAAGATTTACCCTTAAAATAAATAAATATTAAATATTAAAAAATAATTAATGTTATATTTTGAAAATTCAAAAAATGATCGAGAAAGGACGCGAAGAATGAGCAAATAAGAAAAATCACAAAACATAAATTCAAAGAATTTCTTCCAATTTGTACCAAATGAAAGGATTATTGTTTAAAAATCAGAACTTGCATCAGCAAAAATTAAATAAGATTATTTAAATAATAAATAGCAGGAGAGAAACTATTAAAGGTCCCACAAGCAATTTCTAATCAAAGAAGTCTCCTAGCCTCTCTTTCAGATTCCAATAAGAACATCACCAATTCTGACAGACCCTCCACGTTTCTTATAATTTGAGGTTTGGAGTGATCCATAATTAATTTATATTATTCATAATTAATTTAAAATTTTAATTATTTAAAAAATTTAATAGATATAGGGGTTGGAAGAAAATTATAGGGATTAAAATAGTATAAATGTAAAAAATTTAATAGATATAGAGGTTAGAAAAAAAATTATAGGGATTAAAATAGTATAAACGTAGAAAAAATTTATAAATATAAAAGTTGTTAATATTTTATGTAGGAAAAATATTAAGAGATGGAAAAAAATTATTTAGTTAAATTTATTTTATTTAAAAAATTAAAGTATAATTTAATGGTGAAATAAATTTATATTATTCATAATTAATATGAAATTTTAGTTATTTAAAAAATTTAATAGATATAGAGTGTTGGAATAAAAAAAATTGTAGGAATTAAAATGATATAAAAGTAGGAAAAATTTATAAATATACAAGTTGTTGTGAATATTTTGTGTAGGAAAAATATTAAGAGATCGGAGAAAAATTTATTTAGTTAAATTTATTTTATTAAAAAAATTAAAGTACTGTTTAGCTGAAATAAATTTATATTATTCATAATTAATCTTAAATTTTAGTTATTTAAAAAATTTAATAGATATAGAGCGTTGAAAAAAAAATTATAGAAATTAAAATAGTATAAAAGGATGAAAAATTTATAAATATAAAAGTTATTGTGAATATTTTGCATAGGAAAAAGTTAAGAGATAGAAAAATTTATTTAGTTAAATTTATTTTATTAATGAAATTAAAGTATTATTTAGTGGTGAAATGAATTTATATTATTTATAATTAATTTAAAATTTTAGTTATTTAAAAACTTTAATAAATATAGAGTGTTGTAAAAAAAATTAAAGGAATTAAAATAATATAAAAGTAGGAAAAATTTATAAAAATATAAGTTAGAGAATATTTTATACAAAAAAAATATTAAGAGATAAAGAAAAAATTATTTAATTAAATTTATTTTATTAAAAAAATTAAAGTGGTGAAATAAATTTATATTATTTATAATTACTCAAATAATTAATAAAGTAATAGATTTGAGCTGAATTATATATAATATTCATCCAATTATCATTTAAACTTCAAAAATCGACCTTTAAAATAAATAAATATTAAATATTAAAAAAATAATTAGAAATTTTAAAGAATGATCTAGAAAGAACGCAGAAAATAAGCAAATAAGAAAAATCACAAAAACATAAATTCAAAAAATCTTTCGCATTGTATCAAATAAAAGAATTATTATTAAAAAATTAAAAAATTAAAAATTGTATTAGCAAATATTAAATCAGATTATTTAAATAAAAAATAGTATGAGAGAAACCATTAAAGAGAAGAAATAATTTCTAATCAAAGAAACTTCCTAGTCTCTCTTTCGGACTCGAAAAGAATAAGAACATCGCCAACTCTGACGGGCCCTTCATGGTTTTTGTAATTTAACATTTAGAGTGATATATAAATTCAATTCTTATTTGAGTCAGCTGTTCTTCTGATCGCCTTTATCACTGTTGCATTATTTATTCCTGAAACTATTTCTAATGGCAAAATTAATAACAAAACAAAATATCAAACTATCAAAGTTTAAAATATCAAATAATAATTATTCTCAGATTTACTCGGATACACTTACCATCAGATTAAGTTTGTAAGTGCATTTATATTGTTATTATTATTATTATGTCAAATTAGAGATTGAAACATGAATTAAGCAGTCCAGCAAATCAAAGAATAAAAAGTTTGTGGGAATTTTTACAGTTACCGGTAAAAAATAATTTTGAAACCCTAGTTGAAAAAAAAAAATATTTATAGGGTGAATCAGTTCTTTATTATTTTAAATATTTTGTGTAGAAAAGTTATTAGGATAGGAGGAAAAAATATTTAGTTAAATTTATTTTATTAAAAATATTAAAATATTATTTAGTGGTGAAATAAATTTATATTATTTATAATTAATTTAAAATTTTAATTATTTAAAAAATTAAATAGATATAAGGGATTGAAAAAAAATTGTAGAGATTAAAATAGTATAAACGTATGAAAAATTTATAAATATAAAAGTAGTTGTGAATATTTTGTATAGAAAAAATATTAGGAGATGAAAAAATTTATTTAATTAAATTTATTTTATTAATAAAATTAAAATACTGTTTAGTGGTGAAATAAATTTATATTATTTATAATTAATTTAAAATTTTAATTATTTAAAAAATTTAATAAATATTGGGTGTTGGAAAAAAAATTATAGAAATTAAAATAGTATTAAAATAGGAAAAATTTATAAAAATATAAATTATTGAGAATATTTTGTGTATGAAAAATATTAAGAGATGGAGAAAAAATTATTAAATTAAATTTATTTTATTAAAAAAATTAAAGTGATGAAATAAATTTATATTATTTATAATTATTCAAATAATCAATAAATCAATAGATTTGAGCTGAATTATATACAACATTCATCTAATTATCATCTAAACTTCAAAGATTTACCTTTAAAATAAATAAATATTAAATATTAAAAAAATAATTAGAAATTCCAAAGTATGATCGAGAAAAGACCCAGAAAATAAACAAATAAGAAAAATCATAAAATATAAATTCAAAGAATCTTTTATATTGTACCAAATAAAAGAATTATTATTCAAAAATCAGAACTTGTATTAGCAAAAATTAAATTAAATTATTTAAATCATAAATAGTATGAGAGAAACCATTAAAGGGAAGAAACAATTTCTAATAGCAAAATTAATAGCAAAACAAAGTATCAAACTATCAAAATTTAAAATATCAAATAATGATTATTCTGAAAATTAACAAAAAAATTTATAACTTTTATCGATTCTCTTCAACAACCAAACCACTTAGAATTAGAATATTTTCAGATATTATTTATATTATTATTATTATGTCAAATCAGGGATTGAAACATGAATTAAGCAGTCCAGCAAATCAAAGAATACCAAGTCTATGGGGATTTTTGCATTTACGGGTAAAAAAGAAATTCTGAAACTCTAGTTGAAAAAAAAAGTTTTTCCCGACGCTTTATTTTAAATATTTTGTGTAGAAAAATTATTAGAATATGAAGAAAAATTATTTAATTAAATTTATTTTATTAAAAAAATTAAAATATTATTTAGTAGTGAAATAAATTTATATTATTCATAATTAATCTAAAATTTTAATTATTTAAAACTTTTAATAGATATAAGGGATGAAAAAAAAGATTATAAGAATTAAAATAGTATAAAAGTATGAAAAATTTATAAATATAAAAATAGTTGTGAATATTTTGCGTAGAAAAAATATTAGGAGATGGTGAAATTTTATTTAGTTAAATTTATTTTATTAATAAAATTAAAGTATTGTTTGATGATGAAATAAATTTATATTATTTATAATTAATTTAAAATTTTAGTTATTTAAAAAATTTAATAAATATTGTGTTGGAAAAAATAATTATAGGGATTAAAATAGTATAAAAATAAAAAAAATTTATAAAAATATAAATAATTGAAAATATTTTGTGTATGAAAAATATTAGGAGATTGAAAAAAATTATTTAATTAAATTTATTTTATTAAAAAAATTAAAATAATGAAATAAATTTATATTATTCATAATTACTCAAATAATCAATAAATCAATAGATTTGAGCTGATAACATTCATCCAATTATCATATAAATTTTAAAGATATATCTTTAAAAAAATAATTAGAAATTTCAAAGCATGATCCAGAAAAGACGCAGAAAATAAGCAAATAAAAAAAAATCACAAAACATAAATTCAAAGAATCTTTTGCATTGTACTAAATAAAAGAATTATTATTCAGAACTTGTATTAGCAAAAATTAAATCAGATTATTTAAATAATAGATAGCATGAGAGAAATCATTAAAGGGAAGAAGCAATTTCTAATCAAAGAAGCCTCCTAGTCTCTCTTTCAGACTCCAGCAGACTAAGAATATCACCAACCCCTCTAATAGGACCCTTCACGTTTCTTATAATATGACGTTTAAAGTGATTTATAAATTCAACTTTTACTTGAGTTAGTTGTCCTTCTAATCACCTTTATTACCGTTGCATTTTTTTTATTTCTAAAACTATTTCTAATGGCAAAATTAATAACAAAACAAAGTATCAAACTACAAAAATTTAAAATATCAAATAATGGTTATTCTGAAAATTAATAAAAAAATTTATAACTTTTATCGACTCTCTCACTTAGAATTAGAATATTATCAAATATTATTTATATTATTATTATTATGTCAAATCAGGGATTGAAACATAAATTAAACAGTCCAGCAAATCAAAGAATACCAAGTTTGTGGGGATTGTAAAAAAAATTCTGAAACCCCTAGTTGAAAAAAAAAAAAAAATTTTCCAATCAGGATGAATCAGTTCTTTATTATTTTAAATATTTTATGTAGCAAAATTATTAGGATATGAATAAAAATTATTTAGTTAAATTTATTTTATTAAAAAAAATTAAAATATTATTTAGTAGTGAAATAAATTTATATTATTCATAATTAATTTGAAATTTTAATTATTTAAAAAATTTAATAGATATAAGGGGTTGAAAAAAAGATTGTAGGGATTAGAATAGTATAAAAGTATGAAAAATTTACGAATATAAAAATAGTTGCGAATATTTTGTCTAAGAAAAATATTAGGAGATGAAAAATTTTTATTTAGTTAAATTTATTTTATTAATAAAATTAAAGTACATTTTAGGGGTGAAATAAATTTATATTATTCATAATTAATTTAAAATTTTAGTTATTTAAAAAATTTAATAAATATTGGGTGTTGAGAAAAAATTTATAGGGATTAAAATATTATAAACGTAGGAAAAATTTATAAAAATATATGTTGAAAATATTTTGTGTATAAAAAATATTAGGAGATGGGAAAAAAATTATTTAATTAAATTTATTTTATTAAAAATTAAAATAGTGAAATAAATTTATATTATTCATAATTACTCAAATCAATAAATCAATAGATTTGAGCTGAATTATATATAACATTTATCCAATTATCATTTAAACTTCAAATATCTACCCTTAAAATAAATAAATAAATATTAAAAAAATAATTAGAAATTCCAAAGCATGATCGAGAAAAGACGCTGAAAATAAGGAAATAAGAAAAATCACAAAACATAAATTCAAAAAATCTTTTACATTGTACCAAATGAAAGAATTATTATTCAAAAATCAGAATTTGTATTAGCAAAAATTAAATCATATTATTTAAATAATAAATAGCACGAGAGAAACTATTAAAAAAAAGAAGCAATTTCTAATTAAAGAAGTCTTCTAGTCTCTCTTTCATACTCGAGCAGAGTAAGAATATCACCAACTCTGACAGGATTTTTACGTTGTTTGTAATTTGACATTTAAAGTGATTCATAAATTCAACTCTTACTTGAGTCACCTGTCCTTCCAATCACCTTTATCACTTGTTGCATTCTTTATTCTTGAATTTATTTCTAATTACAAAATTAACAACAAAATAAAGTATCAAACTACCCAAATTTAAAATATCAAATAATGGTTATTCTGAAAATTAACAAAAAAAATTTATAACTTTTAACCAAACCACTTAGAATTAGAATATTATCGGATATTATTTATATTATTATTATTATGTCAAATAAAAATATCAAGTTTGTAGAAATTTTTGAATTCTGAAATCCTAGTTGAAAAAAAAAAATTTCCCCAGCAGGTGAATCAGCTCTTTATTATTTTAAATATTTTGTGTAGAAAAATTATTAGGATATTGTAGAAAAATTATTTAGTTAAATTTATTTTATTAAAAAAATTAAAGTAATATTTAGTGGTGAAATAAATTTATATTATTCATAATTAATATGAAATTTTAATTATTTAAAAAATTTAATAGATATAAGGGATTGAAAAAAAAATTGTAGGGATTAAAATAATATAAAAGTATGAAAAATTTATAAATATAAAAATTATTAGTGAATATTTTGCATAGAAAAAATATTAAGAGATGGAAAAATTATTTAATTAAATTTATTTTATTAATAAAATTAAAATACTGTTTAGTGGTGAAATAAATTTATATTATTCATAATTAATTTAAAATTTTAGTTATTTAAAAAATTTAATAGATATAAGGTGTTATGGAAAAAAATTGTAGGAATTAAAATGGTATAAAAGTAGAAAAAAATTTATAAAAATACAAGTTATTGAGAATATTTTATGCATGAAAAATATTAAGAAATGGAAAAAAATTATATAGTTAAATTTATTTTATTAAAAAAATAAAAATGGTGAAATAAATTTATATTACTCCTAATTTCTCAAATAATCAATAAATCAATAGGTTTGAGCTGAATTATATATAACATTCGTCCAATAATCATCTAAACTTTAAAATTCTACCCTTAAAATAAATAAATATTAAATATTAAAAAAAATAATTAAAAATTTCAAAGAATGATAGAGAAAGCACGTAAAAAATAAGCAAATAAGAAAAATCACAAAACATAAATTCAAAGAATCCTTCACATTGTAACAAATAAAAAAATTATTATTAAAAAATCAAAACTTGTATTAGTAAAAATTAAATCAAATTATTTAAATAATAAATAGCATGAGAAAAACCATTAAAGGAAATAAGCAATTTCTAATAAAAAAAAGTCTCGTCCCTCTTTTAGACTCGAGCAGAGCAAGAATATCATCAACTCTGACAAAATTCTTCACGTTTTTTGTAATTTGACATTTGGAGTGATCCATTAAACATAGTGTTAAATTATCAAAATTTAAAATATCAAATAATAATTATTATGAAAATTTAAAAAAATTTTATAACTTTTATTAACTCTATTCAACAATCAAGCCACTTAGAATTAGAATATTATCGGATATTATTTATATTATTATTATTATGTTAAATTAGAGATTGAAACATGAATTAAACAGTCCAGCAAATAAAAAAATACCAAGTTTGGGGATTTTTGCAGTTACAGGTAAACAAAAAAAATTCTGAATCTTAGTTTGGAGAAAAATGTAGAAAAAATATTAGCATATGAGGAAAAATTATTTAATTAAATTTATTTTATTAAAAAAATTAAAATATTATTTAGTGGTGAAATAAATTTATATTATTTATAATTAATCTGAAATTTTAATTATTTAAAAAATTTAATAGATATAGAGTGTTGAAAAAAAATTATAGGGATTAAAATAGTATAAAAGTATGAAAAACTTATAAATATAAAATTTGTTGTGAATATTTTGTGTAGAAAAAATATTAGGAGATGAAAAAAATTATTTATTTAAATTTATTTTATTAATAAAATTAAAGTATTGTTTAGCTGAAATAAATTTATATTATTCATAATTAATTTTAAATTTTAGTTATTTAAAAAATTAAATAGATATAGAATGTTGAAAAAAAACTATAGAAATTAAAATAATATAAAAATAATAAAATTTATAAAAATACAAGTTGCTGTGAATATTTTGTGCATGAAAAATATTAGGAGATTGGAAAAAAATTATTTAGTTAAATTTATTTTATTAAAAAATTAAAGTGGTGAAATAAATTTATATTATCCTTAATTACTCAAATAATCAATAAATCAATAGATTTGAGTTGAATTATATATAACATTCATCCAATTATCATCTAAACTTCAAAAATCTATTCTTAGAATAAATAAATATTAAATATTAAAAAATATAATTGAAAATTCTAGCAGAAACTTTTCCAATCAAGTTCAAACTGTTAAGCTTGGATAATTATGATGGAACAACAAATCTCAAAAGTCACTTGGTGATCTTTAGGATGACCATGCAAATTTAGAATGTTAATGACTTCGTGTTCTACTGAGTGTTTTTGTCCAAGCTCACAAGTTTGGCTCAGAAATGGTACCAACATCTAAACTCAAGTTTAATTCAAAACTTTACACAATTTGCTATATTATTTAAATCCGAGTTTATTACTTGTATATTTCTTTAAAAACTCTCATTTGATTTGCGAAAGACCCACCAAGAAGAGGGCGAGTCTTTAAGAAATTTTATCTCACGGTTTAATACAGAAGCAATATAAGTGAATGAGTTAAATTATGAGATAGCATATGAAGCCTTAAAGAAAGAAACACGCAACGTTAAGTTTATGATTTTTAATCACATCTTCACAAAAGACCCGAAAGAAGTAATATGCTATGAGTGTAACAAACTAGTCACATGAAACCCAATTGTCCAAAGAGCAAAAAGAAGAAAAAGAAAGACAAAGGAAAGAAAGCTATGATTGCAATATGGAACGCAACTGAAGAGAGTTCAAGTGACGATTCAAAAGAAAACAATAAAGCTAAGTTCTGCTATATGGCTCTTGAGAAAGAAGCTACTGAATCTTCAAAAGTAGAAGACAATGAGGTAATCTAATTTGAACCGCCTAATATAGAAGAGTTAAAACTTTTGCCAAAATTTATGATGAATATAAAATATATAAAGAAAATGTGCATTATTAAAACTTGAAAACATATCCTCGAGATTTGAAAATATTTATTTGAGTATGGTTTTGAAAGAAAACAAATTTTATAAATCTCATTTTGTTTAATGATTTGAAAAGGAGCTAGAAATTTCAAAATAAAATTGCGAAAAGTTTTTGAAAAAAAAATAAAGTTCTTAAAAAATAGAATTATTGACAAATGATCTAGTAAAATTTATAAAGGGAAAACAGTCTCTTGATTTACTGCTTGGATTACAAAGAATGTCTGAAGAAAAATCAGGAATTTGATACAACGGGATTGCAAAATCATAATAAATACAAAAAATTATTTTGTAAGAGCTTCATCATCTTCTTTTTCTTGTATTAACATGTTTTTACTGTAATAAAAAAGGTCATATGGTTTATTCATATTCTGTAAAAAGAGAAAATACAAAAGTTAAGAAAATCTAGGTACCAAAAGGTACAACATCTATTATTGCTAACTTGCAGGAGACCCAAAAGAATTTGGGTACTTAAATTAAATATGTGATCTAAATTAGATATGTGATTGCATGTCTAACTAAAGCATAAAGAGTAAATAAATAAATGACATGTAAACAGTAGATGCTCACGTCACATGACTGGAGACAAGATCTTGTTTAGTAAGCTGATGATAAAATCAGAGAGATTTATGATTGGAGATAAAGATATAGCATGAATAATTGAAAATAGAACGATTGGATTCAAACCAACCATTAAAAATATAGTATTTGTTTAAGGTTTGAATACGATTTGCTAAGTATAAGTCAACTTTGCAATAAAGGGTTTAAGATAATATTTCTTACTACACATTGTGAAATTATTGATATGAATGATAATATTTGTTTATAGCATCTAGAATAGATAATTTTTATCTGTTTAATCTTGAATATTTTAAAAAATAAAAAGTGAAGAAAAACTATTTGCTAGATTTGATGATAATAGTTAGTTGTGACATAGAAAATTAGGTAATGCATGCATGAATTTAATTTTAAAACTTTCAACAAAAAATCTAGTTAGATACTTATTAAAACTAAATTTTTTATAAAAAAAAATCATCCATATAAAATTGATTCGATGGGAAAATAAACAAAACTCTCTTTTAAACTAAAGAATAAAGTTTCAACATTAAAACCTTAAGAGTTGTTACATCTTAATTTATTTGGTCCAATAACTCCAATAAGTCTTGATATAAAATCTTATATTTTTATAATTGTTAATGGTTATTCAAGATTCTCTTAGGTTTTCTTCTTGGCACGTAAATGTGAAATGCTTAATATTTTTGAAATTTTTTACAAATGTGTTTAAAATGAGAAAGATTATTATATTACATATTTGAGAAGTGATCATGGAAAAGAATTTGAAAATCACATGTTTAATAGTTTTTGTTCAAACCATGGTGTATTCACTATTTTTTTGCTCGAAGAACTCTATAATAAAATGGAGTTATTGAAAGAAAAATAGAATATTGTAAGAAATTGCTAGAGTTGTATTAAATAAAAATCATCTTCTAAAATATTCTTGGATTGAAATCATAAATATATTTTATTATATTGTCAGTAGAATAACTATAAGAGCATTCTTAAAGAAAACACTCTATAAGTTATGGAAAAACAAAAAATCAAACATATCATACCTTCATATCTTTGGATGCGAATGTCATATATTGAATAACAAGGAATATCTTGGTAATTTTGATGGTAAAGGTTTTTAAGGTATTTTTCTTTAATATTCTTCTACAAGCAAAACTTATAGAATTTCCAACAAAAATAGCTTGGTAGTTGAAGAATATGTTAATATGGTGTTTGATGATCAAGTTTATGAAGATCTTCCACAAGATTGAAGATCTCATAAATATCATCCAAAAGAGGAGATCATTGAAAGTCTAAATTAGAGAATGATAACAAAATGTCAATTAAGAAGATATTTTGGTAATATTGCTTTTATTTCAAAATTAGAACCTAAATTTTATGAAGATGCTCAAAATGATAAAAGCTAAATTCTTAGAATATAAGAATTAAAATCAATTTGAAAGAAATAAAGTTTGACAACTTGTTCCTAAGTATAAAAATCAATCTATTATTGGAATAAAATGGGCTTTTAGAAACAAAATGGATGAAAATTAAAATGTAATTATGTTTTCAAAAAGCTTAGTTTTGATAATACCAAAACTTAATTATTTTTTATGATACCAAAATTTAGGGACACCAAAGCTTGGCCCCATAAATTTTAAAAGAGTTTGATTTTGATGATACTAAAACTTAATGAGTTATATTTTATTTAACTATCTTCAATGTTAAAAGTAGAGTATTTGAAAAGCATTAAAGTATCAAAGGAGTTCTTTATAGTAGAAAGGAAGAAATCTTTTAAGGCAACTCAAGATAAATCAAAAGAAATGTAAAATTAAGTATCTTTATGATTCATTTCAAAAGAGTGAATGAGTTCATATGTCAATGACAAAGTATTTTACTCTTATTTGATTTAAATGATTTATTTCAAAAAAGAAAAATTGAATGTTTTTTATTTTTTAGCTGATCTAAAATTTTCAAATGCAAAATTAAACATTTAATTTTAGATGCAATTTAAATTTAGCTATCTAGTTTTTTCTTGCATTTATTTAATTAATTGCTTTTAGTTTGCACGTCTTTTAATGTTATAATGACTAGTATTTTCAAAATATGTTATGGCTAAACTACTTTTTCAGCCAAGAAGAAAAAAACTTTTAGACTCCTATTTAAAAGATTGAATTACTTCTTTAAATTACTTGATAAACCAATAATGAAAACATTGAATATCTGAGATCATTTAAAAACTTGTTTTCAAAGCCTTTCATTCAATTTCTAATTTTTATTGGTAAATTATCTCTCTCTCAATTTAATAGCATTCTGCTGTAATTATTAATAGTTGTTGAGAGTGTTTCTTTCTAAATCTAAATCTAAATAAGGTTGATCAAGTGTGTGTTCACTTGATAGAGGTTTTAAGCACCTATTGAAGTTTAGGTAGAAGTTTAAATGGTGAATCAAACTTGTAAAGGTATTCAAGCACTTGAAAAGCTTGCTGTTATATGTAAGGTTGTTCTCTTACCTAGTAAAAGAAGTTTAGTGGATCGAAAACTCAAGGAAAATCATTGGGAGAGTAGACGTAGGCTGTGTTTATCGAACCGCTATAAATTCTATGTATTTAATTTTCTTATCTCTAAACTTCTTACATTCAGTTTTCATTATTTATCTGAGATGTGTGTCTAATTATTAAAACAATGTTGATGAGAATCTGCTAAAATCAACTTGCTAATTTCATTTCTACTTTGTTTTTCCTATATTTGCTCAAATATCAACTTATTCCTTAATCTTTTAAGAAAATATTTCAAATATCTGTTTTAATCTAGCACTCATTCTCTCTCATAATTAATAGTCATAATTTTTCATCAAAACTTAGAGTAAGAGTTGAAAATTTTATAAAAGTTACCAATTCACTCCTTTTGATGACTTATCTTGGAATAATATTATTAATATTTTATATTTTTAGAATATTATAAGTAGAATTAGACAATTATATCTCCCAAAAAATTTTAGCTCTATTCCTCTTAATTATAAAGTTAATCACATAGTCTGCTCTATGAATCATAAATTCTAGTATTTAATTTTATTATGGCAGCTTCTATGTATTAATTTTTTTACAAATAATAAATTTAAAAATCACCAAATTTCAATATAACATTTCAGCATATCAAAAATATAAAAATTTATAATTTTTCAACCATTTTAACTATTTATTTTAAATAAAACATAACAGAAGTTTTCCTTCGGAAAGTTTAGACATATGCATATTCAACATATCAAAAAATATAAAATTTTATAATTTTTCAACCACTTTAACTATTTATTTTGAATAAATTATAATAGAAGTTTTCCTTTTAGATATATACATATTCAACATATCCAAAGAGTAACAATGAAAATTATTAAAACTTACATTATTGAATCGATAAATTTATGCCATTTTTCTCCTTCTTCTCATTTTTTCCTTTCTCTTCTTCCCTTTTTCTTTTCTTCTACTTGCCCCTTCTTTCTCTCCTCTCCTCTTCTTTCTTTTGTTTTTCCCCGATTTTGGTCCTTTACTCGAATTGATGTTCCTTAGCCAATTTGAGACTACTACCTCAATTTGTGCAGCCATATTTTTTTCAAACTTAA
Organism: Manihot esculenta; assembly: GCF_001659605.2. Taxonomy (NCBI): domain Eukaryota; kingdom Viridiplantae; phylum Streptophyta; class Magnoliopsida; order Malpighiales; family Euphorbiaceae; genus Manihot; species Manihot esculenta. The sequence goes on from NC_035170.2 coordinate 8,317,256, forward strand.
TATTAATTTTAGGAATATTACTCCTTAATTTCTCATAAATATTTATTTTAGCTGTAAAAATTCAAATACACATGTTAAATATATTAGGTGACACAAATGGCTAGAGTCTGAGTTTTACTTTTAAAGTTTTCAAAATTATGCTTTAACTTGCCATTCTTTCATTCTCTTTTCAATTAATTTTTTTTATTAAAAATATTCATATATTGATCTAATATTCTTTCATATTTTAATTGTTTAATCTTATACCATATAAGTTAGCTCATCGATTTTTAGCAAACTCGTTAAGCATGCACGTCGAGAAACCCCGGCACGTCAAAAAACCCCAAATACCTCTTGAGAGTTTACTATCTTGATTTGTTTTTAACCTTATTCTCATAATTTTAATGTATAACCATTTGGCCGTTTGAGATCTTTATGAATTACATATTAATCCCTAAAGATGTAAAACTATTATATAAATATCATTAAAAATTATAAAAATTCTATGCGAAAATGACATTATGGTTCTGATCAAAATTAATTTACAAATTGACCAGTCAAAATATTGAAAAAGTGAGGTTTATTGTCCAAATTAAAAGGTGAAACTATACTCATAAAAAAATGCAAAAGTTTGACTATTTTTGGCCACTATGCCTAATTATAAAATATATTTACTTTTAATATAAAATCTAAATTAAGAGATCATATATTTTACTAAGTAAAAAAATTATAAACTATATTGTAATTACCACTAAATTTCTAGATTTAATTTGTTTCTTTTGGCTATAATTCTGATAAATTAAAAATATTTAGCTTTATTATTCAAATTTAAAATTTTGGATATACATGTAAATTATAGTAAAAGTTTGGACCTTTTTAATTAAAACACATCATTTTTAATGTTAATTTTGTATCTGAAAGTAGAATAAGGGAGTGTTTGATTTACCTAAAATAGAATATGTGAGTGTTTGATTTACCTATTAGATGTAGTACATCGCAAGAAAGTAAATATATAACTATAGAATTTCATTGATAAATGATAAGCAATTTAATTGTTGGTATTTCATATAGTCGGTAAATGGTTAGTAATTTACTTAGCCACCATTTTTTTTTTATAATTTAATCGGTAAATTTACTTATTATTTTTTACTTTCTTATAGTGGTAGATAACTAACACGTAATAGATAAATAAATTGAACCGAGTCGAGCTTTGAATGGCTTAAGTTTGATTTGTCAAAATTTTTTCAAGTTTGAGATAAACTGGAGTTTTACTCATTTCAAACTCAAACCAAATATTAATAAACTCAAATTTAATTCTTTAGCAAATGAGCCAAGACTCCAAGGTTTATCTATCCAAATTTCGAATATTTCATAAACAATTTAATTTATTTATCACTCTAATAAATTTTCATTTGAAATTAATAAATTTAAAACTTGTAACTTTAGTTACATAAGCATATATATGATTTAGCACACCAACCTATAAACAAATTAATAAGCTCTCCAGTTTTAATAAATTGAATATATACAAGTTCTAGAGATGTAGTTCTATCAAGCAGAGTTTAGAAGGCCCAAGCTCAATTTATAAAGTAGGCTTGACCTATAATATTAGAACTCGAGCTCATTTTTCAACATTGAGCTAAGCTTACTCAACTAGCCTATTTACAAGGCCATTCAATGAATCAATTAAGTTTATAAGTTTTAACTAGCCGAATACGGTTGATCTCAATTTTCACTTATTTACTAAATGAGACAAAAAATTAAAGTTTTAAACTCATTTAAAAAAATAATTCGAGCTTAATTAAATTTTTATCAAATCGAATATTCTTACAAATAATTTAGTTCGTTTATATTTTTAGTAGATATCTAAATATGCAAACAAAGGTGTTTAGTAAATTTTTAAAAAGCTAATTATAATTGATGGATAGACAGAAGCATTTCGAATCAGTTAAACTAGACAATTATAAGTTATTACTCTAGTAATTTTTACTCGCAGTCCCTCAAATTTGATTATATTTTTAATTTGATCACTCAATATTAATTTCTTTCATAAAATTTCTTCAATTTTAATTAAATTATCATAAACCAATTTCTTTCTTAAAACTTTTATAATCATGTTAATTGCTAGGTATATAAACTAATCGAAAAGCAAAAAAGCTAGGCAGCTAAACTAGTTCATTTTAAATTTGTTATTAATTACATATATTTTATTTTATTTTTTAAATACAATATTAAATAAATATTTTAACTAAATAAAATATTTAAATTATATTTAATAATAGTAGCTTATAATATGAAAATAATAATAATATTTAATAAAATATAATTAAAATTAAAATTAATAGTATTTATAATAATATTTAAAAATTTCCGAGTTAATTCAATTTAGTTAATGTTAAATATTTAATTATTTAATATTTAATTCTATAAAAATTAAATGGATAAAAAAAGCAAAAAAAAATTCTAATTCTATTTAAAAAAATGTTAAAAGTTTATATTTGATAATTAAAAATAATAAAAAATTGTGTGATTAATGTAAATAGATCATTGTTGTAAATATCTAAAATCTATTAAATTTTAATTAGAAAGAATTAAATCATTGGTGGAAGTTTAAATAATATTTAAACTAAAATTGAAAGAGTTATTAAAAGAAAATTAAAATTAAGCATTGAGAATGAAAATGGGCTGATATCCGCTACCAATTGTAGCTAAAAGCACAAGCACAAGCACAAGCACAAGGAAAGTTCATTTTGATCGGTCCTTTCCGGTTTTTTGAAAAAATCGCCTAGTTTTTGTTTTTTTTTTTTTTTCCAAAGAAAAAATCGTCAAAATCAGTGGGTCAAACGCTAGGAAACTTATTCCCAAGTTTTTTTTTTTTTTTTTTTTTTTTAAATTATTCGAAACTTCTTGACGAGTAAACGTAAAAGAGGAGATAAAAAACCACAAGCCATCTTCTTGCCCATTTTCGTTACAACTTCAAATAGTTCTCTAAACAAAGAAGAAGAAGAAGAAAATGAGGAGAGTCTTTGGCGTTAAGAAAGACAAAGAACCTCCTCCTTCTATTCAAGACGCTTCCGATAGGGTTTCGCTCTCACTCCCTTCTATTTGATTTTGTATATTTTTCCTTAATTTAAGATTGTTTGGTTATGGAAATTTTAATCTGAAGTACCTTTATAGATTCAAAATTTTCAAGTTGTCGTTTCCAATTTGCAGTTGACATCTTCTTTTATGGATTAGATTGGGGTAGATTTTATTTCAGTTTACTTAGATTTTCGTAATTTAGCATTTTCGAGTTTAAATTTGCAATCGGAAGTACCTTAATCATAGAAAATTTGCAACAGTTGCTGGATATGTTATGTTTGCAATGATTAGGGTTTTCTTTCTGGTATACTCTTCCTAATTTTTTTCCTGAAATGGTAATTTAAATTGGTTCCTTCATTAGATCAATAAAAGAGGTGATTCTGTGGATGATAAGATCAAAAAGCTTGATGCAGAGCTCAGTAGGTATAGGGAACAGATTAAGAAAACACGACCTGGACCTGCTCAAGAGGCTGTAAAAGCTCGGGCTATGAGGGTTCTTAAACAAAAGAGAATGTGAGTATCATCTTTGCTCTTTTATGTAATTTTAGTACCACAATTTGCTTCTGACTTGCCATGCTATACTGATGATCCATAGCCGCATATACTCCCAGAAGTCCTAGGGATTTTGTGTGTTTGTGCATATATTGTACAATAAATACGATTAAACTAATTTTGATATAGTCAATAGAAGTATTTTGGGATTTTTTTTTTTTCTTAATTCAATGTGAGATGTTTTGAATTTTTCTGTGCAAGTAGATCATTTCAAATGCAGCTGGTGATAACTAGCTGTATTCTTTTCTCCACTATACTAGGAAGAAAGGATGTATAATAGGAACTACTTTTGAATAATTGTAATCTCTAACAACCATAGGATGTTCTGATCATTATTCAATGTACTTAGCATCTCTAATCAACTTATATGAGACTCATGTCAGGCTAGATTATATGTGGTTCAGATTCTGTATTCTATTAGTGTACCTGGTTTAAACTTCAGACTGAACATCAGGAGCTTTTTTCTGTGTAAGGCACTCTAATTATATATGATTAAGAGATAGGTATTTCACACCTTGTATCTCTAAACTACTAACGTGTGAATGAAGTTAATATTATGTCAATGCCTAGTTTCACTTCTTGGGTATTGCATACATTTTTGAAATAGTCCTCAAAATTCAACATGCTTTTGACTAATTATTCTATCTATGAACTTTATCTTTCTCATTGCGGAACTTTTCAGCATGCTACTGTATTTCAACATTCCTCATCATCCTTTAGCTCCTGTTTCCTTAGCTTTTTATTTAAATTCAAGAATTTTTTTCCTGATAAAGTGTGTCCCTTTCTATCTAAATTAATCTATAAGCCCTACTCTATTCGTACTCTTAGTAAAACCCTGGCCTGAATGAATTTCATTGTTTTAGCGAGGACATCTGGGTTGCTTATTCTGGTATCTTGTGCTCTTGTCTAAATCCTAATTTTCTAAACTACTTCTGTAGATGACAATTCCTTATGAGGTGTTTATTCTAGTAATTGACTTCAATATGGAAATTGATGTTTCAACCAATTATTTAACCTACCATGTCATTTTTATATGGATTACTGTGGAAAGTAGACATTCTGCTTTGTTCCAGTAAGATGAGCTTTATGCGTTAGAAAGTATTATGATGCCTTTAAAGCACTATGCTTCGAAGTTATAGATGCAAATTTTGGTCAAGGATTTGACTTGTAGAAGTAGCATTTCTGGAAAAGGTTGGAAGAAGCATACAATAGATGACATTCCTTTGATCCTCCACAAATGGGAGCCAATGTAAATTGGGACACCCTCTACATAGAAATTTTAGATTTATCTGAAGATTCTCTGGCAATTTTTGGCTCTATTGCAGAACTCATAAAAAGAAACTAGTGTTACTTTCATTTATCTATTATTTGAGTCAATGACTTCAATTAATCATTTTTGTGATAAATCTATTAGGATAGATCATATTAGTGGTGACGAAACTAGTCACTTCACTTCATTGAAGTTCCATTTGTTCAAACATACCACAGTAATAAACAATCTGTTGTAAGCAACTCCCTGGTTCAGAATTGTTCATCTGATGTATTGCATTGCTGATGTATCATCCTAGTCAGTTTCTAGGGTTGCGAGTAGAATTCATTTTCATGGAAGCCAATTGTTCTATCCAAGTCATTAATCCTCTTAGTCTCTCTCTCTCTGCTCTGAGCCGCTTTATCAATGATCTACAAATTAAATATCTTTCTGATCTTTTCTCTATTAATAGTCTATTATTCTGAATCCTTTACAGTCTCTCTCTCTCTCTCTCTCTCTCTCTCCCCCCAAACCTAATCACCATGGCGAACACCAAAGCATTGCTACCTGTTTCCACATGTATCTAGAGTTCATACTCATGATTGATTTTAAGAGATACACAAATGGGACCTCTATGCATCTCTTTTTTGGTTTTCAGAACCCTTATTGCTCAATTTATGACTCTGATGGAGTTATAATCTAGAAGATCCTCATGAGAGTCCCTAAATTCCCCCTTCAAATGATCTATCCAACAAATTATATTGCAAGAAAAGATAGATTGAATTTGTCTGTTTCAGTTGGAGAGCCATGGCATTTAGAAATTTAATTTCATTGTTACATGATCTGGAGTCAGTGCCGCTTTCTCAGATTCAAGTTTTTGGGCATTTTATTGAGCCTAAAATGGAGAGCTGAAACTGTAGTTGAAGAAAAGAAAGCAAAAGACGATGATGATGCCAATTGATAGATGTAGATAAAGAATATATTTCAAGGATCTTTGAATTAACAAAACAAAGAGCAAGTAAGAGAGATACTGGGGAGGTAAGAAGGGAAAACACAAACGACCTCTTTGATGCGTGAGCAGGGCAAAAGTAGGCATTTGACTGCTAATTAGGATGCAAAATTGCTCCATATCAGCTTTTTATTAGTTTCTTTTTCAGATGTCTGTCATTGATCCAGTTGGAAAAAAGAATCGTCATGGTAACTATTTACTTTGGTAGCTCAGTGTTGGTGGATAAATTATCTCCATGTTATTGTGCAGTAATGAAGTCTGAGATACATTGTTTAATGGAGTAGAATTAATTAATATTATTTTGCTACTAGGACCATACTACATGCTTGTTTTTATGTATTATTTCAGTCCACTATTTCTAAAATTTGCAAGCTATTCCACAGGTATGAAGGACAACGGGACATGCTTTACAACCAAACGTTCAACCTTGATCAAGTTGCATTTGCTTCTGAGGGTATTAAAGATGCTCAACAAACTGTATGTCCTCACACTTTTTCATTAATTTCAAATTTATTTTCAGATGAAATATAAGGGCCTCGTAATGTCTCCTTAAGCTGATATCAGTGTAGCATGAAGTTATCAATGGTTGCTATTTAAATGCAATTCATGTCAGGGTGGAGGAAATATTTATCATTAGGATTAGTGCATCGCTTTTGTCCGCCTGCATGTTTGAATTTTATGGTACATGTCCTGGCCTTCACCTGCATAGTGAAAGTGGAATAGTCCATTTCTTTTCAACCTAAAAGTTTATTAAACCTTCAACTACTCCACATGCTTTGCATCCCATTAACATGGGATAGTGTCCTCCTTCATTAACTTGCAGTAGGGAAGAAATAATTACATTTTTTTTTAAAATGTTACTTATTATTATCATCGTCGTGCGTTAATCCTTCCAATTTTGTTTGTTTTAACCTGAATCAATTGATTAATGAAACAAAGAAAGCTTTTTCTAATTACCTGGTATTAAATGATTAATTGATCAAATTATAGATAAGCATGTAATCCCTCCATCCCCTAATTTTTGTCCAACTTTCCATTTTTGGCTGTCCCAAATAGTTGTCCGCTTTCTTGTTTTACATTATGGTTAACATATAAATTGGCTATTGTAGCCTATTTAATTTTATCTTATTTTCAACAATCCCTTAGTAATTATTATTATTTTTTTTTCAAATAAGAATGTAAATTATCTCTAACATTTAATTCAAAACATATGTTATTAATAATGATTTTATTGTTTCAGTAAAACTTAAATATGGGTATAATTGGAAAATTAGTAAAAAAATTTATTATTTAGCTATAATAACTATCATTTCTTTATCTATTTGAAAAAACAAAGTGGACAAAAATTATGAGACAGAGGGAATATTTTGTTAGGTTCTTGATCCCTAGCTCCTCTTCTTGCTTATAGAAGATAGAAAGGAAAGAAAGAAGAAGAAGAAATGGGAATGGAGCAGGAGGTAGATAGAATATTCTGGAATGTTGTATCTCTTATCATAGTCAACAGCAGTTCACAATAGCTGTATTTATACAGCTTATGTAGCTAATAGTAGCATAACTGTTCCCACCCTTCTGATCTTATGTTACAACTTTATTCTTCCTCTAACACTCCTAACTACTTCTTAACTAGCCCTTAGCTACCACAAAGCTTTTCATAGTAAATATTCTAATAAATGAACCCAGAAAAAAAGGCAAGTGAAGAGTCTCCATAAATTACACACTTCCTTTCTTTTTCTGATGAGCATGTAGACAATCTTCTTTTCTATGTGGTAAGAAGAATTAGATTAAAGGCGCCAGGCAAGGTGAGGGATGAGGCGAGGCCTCTTGCAAGAGGTGAGTGCCTTGCCTGGCTAGAGGCATGAGGTACGGCGAGGTGCTGCCTCTGAAAATAACGGGGCTGGCTTATTTTTTCCTTGCTTTTTAAACACCAAACTCTAATTTATAGTTTCCTTTTGAATTCGCTGTTTGGATAACTAAATTTTAGGTACTAGCCTTGTATTTATGCTCACTAATTAGCAAGAGAATAGTACAATATCTACATAAATATGACTTATATATATATATATAATACAAACAGACAAAGGCTATGGCGCCTCACTTCAAAATGGCCTTCACCTCTCACCTAAGACCATAAGGTACCCAGTTGCTTTAGTGTCTCTTAATAGCTAGTCAGTACAACAATGAGAGTTGAAAGATGAAGGTATTATTGAAGCCAAATTTTGAATACACCAAACAGAGACAAGGTATGGGACAACCAGACCTGTACTCTAGAGTGGAAAATTATGATGTAATATAAGCATCATTATTTATCGGCATGCTTAAGCATAAATTTCATGAATTCCAACTGAGATATGGTTTGTTTTCTTTTAGTGGTTTAATCAGTTTGGATATTGATTTAGTTTCTGGACATGAATTTAATGGTGCACAATTATCCAATTTGAGGATCCATGCGATGTATTTCCAGTTTGGTGATCTGAATTCTCCAATAATTGTTCTGCAACCAGTTGAATTTTCCATTTGTTTTGTCTATAACTTTTATATGAATTGGGAACAGTGCTTGTTTATTTTTGAATTTTTTACTAGGACTTCACATTTGATCTAAGGAAACAGTCTCCTCGCTATGCAAAAGTCTGGGATACATCCCAACTCAGTTGCCCATAATGGTGGCAAGTCTTATGCCTACATACTCGCCATTAATCTAATAAAATTCCCAAAGAGTGTTCATCTAAGTTTTAATAAATTTTACATTAAAATCAAAATATTATATGGTAATGTTTGGGCCATTCTACCTAGGAAACTGATAATCTGTTTTATAAACATTACTTTTGGACTATTTATTGAGTTGATTATTGAATTTGGTTTTAGGAGATCTGCATATAACAAAGAAAGTAAAATTTGTCACTTTTTTTAAAATAAAATGTTGATATTTGTCATTATATACAGTAATTGTAACTTAACCAATAAGTAAAAAGTAATTCATGATAAATTGCTAGCTAACAGAAGTAATTAATATCATCACCAATGTGAGCAACTAATAGTCAACTCAGCTGCCAGCCTAAGTAGGGCTGAAATGTAGAAATAGTTATTCTATTTGAAATAGTAGTGATAATAATTGTAAAGTTGCAACTTAACGCCATATTTTACTTATAAAATAAAATTGTAAGGCACTCAGCAACTCACATTAAATAATAGGAATTCTTTTATACCCACCGTTGAAGATTTATCATATGCTAAATCAACTGTGTGCATTGGGCTATGGAGTATTCACCTTGAAATATTCTTGGTAGCATACAAAGGTTCATGCTTCAAGGCTGTCAAGGTGGAGCTGTATTTGTAGTTTTGTACACTGATTGGAACCTGCTGCCTACCTTGGGTGAGGAAGGAAATGAAAATATGACTAGGGAAGGGCTACTTTTAAAATATGCAATTAAATATTGGAGTGTCTTCTTATACCTTTACTTTGCATATCCATTTGTTTAGGAGATATTTACTGGAGCCATTTTGATGACACTGGTTACTAATATTCTGGTGTCTTCTTATACCTTTACTTTGCATAACCATTTGTTTAGAAGGAGATATTTCCTGGAGCTATTTTGGCGACACTGATTACTAATATATGATTTTCTTAATTGAATGTTTTTTGTTCTTGTCAGATGACAGCTTTGAAATCTGCCAACAAGGAGTTGAAAGGAATGATGAAAACTGTGAAGATCCAAGACATAGATGTATATGCTCTTTCAATTTGTCGTGCTGCTAAATTCTCTTGTTAATTTCACGTTGGCTTCTTGAGGGAATTTATGGTGCTAAATTTACATTTTTAATTTGTAGAGTTTGCAAGATGAGATGATGGACTTGATGGATGTGAGTAATGAAATCCAAGAGACCCTGGGTAGAAGCTATAATGTTCCCGATGATATTGATGAGGATGAACTCATGGGAGGTAAGTTTAGTTTACAACTAAAGGATCAAGCTGATACATAATTTTTGGGCACGTTTCAAATTTTTGTTTTAACTTCCCCATCTATTTGATGTTCGTGAGAATTCAGAGTAAATTGCTCTTTCTATAAAATGTATTAATTGCTCGATCATTCCAATGGGACTAAAAAATTGCAATGCTATCATTTCAGTAGCATTTAACAGTTTCTTTTCCTGGTTTTTGTAACTTCCTTTTCTCCCATGCTGTCAATTGGAAACATCTATCCACGCATTAATTGAGAGGAAAATGTTTCATGCGCTTGTATTGGGTATTAGTTTGCTGATTGAACTCTGCATCGCAGAACTTGATGCACTGGAAGCAGACATGGGAATGGAAACTGAATCTGATGGTGTACCTTCTTATCTCCAACCTGATAAGGAACCTGATTTGGATTCAGAACTCAACTTACCCTCAGCACCAATAGGACAGGCAGCAGCAGCAGCGGGTAGAAATAATGCGCAGGTAAACATGACATTTAATTTACTATTGGTAAATTACTTTTTCATCATTGAGTTACACCAAAATTAATAGATATGTGCTTCTATTTTAAAAATTCAATAGTTTATTACCTATAATGTGACTCCGTCAAACTGAAGAAGTATGCAAATGTTAGTTTTAACATAATCTAAGGATGAAAGATTAGTATATCTTTAAAATTTTTTGGTAATTTCTCATATAATTAACGAAAATTTGAGTGGAGGGACTTTCAATTTGATAAAGTCAAAATATAAGAACTAAATTTAAAATTAAAAGACATATATGTTAATTTTGGCATTGCTCAAGGACTAAAAGTAATTTGCCCTTTACAATTTTCTGTTCTACTGAAAGATGAATAGAGCATGCTGGTGGAAGTGGCTGCCAAATGCTATTGCTGTTATGTTATTGGCTAGTCGCTTGATTACTGGCTTACTGCATCTGCATGTGCCCAATAAAATAAAATAAGATAAAATAAACAAAAAATCATGCTGTCCTCCTGTAACCATTTGCTCATGGATTATAGATCGACTTAAATCTAAATCGATTTTGGGTTATTGGATCCATTATCTTTGAAATTACTGAAGTTCTATTAATTAATATGTTTATTATAATTTTGTTAATAAAATATTATTTATGATTATTATTTTTATAATTTTATTAATAATATTAAATTTATAATCATCATTTGGCTAAGATAAGTTATAATTATTATTTTTATAAATTAAAGTTACTATTATTTAACTGTTTAACTTATTAATGGTTATAATTTTTATTTTATTTCAGTTAACTAGGTTGTAAGTTATAATCGACCAACATTTTGGTTTCAGTTAAAGTTCTGTTTTCTTTTAATTTCAGTTTGGTTCAGTTTGATTAACCAAAGGCCCCCCATTTTGTACATAGTAATTGTTATTGGTTTCTTTTATTTTGATACTCACTTTGACTAATTAAATTACTGTATTATCATTATTAAAAATTTAACATTACAATGTACACTCTCATTTAATGTATAATAACTTTTTTCCTTTTAAGTTATTTTCATAATAAATGAGCTTATAAATTATTTTTAACTAAACACATCAACTTTTCTCTATCACTTATAAGTATAAATACCAAACATGTAACAATTTAAAATTGAAAAGTGCTTATAAGTTTAAATTAACTTATAAGCACTTAATGCTTAAAAGCTAAATTTCGTAAGTCAGCCAAATATTTACTTAATCATTATTATACCCAAAAAAAAAAAATGCATCTAAGTTTGTATATTCATTTTATACATTTTTAATTAATCATCTACAAATATATAATTTAATGATTGTATAGCTCATTATCATCTAATTTTGGTATTTTTTGGATTATAATGTTTGTACAGACTGAAGATGAACTAGGTTTACCTGCTGTTCCTCGGGCGTCAATACGTGGTTAGATGACTACTTGGTGTGGTCCTTGTGTATATTTAAATGGGAGTTGAACCGGTGATTCCATTGGTATTTGGAGGTTGAATTTATTTCTTCTAATAGATTTTCCCCCCTTCTTTTTCCTCTTTTATCTTAGCAATGACTATTGGGGGATATTTTTGTGTAAAATTTGAATTTCTACTTTATGGATATATAATATTTGTGTGTGCAGGCAGGCATCCCTATCAATGTTGAAGGACTTAAAACATATTTAATAAATTTCATTAAAAAATTTCATGGTGCAATATAATCGAGTACGTTGGAAGGGCCTTTCATATTTTTTATTTGAATTTATTTTAGAGATAATATTTTTTGTCTTTATATTTTTTATTACTCAAAAGACAAAGTAATTTTCCCTTTACAATTTTCTGTTCTACCGAAAGATGAATAGAGCATGCTGGTGGAAGTGGCTGCCAAATGCTATTGCTGTTACGTTATTGGCTAGTCGCTTGGTTACTGGCTTACTTCATCTACATGTGCCCAGTAAAATAAAATAAGATAAATTCTGTTCACCCCAGAGATACACTTGGCAAATAAAAAAAAAAAAAAATTCATGGTGCAATATAATCGAGGATGTTGGAACTGCATCTACTGTCTTAATGTGAATCTTTAAAAATGATTATGAAAATGGACTAATATTTTTGTCCATGCAATGGAGATTGCATTTTCATGTCTAAAATAGGCAAAAGATACAAACAAGTGATGTAATACTGGTCTTATTAGTAAAGTCCAATCCAATTAGTAAAGGCAAATTATACCTGAACAATACAACTAAACCCTAAATCCATCCCAACCTAAGAAAAGAGAAGATAAAAACCACTTACACCACTGAAAAATAAAACACTTGCTTTGCACCACCTAGAACAAAACTGTTGACCAGCACTACCATCAATCTAGACACCATCGCAGCTAAGAGAACTATACTCGTTTAGCTAAAACTACAGATATTATCAATCAAAATCAAATACCAAACAGAAAGGAATCAAGTGACAATCGATACTGAAAAACTGCGACATACTAAAAAGAGAATGAGAGTTCACAGTGGAAAAAAATAACTTTCAACAAAAGAAGCTCACCCTAGAGATACACTTGACAAAAGTATGCAAAATAACCTCTAAATAACCTCTAAATGAAAAATATCATCTAATCTCTCGAAAACTAAATGTACTTGTATGCTATGGCGGAGACAGGAGCTTCCCTTTGGTAGGGCACCACCGGCTGTACCGCTGCGGCACCACCGACTGCGCCGCTGCGGCACCTTCATTCCCTTCAAAGCATTTTCCGGTCGTCGGTACGGCACGTGCCTCCTTGCCGTACCCTCCCTCCGCCCCTGCTTGTATGAAAAAGTTTTTTCATGAAATATAGTCTAAAACAGTCGTGTCAAAAGTAAAGGAAAAATATACATAAAACATAACAATTACATTGATACATAAAGGTGATAGCGATGTCACAATCAAAATCAAGACTTACTATTATATTAATTTTACATTGTCTTCGTACAAAATACGATTAAAAGAAGAAAACAAATTAACAGAACATAAAAAAAAAACATAAACATAAAATCTCTAACTCTTAATATCGTCTTTCTCATTACTCTCACACACTTTTCTTAGTATTAAAATATTTTTGAGCGAGATATAGCAATAAAAATAAAATATATTATTTTTTATACTTGTTTCACCACTTCTATGATAAACTTTAATATTTTTATAATTAAATTGACGTATTCCATTTTGACAATTATGCTTTATTATATTAAGGAAAATTAGTATCCAAAAAATAAGGTTTACATTTAATAATAGTCACATGTATGCCACTTCATAAAAATACTCCCCTAACTCTAGTTTCAAATTAGGTTAAAGTTTATGACATTTCAATTTTAAACTAAATTATCAAAATTATATTATATTAAGGGCAATTAGTATCAAAAAATAAAGTTTACATTTAATAATAAAAAAGTCACACGTATGCCCTAACTCTAATTTCAAATTAGGTTAAACTTTGTGACATTTCAATTTTAAACTAAATTATCAAAATGGAATGTTTGAATAAAATTACCAAAAAAACATAAATATTTAACTTTTAAAGTTAATAATTTATTTAGGTTTCATTTATTTTACAGAAAAAAAATTTTTTTAAAAATATTTTTCATATATTGTCGATTTAGCACACTCAAAAAATATAATCAATAAAAAATATTTTATTGATAAAAAAGATTAAGTGTTTTTAAAGAAAATGACTTTCTTTTCTTAAAAAAAATCATTTTTCACGATTTAATATTTTTATTGAGACTTTTATATATAAATTTATTAATATATTTTATTTTTAAAATTAAAATTAAACAATAAAAAATTGTTTCATGAAAATCCTAACTAACCGAAATTTTACTGACTTTTAAAATATTAATAGAGAAGTAAAACAAAATTAAAAGAAACTGAATTTCATCGAAACTAAAATATTTATATTATTAATTAATCGAATTGATTAAAATTAAATAAAAATTACATTTATATTATTAATTAATTATATAAATAAAAAATATAATAATAACCTTTTATATATATAAATAATAATTATAACTTATTTCAGTAAAATAGTGAATATAAAATTAGTAAAATTATAAAAATGCTAATTATAAATAACATTTTAGTAATAAAATCATAATAATATATTAATCGAAATTCAATTGTAAGTGACGAATCGATAACCGAAAAATAAATTACTTTAATCAATAATCGAATTGGATATATTTCTACCAAAATAACCGAAATTCATAACTGAATAATGCACCCGAGGTATTCCATGGCCTTGTTGTTAAAAAAAAAACACTAGTAAAACACGACTAAAAGGAAGGAGAAATAAGCTGACCACAGTGTGGGCTGTTTACGAGGATGAAATTCAGCAGGAAGCTATTGATTTTTTATCAATATCTTCCAAAGTGGGCCATTATGAGGATATCTTTCAACACATTCCTTCGTTAGGGTGAGCATTCGGTCGGTTTGATTTAAAATCGAATCAAATTAAAATAATTAAAAATCGAATTGAATAATTTTATAAAAACTGAATCGAATTGAATAAGAGGAATAATCGAATCGAACCGAATCGATCTGATTCGGTTCAATTCGGTCGGTTCAATCGATTAAATCGATTTTTAAACTTTTTTTTTTTTTTGAAATGAGATTTTTAAGTTCAGTTATTTTGATTTTGAACCGATCTGGTTCGTTCGATTCGATCGGTTCAATCGGTTAATGTAGTAAAAATGGATCAAGTTGATTACCTAGCTGTACAACTAAGCCCTAGTAGCGAGCAAGCCAATTTCCTCCTAGAAGGCATGAGAGATGTACAACCGCACGACAATGATGCAGATGTACGACACAAGTCATACAACAGCACACGACAACAGCGATAGGTGATGGCTGATGCGGCGTCGACGATTGCATGGAGAGAGAGACTAGAGAGCGATGGAGGATTGAGGCAAGGAGGAGTCGGCATCGCTGAGTCATGCAGCTGCAACTTACAAGCTGAGTTACCTGGCGATGGTCAATCAGTCGATGTCGCGGGGAGGAGAGTGGAGATTGGACAGTGGAAGCGCCGCTGAAAGTGGTGGATGGAGGAACATGCACTGTGAGTGTGAGGTGAGAGAAGGTGGCTTGAAATCTGGAAGGAATAGCGTGAATGCTTGACTCTGTGGGCTGTGGATGAGAACGAGATGACTTTTAGATCTAAGGCAAATAAAGGAACTATTGAAAATGAAATGACGTAGTATTGGTGATTTCGGTTCTGTTCGGTTTAATCGAAATTTTTGGATCTAAAACCGAACCGAACCGAACCGAAATCATTGATTTTTAAAAAAATTAAATCTGAACCGAATAAAAAATAAAATCAAACCAAATTTTCAAAATTAATCGGTTCGGTCAGTTATTTCGGTTTAAACCGAATACTACTCACCCCTATCCTTAGTTTCAAAAGAAATAAATACCAATATCTATAAACTAGTGAGGGAGGAGGAGATAAAGGAGGTTGTTTTCTCAGTGATTTGTGGGTAAGATTGATTTATCATTGCATATCCTCATTCCACTATGCAGTTATTAGTAATGGGAGGACCATAAAGAGAATTATGTCATGGCGATCCTATCTCTCTTGAATGTTGGCGAGTGCTCTATTAGGGCCATGTTTTGTTAATGTTTGGTATGGTCCTTGGGTCCCCTCCATCCAAGATTTTAAAATTTAATCATGTGACCTGATGAATGCAAGGCGATTCTTAAAATCCCCAAGTCATATTCCAAGATACCCGAAATTAATTTGGCATCCTTTAAGAACTAGTACACTAAAATGGTCTATCATGTTTGGAAAAAAGCTAAAGCCACATGGGCCTCACTCTTGCAACCATCTAGCTCCAGGGATGTACCACATGCCTTTTGGAAGCATTTGTGGTCCTTATCTTTGCCTAAAAAGAGGACTTTTTGCAAAAAAAAGGTTAAAAAAAAATAATTATGAAACCCTGGTTTGAGAAAAAAAATTTTCTGGACTAGGGTGAATCAGCTCTCTATCGCACTTATGAAGTGTGGTAGAGTCTATCGTACTAATAAAGTTTTACCGTGTACCAAGAATGCGGTAAATAAAGAAAATTTTCTTTTTAAATAAAAATATTCTATCGCATTTCAAAAGTGCGGTAAAATTTTAATTTTTTTTTATATACATCTATTGCACTTTTGAGGTGCGGTAAAATCTGCGAGTTGCAGAAATTCCTGCACTTGGCAGAGAGCAGAAATAAGACCATCTCTGCTCCGTCAGCAGAGAGGGCAGAGACGGGTCTTGTCTCTACCCCGTCAGCAGAGAGGGTAGAGACAAGACCCATCTCTGCTCCGTCAGCAGGAGGCAGGCACGCCCTTCTGTTAACTCTACCACACTTCAAAAGTGCGGTAGAAATTCAAAGTCTTCTACCGCACTTTTGAAGTGCGATAGGATTTCTGCTCTGCAAAGTGCGGAAGAGAAGACCTTCAGAGCGATTTTAAAGCGCGGTATTAGAATCTCGCCCACTATAAACACCACCGCCCCTTCCCACCCCACCCCTTACTTTTTCTATCGTTTGATATTTTTTCTCAATATTTCTCTTCTCTTCCCGACTCATTTTAACAAAATTTTTTCTCAATATTTCTCCTTTCTTCCCAACCCATCTAAATAAAATTTTCTCTCCTTAATATTTCTCCTCTCCTTCCAATCCAACCCATCTCAGCAAAAATTTATGTCCACTCTCAAACTCTTTCAAATTAATCTACCTTTTCTCTCTTCCCAACTTTATCAACTAAATTTTCTCACTTTTAAATATTTCTCTCAAACCTTCTTAAATTAATCTGCTATATTTATTTTATATCATCAAAAAATTTATTGGCGGAGTTGAAATTTTCAACTAAAAAGGTATGTTTTATATTAATTTTTTTTAATGAAATTTAGATAAACGAAAATTTATTAATAAAAAGAATTTGTGTTTTGTAGTTTTCACTATTTCTGATACGATATTCGTAGACGCGTGAAATTTGTGATCGTTTTTCATAAAGTAAGTCATTATATATTATTTATAAAAGTATGCTATATTTTATTATTTTTTATAATTAATTAGTAAGATATTTATGTTGAAAAATTTTATTTTGTATGTATTGTAATAAAAAATGCATGGTTGTGTTTATTTAAAATTATAAAAAGTAATATAAGAAACTGTAAAAAAATTTCCTGATTTATAGTAATGTGATAAATAAATAAAAAATGTATGAAAAAAATAGGTTGTGGTGACAAATCATTGTAGGGATAAATAATTAATAAAAGTAGAAAAAATTTATAAATATAAATGTTGCTGTGAATATTTTGTGTGGGAAAAGTATTAGGAAATGAGGAAAATAATTATTTAGTAAAATTTATTTTATTAAAAAATTAAAGTATTATTTAGTGGTAAAATAAATTCATATTATTCATAATTAATCTGAAAATTTAGTTATTTAAAAAATTTAATATATATATAGGGTGTTGTAAAAAAAAAAGGGATTATAATAATATAATTGTAGGAAAAATTTATAAATATAAATGTTGTTATGAATATTTTGTGTAAGAGAAATATTAAGAAATGAGTGAAAAATTATTTAGTTAAATTTATTTTATTAAAAAAATTAAAGTATTGTGTGGTGGTGAAATAAATTTATATTATTAATAATTAATTTGAAATTTTAGTTATTTAAAAAATTTAATATATATAGGGTGTTGTGACGAAAAATTGTAGGGATTAAAATGGTATAATAGTAAGAAAAGTTTATAAATATAAAAGTTATTGTAAATATTTTGGGTAGGAAAAATATTAAGAAATGGGGAAAATTATTTAGTTAAATTTATTTTATTAAAAAAGTAAAGTATTGTTTAGTGGTGAAATAAATTTATATTATTCATAATTAATTTAAAATTTTAGTTATTTAAAAAAAATTAATATATACAGGTATTATGACAAGAAATTGTAGAGATTAAAATAGTATAATAGTATAAAAAATTTATAAATATAAAAGTTGTGAATATTTTGGGTAGGAAAAATATTAGGAGATGGGAAAAAATTATTTAGTTAAATATTTTATTAAAAAATTAAAGTATTATTTAGTGGTAAAATAAATTTATATTATTCATAATTAATCTGAAAATTTAATTATTTAAAAAATTTAATATATATAAGGTGGTGTGACAAAAAATTGTATGGATTATAATAGAATAATAGTATGAAAAATTTATAAATATAAAAGTTGTTGTGAATATTTTGGGTAGGAAAAATATTAATAGATGATAAAAAAAATTATTTAGTTAAATTTTTTTATTTAAAAAATAAAGTATTGTTTAGTGGTGAAATAAATTTATATTAATATGTAAATTTAGTCATTTAAAAAATTTAATATATATAGAGTGTTGTGATAAAAAATTGTAGGGATTATAATAGAATAATAGTAAGAAAAATTTATAAATATAAAAGTTGGTGAATATTTTGAGTAGGAAAAATATTAGGAGATGGAAAAAATTATTAGTTAAATTTATTTTATTAAAAATATTAAAATATTGTTTAGTGGTGAAATAAATTTAATTTATTTATAATTAATCTGAAAATTTAGTTATTTAAAAAATTTAATATATATAAGGTGCTTTGACAAAAAAATTGTATGGGTTATAATAAAATAATAGTAGGAAAAATTTATAAATATAAAAGTTGTGAATATTTTGGATAGGAAAAATATTAGGAGATGGGGAAAAACTATTTAGTTAAATTTATGATGCCAGTGGGAGAGTGTATAATTACTCTATAGGACATCGATATTATTTTGGGCCTACTTATTGATGAAGATGCTGTTGTAGGTAATTCTGTTATCAATTGGATGATATACTGTCAAGATATTTTAGGACTAGTACCTCTCGCTAATATAATGTGGGTAGCTTGTTGCTAAGTTGGTTATTTGAAAATTTTAATGAGCTACTAGATGATGTTGATGAAGAAGTGATTCAGAGATATGCCCGTGCTTACATTTTGCGGATCATTGTGGGTTCTCTATTCACCGGTAGGAATCCTAGTAAGGTGAACCTCCTCTAATTGCTAATTTATATAAAGCAGGCATTATAGTTGTGATTCAGCTTGTCTTGCTTGATTATATCGGGAACTTTGTCAGGCCACTAATTCGAGAGTGTATCAATTAAATGGAGCTCTACACATCCTATAGATATGGACATGAGATCGATTTATTTCAATATCACCATATATAAATATACGAGACCCACATAATAACACTCCATTGGGAAGTTGGTTAGTATTTTATGCTTATTATGACATTATTATAATTTGCATGTTACGCATTTATATTAAATTCTTGTGTTTTTTTTTATAATAATTTTTGGTGAACTAAGACACGACGTATCACTCAAGTCGTGACATATGTCTTGACAGAGATATGCTATAAATTTCATAGAATGTGTGACTGTATTCTATAAATTATGGAATATACTTGGATTACTATTATATTTCTTAAAAATTTGCAATAAATATTTTTTTAATTTCAAATGGTATGGGAGCTATATTCCGATGAACTCCTTATCATTACCATTATATTGCATGCAAGGACGTGCCATTTGGAGAGCAGTGGTTCCCTTGATATGCTTCCACATGGTAGAATGGCATCAACCTGATAGAGTGTTGCGCCAATTCGACATGCAACAACTAATACCAAATCCACCACGCCAGTTGATCTTCACACTACATCTCTATTATCATCTGACAATAATTGGATTACAATTCATGCGCGTTGGATTACCATATGAAAGATAGATGACAGAGGTTGGTTGAAGTAGCACCATTAGATGAGCCACTACATTATCATTCAGAGTACCTGAATGGTATAGACGAGTTTCTTGTCAATGGATATTGCATCGTGATGCAACTATTGGCACTGTGGTAATATTTTATTCATTACATTTTTATATGTTTATTTTTTTAAACGTATCAATGTGTAATTATTGTAATGCCAAAATGAGGATGGTATTGAGAATATATATTTGATTAATCGACAGTTTCCTAATCCGGGCACATATTCTATTGAAAGACAAACAACAACCATATTCTATGCCATGGAGGAAGAGAAACGAATAACAGAGGTACCTCCACCGCAGCCGGCATCTCGGGCGCAACCTATGCCAGATGATCTTGACGAGCATGTTTACTCACCGAGGAAGTCTAGGCGTAGACGTAGCTCTCGCCAAGAAGCCGATGCTGACGTACATACTACTGTCCCGACAAATGTCATCATTCCGGCACCCGTTTCATTCCACACTATCATTTAGTGAGGTTGGGCAGCCTTCAGCAGGACCTAGTGTTCCACAAGAAGGTGGATCACAATATACTACATGGACACATGGTAGTTATATATCACCACCTCATATAACCCCGACGCAGTGGTCTTTCCAACAGGCTGGTATTTAAAATAATCCATTTCAGATGCAGACCCCAATAGGTAGTACTGTTGATACTTTTGCACGACATGCCAGTTGTGTTAATGTATTTTCGACTAGACATTCTGTGAATATTCCTTCATCTAGCCTAAGAGCATAACTATTCTTTGACAATTTTGTACAGTACACATCGGGGCAGCAATACTCTACTTTTGTATCTAATGATATCTATTCACTATCGCATTACACCGCATCACAAGATCCGAAATCGGTGGCTCCTGATCTTAATATTAATCCTGCTGCTCCTGAAGGTGATGGTACAAACGGTAATCGCTGGCCATATAGAACTCGACGTTTACATGAAAGAAGGGGATGCCCATGTAGCACGGGAAGACATTTGGGATATCGTTAGCATTATTTTTTTACTTTATCATTTGTAATTATATTGCTTTATTTTTATTATATTTTTTATTTTTAATTATTTATAGGTAATCATATAACCCCGACGCAGTGGTCTTTCCAACAGGTTGGTATTTAAGATAATCCATTTTAGATGCAGACTCCGATAGGTAGTACTTTTGATACTTTTGCACGACATGCCAGTTGTGTTAATGCATTTTTGGCTGGACATTCTGTGAATATTCCTTCATCTAGTCTAAGAGCATAATCATTCTCTGTCAATTTTGTACAGTACACATCGGGGCAGCAATACTCCACTTTTGTATCTAATGATATCTATTCACTATCGCATTACACTGTATCACAAGATCCTAACTCGGTGGCTCCTGATCTTAATATTAATCCTGCTGCTATTGAAGGTGATGGTACAAACGATAATCGCTGGCTATATAGAACTCGACGTTCACATGAAAGAAGGGGACGCCCATGTAGGACGGAAAAACATTTGGGATATCATTAGCATTATTTTTTTACTTTATCATTTGTAATTATATTGCTTTATTTTTATTATATTTTTTAATTTTTAATTATTTATAGATAATTTTTTATAGTTTTTATAATTCATAAATATTTATTTATTTATATTCTAATAAAAATAATAAATTTTATGGTTAAATATAAAATATATTATATTATTTTCAAAATAAATATAATTATAATGTTATATTTATATATAATTTTAATTATTAAAATAAATTTATGTATGATTAATATAATGTTAAATTTTAATTATATTAAAATAATTAATATTAATATATTTTTATAATTACATTTATATATATATTTAATATAAAATTAAATAAATTGAATTAATATAATATACATTTAACAAGTGTGGTAATACGAACTTTCCACAAATCTCAATTTGTGAAAATCTGCGGAATCAGAAAATTCTTAGAGCACCGTAAAGGAAGTTAACAGCCATGTCATTCACTCTGTCTCAAAAATTTTTTTCTCGTGGATCAGAGTTTGAAAAATGTTTTTTTTTTTTTTTTAAACTTTTTTTGCAAAAAAATCCCTAAAAAGATTTGTTCCTTCCTACGGAGAGCTTGCCAAAATTCTTTAGCCACCAGATAAAATTGTTCCGCCGAAATTGTGCTGAATCATCTCTTTGTCCTCGTCATTCTAAAGTAGAATCTGTTGAACATGTGCTTCTGTTTTGTGATCATGCTTGGCTCTCCGGGTTTAGTTCAAATTTGGATATCACTTCTGGTGAGGTTGGTTTTGTTTCTCAAACAGATTGCTAGAACAATCTCTTCCAAAGTTCATCTCAGAGAGATCAGTCAGTAGTGATGATGGTTGGCCTGCTTTGCTGGTAGATATGGAAATCTCGAAATATTGTTGTGTGTGAGCTCACTCAGGTGAACCCCTCTCCTCTGTCACCATCTCCAAAGCTATGAAAGATTTTTCTGAATCGGCCATCGTAGTCGGGATCCCAGTCGAGTTCTACCTGTTTTCAAAATCCTGCTCAGCTTTTTTGGTCTTCGTGGACCCCTCCGAGTTCTGGTTTTATTAAAGCAAATTCTTGAATCTTCTAAGGCAGGCTTTGGTGTTATTTTGCAGGACTTTGCTATGAGCTTATGGATGGTTGTGCGGTTTCTAGTATATGTTCTAGGGCTCTGTGCGGTTCGTGAATTTCGAATTGAAATTAAAAGAATAATAAATAAAAATGAGTTAATTTTGGAAGATTTTGTAAAAGTCATAGATGACTGGGAAATTTCTAAAGTAAATAAAGAACAGATCTATAAAATTCTAAAATTTAATGTTTTTAAAACTGATTATGTAATAAAAACTGAGAAAAGAGATTTTCAATTAAATAAACATTTTGAAAGAATAACTCTTTTATCAGCTAAGACATTAAATCATCACAGAAGTAAAAGGTTCTTCTACGGCACAATAATTTGCCAGATTGAAGAGGTCTGGTTTTCCAGTCTATATACCAAGAAAGTTTAATAAGAGAAATATTACTCTGGCCTTAAAAGGTCACTGGCCTAAATAAGAGTAAAATTTTCTGACCTCACAAAGTCATTGGCCTTTAATCTATGTAACTTATAACAAGCACAAGCAAATAATACAGATTTCTGATGTGGAAGTTCAGCCTGAGCTGCAACCATAGAGCATACTTAGGCAACAAAATAACACAAAGGCTTTAGGTTCCTGCAACCTTAACCTGGGATCCCTAGAATTAAGTCTGAATGAGGAGGGAGAAGAGAAAGATGCCGTCAACACGGGCTTATATAAGTAGCAGATATAAAATATGCAGAAAGTAAATAACATAAAACTTACTATGATTTTATTTATACTTGAAGGTTTTACAAAGTTTCTGAAAACTGATATATAATTTTTACAGAGAAGTGTGAAGATAGAGAAAATAGAGAGAGGAAAAATATGCGTGCCTTCACAAGGGGAGAGGCTCCCTTTTTATAGAAAATTTTCAAACTTTTACTGTAGATTCACGTGGCTTTGACTGTTCATGAATAGTAACTTGTACTGTTGATGAATAGTATGTCTGCCACCTGCTTTTACCGTAGATGAATAGTATTTTTACTGTAGATGAATAGTGATCTGTTCTGTCATTATTTTCCCGTATTTGTTTTTACTCTAACTCTGATGATGATGAGGACGATGAGGTGTCCCGTCTCTTTTTTCCTTTTTCCTTTACCTTTTCTTTCTTTTTCTTCCCTTTTTCTTTTATTTTGTCAGTCTTGCTTTTAATTTTTATTGCTGGCAATATCCCATAACAATCATCTTCATTGCTGTCACAGTGAGAAGGTGCCGGAGTTTTACTGGAGGATGACGTACTTGACGCTGTCGACTCCAATTCCGAACTTGACTGTTTTTTAGCCTTTCTTCTACTGGATTTTTTCTTAGGAGCTTTTTTACTGGAAGAGTGTTTTGATGATTCTTTACTACTGGACTTTCTTTCTTTTAATTCCTCAGACTTTACTGTTTCTCCTGAGCCCAATTGGCTGAACATCTGTTGACATATCATTTTATATTCTTCAGGAGTTTTAGCTGTTGCGAGCATAGCTTGGCACTGGGCCTTTTGAGCCCCAAATGAAGACTCTCCTTGTAGGGCCAATTTACTAGCATAAGATATTGTAGGAAACTGGGCCTTTTTAAGAATCCAATTTTTTACAACAATTTCAGTGGTGGAATTTTTAAATGATCCCCACCATTTTACTTTGTGCTTTTTTACTATGGCCGGAATATTTAATTCCGTTGTATACTGAAAATCAAAATACCATTGGTATACCCATGGAATAAAGAATTGGGTATAGAAATACATCAAGGGGTATATATTTTTCACTCGGGTGAGGTTTATAGTGAGTTTTAAAATACTGATATACTTGGAGTACTTCTGGTGATAGGACTTCATTAGTAATACCCATGTATTGCCACTATTTTAAAAACCAATTGGAAAATTTAGTGGTGGTTTTAATACTTTGCTGGTCAAAATATATCAACCACGAATGAGTAGTGGTTGGGTTTTGAATACAAAAAACATTTGTCCATGCATCTATATAATCAAAATAGTTATACAAGTTAGAATACCTTTTTAAGATTTTAAATTGTGTTGCAGTGTATAAACTTGAGATCAGCTAATCTTTTGGATGGACAACCCGTTTTATTTGAATGGAAGAATAGGCTATTACTCCTTTATGATGTTTATCAAAATTGTGTTTTATCCGAGCTGAACCGGTTTCTTCCAAAATATTTTGATAATACTCCTGAGGTTTTGAAATATCTTTTGGCCTGAAAAACCAATTCTCATGATAATTTTTTCTAACTACTTCCCAAGGATTTATGTCATTAAAACCATATTCTATCTCTATTTCAAATTCTGAAATATTCTTTAAAAACCATTTATAAACACTAGAGTTATAACCTTGAGAAGATTGGATTTTTGGCAAACCCACAGCCTTCAACGGATTTGATAAGACTTTACTGTCTACCGTTTGAGACAGACTAGCCGTACCATGAGCGTGTACGATCGCTTTAGATTTAGAAGCCATACCTGACTCTCCGGAAGAGGAGGCTATATTCTGCAGGGCTTTAATCACCTCCGGTAATTGACTTAGTTCTTCTATCCACCTTTTTAAATCTTCTGGAGTTTTATCTTGGGGTTTTGTGGTTTTACTGGGTTCAGAAGGTTTTACAATGGTTTTACTGATTTCTTCCGAATGTTCGGAAAGGGCTTTAGAGGTAGAACTGGAGCTGGACTTTATTTCCTTCTGTTTATTCTTCTTTCTTCCCATTTTGCTGTAAAAACTCTCTGGTTAGAAAATATGGTATATTATTATGACTACCTTTAATATATTCAATCTCAAAATAAAAAATACTTAAAATTGCTTGCCATCTAGCAAAGATTTGTTTAGAGGCAAGATTTTTAACATCTTTTTTTAAAACATCCTTTGCCGATTTACAATCAATTCTGACTAAAAACCTTTGATTTAACAAGTCAGACTGCAATTTATTTATACAAATCACAATACTCAAAATTTCTTTTTTAATAGTAGAATAATTTAATTGAGCTGAATTCCAATGTCCTGACGTAAATTGAATTATGTTTTCTTTACCATTTATTTTTTGTTTTAAAATTCCTCCATATCTTATATCTGAAGCATCCGTCTCAACTATTTTAAAAGCTTCTGGATTAGGAAGGTATAAACATGGGATTTATTTTACTAATAATTTTATGTGTCTTATAATGCTGGTATGTTCTTCAGTCCATGGTCCACCATTTTTCTTAAGTCTATTATGTAGTGGTTTTATCATTCTGTTTAGATTAGGATAAAAATCTATAACATAATTTAAACATCCCAAAAATCTTTGTAACTGAGTTTTATTGGTTATTTCATCTTGGAATTTATCTCCAAATGCCATTGTCCTTTCAATGGGTTGGATTTTACCTTGTTCTATATAGTGTCCTAAAAATCTAATTTTAGTCTGGAATAAATTCATTTTAGTTTTACTCTGGGCTAACCCATTTTTCCTTATTACCATACAGAATGTCCTTAGATGTTTAAAATGTTCTTCTATTGTCTGGCTAAATATCAATACATCATCTATATAAACTATACAGAATTTTGAATAGGAATTGAATATATCATTCATAATTCTTTGAAATTCTGAAGGAGCATTCTTTAATCTGAAGGGCATCACATTCCATTCATATTGTCCAAAAGGGACTGTGAATGCCGTTTTATATCTATCATTAGGGTGAATCTGAATCTGCCAATATCCTGATTTCATATCAAATTTACTAAAAATATTTGCATTAAATAACCTATTTAAAAGATCTTTTTTATTAGGAATTGGGTACCTGATCCATTTTAATGCTGTATTTAATAGTTTATAGTTTATAACTAACCTTGATGTTCCTCTTTCTATTTCTGCACTTTTATTAACATAAAAAGCTGCACATGACCAGGAACTTCTTGATTTACTTATTAATTTTTTATCCTCTAACTCTTTTATTTCTTTTTTACAATGTTCCATTAATTCTGGTGCCATCTGTATAGCTCTAGCCTTAGTTGAAATAGTTTTTTCATCAAAACCTTCCTCATAAGGCAGGTCTACTATATGTTGTTTCCTATTCCAGAAAGCATTAGGGTAATCTGCACATAACTCCTTTTCCATATGCTCTTTTAGGTTCTTTATTTTTTCTTTTATATTTTCTTTTTCTAGCTGAGTTTTAATCCTTTTAAAATGTATACTAATTCTTTAAATCTTTTAAATCTTCTGATTTAGATTTTATTATGGAATTTATTTCCATTATCCTAATTGAATGTGCCTTGATAAGGTTTAAATTTTTTCTCTTAGGCTTTTCTATGAAGTCCATTTTAATCCTTTTACCATTTGTTTTAACTTCTATACAATCCTCTTTTACCAAATAGGGTGTTATTAGATTTATAAATGGGGTTCCGAGTATTACTGTATGGTTTATCTGTTGTGATAATAAAAATACAGTTTTTATTTCTAAATCCTGATTTATAATTAATGCTTCTGTCTTTCCTAAGATATTTAGACTAGTTTTATTTGTTGTTTTTAATTTTTTTTTTGTCTCTTGCCAAAACCTTTTAGGTACTAAGCTTGACTTTATACAATTTAGGTCTGCTCCTGTATCAAACAGTGCTATAGTATTTATTTTAAAGTCTTCTGATAATTTAATTGTTAATTTTATCAAATATTTTCTAGAAGTTATTTCCTGTAATAATAATATAAAATTATTATCTATTTCTTCACTCTCTAACTGATTTATTTTATCATCTTCTTCCTCATCCTCATTCTCCTCATTAGTCGAAGATGATTCAGAAATTAATTGTTCTTCTAAAAGTTTTATTTTCTTCGAATCCTTCTGAAGTTGATTCTTTAATTCTCTTACTTCACCTTTTATTATCCTGATTTCCTTTTGCAAATCTTCTATAGAGGCTGTTTCCTTTGGTTTTTTGTTTTTACTTAATATTTTAGTTAAATCATAAGTCTATTTTTCTATTTTAGGAATGATATTTTTTACTTCTTCCGATTCATCAAAACTTTTAATTAATTTTTTAAGAAATTTTTTTTAGTAGTACTATCCTCTATACTATTTACTAATTCCAATAATGAACTCTGTTCTTTAGTTAAAACGTTTATTGAATTTTTTGACGAGTTAGTTCCTAACTCATCAATCTGGTTCTCATCTTCTGAAAGATCTGATTCGGTAGTTTCCGAGTCTATATATAACTTCTGAATTTTATTTATTATTTCTTCATTAAATCTAATTCATTTAATTTTTTATTAAACTTACAGAACCTTGATGTTTGACCTTTCTTATTACAATTATAGCATATTAAATCTTTAAACGACTTTTTATTCTGAGTTTTATTTACTGGTGATTTCCTTCTATATTTTTTATAGGGTTTATAATTCTTCTTTTTATAGTATTCCTCTTTACTATGCCTTGCTATATATCTCTTCTTATGATACTGATCTTTTTTGTAATATTTTCTAGTTTTAGGTTTAGAACACTGACCCTTACAGATTTTATCCTGGCTTACCCCATAATCAAACTGTTTACAAAAAGATCCTAACTCCTTCCTAGTTCTATGCATTTCATATTTTAAAGTTCTTTGTAATTTTAAATCATGACATATCTGCAATCCTTCCTTTTGAATTATACTTATAATCTGTCTATATGTTAACTTATTATAAGGTATTTGATTCCCATATTGGTTCTTTATATGATTTCTTACTTTCTCTCCTAAGAAGTAAGGGAGTCCTGTTAGAAATTTTTCTTCCAAAAATCTTAATTTGAATCTTCTCTTAACATTAGTCTTGTTAGGAATGTGGTTTTGTAATACTGAAAATCACTTAATTTTTTACATTTTAAATTACTTAATAATTCAGCATTTTTATCTTTTAAGAGAGATGGGTCTCCTATAAAATGTAATGAGATTGTTAAAATTAATGTGGATACTGCGTCCTGGATAGCTTCTCCTAATTCATTATATATAGGTTCTCCTTCACTATTTACTTGAACTGAATTTAAAATTTCTAACTGCTGCATGTCAGTTAAATGGTAATCCCACCATCCTTTTAATTGTCCTGTAAATCCTGCCACTAGTATCTCAGCTATTGCCCTATCTGAAGCAAAAGACTGGGTTTTATATGCATTAGCTGCCATAGTCATCTGCTGTAATAAACTTAGAATATTATACTCAGACAATCCATCTATATTCCACTCATAGACCGTAGAAGCATTATATTTGAACTGGGAGGTACTAATTGGTTTATCTAATAGTCCTAAGTCTGGTGCTCTACTTACTATTTCCCTGTGTGATATATGATTTATTTCAAATTGCTTTATGTCTTCTGACTCTGGCTAGCTTGAATTATTGTCACTGTTTGAGTCTGACTCTTCTTCTTCTATAACGTTTATATTCCTTGACTGAGGTGTCTCAGGAGCTACATTTTTTGTAGACTCTGAAGACTCTATCTTACTTAACTGATCTTTCAAACTTTGTAAAAATTCATTTTTATTACTCTTTAATTCCTTTTGACTAGAACTAGATATCTGATATGGTTTAAATATATGTGGCTTTATCTCTTTTTTCTCTCCTATCTCTATAACTTTTTCTTTTAATATTCTTTCTATCTTTTTTAACTGAGTACCTATACATATTAGGCTTGCATTACTAAAATTATTTTGTTCTATGACCTTTTTATCTGTGTCATTTTCTTTAGCTACCTTATATGGTGCACAAATTACTTCACTATCTCCATGTTTTATTTTACTAATTGTTTTAGGTGGAAAGTCACTCTGAATTACTTTATCATTTATAATCCATTCTGGTCTCTGGTCTCTTATCTCTTTTTGTTATTGGATTTATACTCTTCTTTTTAGTTATCTTAAACCATTCGAAAAATCCTATTTCTTCCTTATTCTGACTAATATAATCAAGATATTCTTCTTTTAAGTCTTCAAACTTATATCTTTTAATTATTTTATTTAGTTTACTTAAATTTTTTGTCTTTGTTATTTCTTTTAGAAATTTCTTTTCAATTTTTTCTTTACTAAGAACATTCAATTCCCTAATTGTTTTATTTTACTAATTGTTTTAGGTGGAAAGTCACTCTGAATTACTTTATCATTTATAATCCATTCTGGTCTCTTATCTCTTTCTGTTATTGGATTTATACTCTTCTTTTTAGTTATCTTAAACCATTCGAAAAATCCTATTTCTTCCTTATTCTGACTAATATAATCAAGATATTCTTCTTTTAAGTCTTCAAACTTATATCTTTTAATTATTTTATTTAGTTTACTTAAATTTTTTTATCTTTGTTATTTCTTTTAGAAATTTCTTTTCAATTTTTTCTTTACTAAGAACATTCAATTCCCTATTTATATTATTTACATTTTCTGTAATAGCATTTAGATAATTTTCTACCGGATTATATACTGTCTGGGGAACTGAAAAACTATAATCTACTCCTTTCATTTTAAGCTGTCTATCTGGGATATCTGATGTAGAAAACCTGGGTTTTACTATGGTTTGGATTACCGGTTTAGGTTCATCTCCTTTATATGTAGCATATATAACTGAGGGTAGGTTTGAGACTCTACCTATATCTTCTGTTACTTCTGAAGATGAAGATCCTGTATACCTAGTACTTGCACTTCTATTAAATTTTAATGATACTTTACCATCCTCGAACTGCTCGATTTTACTTAGATTTGTATTTGGTTTTACCTTTTCTGGTTCCGGTGGAGGTACTACTCCTTCTAAGATCCATTCGTCTGGCAATGTTATGTCTTTCCATTGAATTGTTTTAGGAATTACCGTATTAGTTTTAGTTAAATATGTCTATAAAAATCTTGTCTCTCTTAACTTAGGTTGTAACTTATATTTAGTTCCAAATGCTGAATTCATAGCTTTATAATGTATTTTATATATTAGTGCTATCGGGATGGAACCTTGTTTCATCCTATAATTATGAGTTTTTACTTCTAAAACAATACTCTCTAAAATATTTAAATCATTTAATGAAATAGTCATATCTGGATATACTTCAAAGGATATAGGTCCTTCACTGAGACTTGTCTCAACAGATCCTAACAAAGAATCCTGAAAATTTAAAAATCTTGCATCTCTTACTACTGCCAATATACTAGTATTTAATCATTCTCTAGTTAAAGGCTTTATTCCTACTTGGATTAATTCGATATGAATATACTTATACCTTTTACTTCTGTGATGATTTAATGTCTTAGCTGATAAAAAAGTTATTCTTTCAAAAGGTTTACTTAATTGAAAATCTCTTTCCTCAGTTTTTATTACATAATCAGTTTTAAAAACATTAAATTTTGGAATTTTATAGATATGTTCTTTATCTACTTTAGGAATTTCCCACTCATCTATCGCTTTTACAAAATCTTCCAAAATTAACTCATTTTTATTTATTATTCTTTTAATTTCTGAAGATTCAGAGTCATCTGATTTTACTGTACTTGCTGATTTACACAAAAAATGATCCATTCTTAAAATTTTGAATTATGTTGTACCTTATAGTAAGTTAACATATGGACAGATTATATGTATAATTCAAAAACGCTACAACACTAAAATTATATTAAAGAATCGATGTATATATATATTTTGAATAATTTATAATTTCAATATATAGTTTTAATAATATATTTTATGTATCATGTAAATATAATTATAATTTTATTTAATTATTAAATATTTATTATTATTTAACTAAATTGATTAAATAAAATAATAATAAATATTTAATAATTAAATAAAATTATAATTATAATTATATTTACATGATACATAAAATATATTATTAAAACTATATATTAAAATTATAAATTATTCAATATATATATATATATATATATATATATATATATAATATACTATCTCCATAATAATAGAATTATATTATTAGAATATAAATTATTATTATTATTATATATAAAAATATAAAATTATTATATATTTTAGTCATGGATTAATTATTAAAGACTTATAATAATATTTAATTACCATTTCAAAAAATATTTAACTAATTTAATTCGTTAATTATACTATGTTATATTTAAATAGATTATGTTATACCCTGTCTTTATATTAATAAAATTTATATGAATATAATATAAATTATTAAATTTTTTATAATTATTATATATATATATAATTATTAAATAGATTATATATATTAATAAAATATAATTTGATAATTTAAACAAATTAAATTACAATAATTATAAATATTTTTTTAAAAAATACTGTTTTCGGCTAAACTACTTAATTTTGTCTAAAACTACATAATTTTGCTATAGGAAACAAATGAAACTAAAAAAATTTACAACATATTAAAGAAAAAATAATAACTCATTTAGTTGTACCTTATTTCTTATAAAAAAATTACAACAAAATTTTTAAAAGTTCTAGAATTTTTTTCATTTTTTATTTATTTTTTAAGAGTTTAGAAATTATAATAATAAAAGATTATATTATGTTTAATTATTGTAAATACTATATAGTACTGTGAATTTATTATGTTTAATTATTGAAAATACTATATAATATTATGGATTTTTTTTATATTATTTTAAAGTTAAAAGGTGAGATATGTTAATTTAATATAAATAATATTAATACTACATTAGAAATATTTAATTTTATTTTGATAAAGTTTAAATTTTATTATAGAAACCGAGAAATGTATCGAAACTGAAATCAAAATAAAAACCGATATTAGAATCGAACCGAAATCGAAAACACATAGAACTGTATTGAATTTCAATTTCAATTATGATTTTAATTCTAAAAATTTAAAGAAATCGACTTTCGTTTCTAATTTCGATATTAATTTCTCCAAAAAATCATACCGAAACCGCATATTCTGTTTCTCCCAGCTTATAGCCGAGAGTTTGACTTTAAGAGAAGCTTTTTCATGTTACTCGTAGTAGAGAGTTTCAAACTGTGATTTTTGAAACATAATTCTCGCTAATTGACCCAGCTTCTTTCCTCCTCCTAGCTTTCCCTCCCTTAGACTTGGAGGCTATTATTTTTTATATTACAAGATATTTAGCAATCCATCCTTCTTTTTTGGTGCATCAAGTATTCAAATTAGCCAACTCTTGCGCAGACTAAATTGCAAAGGTTGTTTGTAGGAATACTCTAGTATCTAGTTGGGCTTCTAATCATTCCTAACAGTTGATGTCTTTGTTACATAAAGATAGATTGTACTTGTCTCTTTAATTTCAATGAATTCATACTCTAATTACTTTAATACCGTAACTTCGATATCCGTTAAACCATGTAATAAAAATAAAAAGATAAATAAAAAAAACAGAGAAGAAGAAAATACATAAAGTTTTACGAGTTCGAATCGATATTTTGAGAGAATCGTCTTACGTCTCAGAAGAGAAAATCTTTTATTCACGAAGAAGAGTTATGGAGAGAGAAAATAACCACACACGAGCACACACGCTCGATTACAGATCAACAATGGCAGCAAAAAATAATAATTACAATGTTTTTCACTTTACGCGCTTTTCATATTTTTCACACTCAAAACATAGAGACATATGCTATTTAAATAACAAACTTAACGACCTTGATCCTCTGTAAAAAGACTGAAAAACCCTCACTTCTTTTAAATGAAGACGGAAAAACAAAACACCGTCGTTCCTTTTAAACTTTTCAAGCGTTCCGACTTCTTTAAAGAATTCACGTGTTCTGAACTTCTGGACATTTTAAATTTCTGCATCCGGGCTACTCTTGCTCTAGTGAGTCCTCAGACTTCCGAGCTACTCTCGCCCTCCAGCCTTTTGGACTTCCTAGCTCTAAAGTCTTAGCAAGTCTTCTAACCTCCAGACTTTTCCTTTCTACCTTGCAAGCTTCCGAGTTTCTAAACAACTGTCGAACAGACCTGTCCTGACAAGCATTCGAACTCTACCAGCTCTATGAGCATCCCGAATACTTCAACATTCTTTTATTAAGCCTGTCTTACTCAACCTTGTTTCCTTAGGCAGGTTGACCCTTCTTTCTAATAGATCTGCCCTTTAGCAAATCACTCTATCAGTAGATCATCATATCTCATCATAGATCGGTCACCTCAACTGACCATCTGTCGGGTCATCTACCGATTGTTTGATATCTTTCATTGTTTGCATCCAGAAATTCTGAATTTTCTTAAAGAATTCGTGTATGAACCCTACACATACCTTTATCGTTTTTTAAGAAAAAGGAGGGGGTGGGGTTATGAGCACCATAGTTTATTATTAGTATTTTAAATATCATTTTATCATTATAAATTGAGAGGTGCAAATTTCCACTAATACTTTAATGCATTAAATATTGTTATTCATAAAATAAACTTGTATATAATAAAAAAATTATTAATTTCATTATGCAGTGACAATTTTTTTTCAATTACAAAACATCACATTATACACTCACCATTTGAGCCGAAGAAACAAGAAAATAAAATATGTTGTAATATTACTATTTACAATGGTTGGACTGCAAACTCCAGGAGTGATTCTCCCTCCACCCCATTTGAAGACCTCCATATTTATATGTATTTATTCCTTCTTTCATATACTCCTTTGACCATTATCATCTGCGAAAAATAAAAAGAATCAATTTTTTTTATTATTATTATCAGTAAGTCATTTATAAAAATAAAAAAATTGATTAAATTCTTATAAAAATATTTTAAAAATTATTTTAAAAGAAATAAAAATTATGCTCAACTGTATAAGAATTAATTGAATGAAAAACAAGGATAATCAGTCAACTCCAATATTTACTTATTTAGTAGAAAAGAACTACAAACTCACACTTGAAACGGAGATTACACACTCAAAACACTTGCAAAGTTCACTCTCACTGAGCTACTGCATGTGCCATGTGGCGCACATAGGAGACCTTCATGAAATGCAACCAATGGGAAGGTGCGACATGGCAAGTTGTGGACAAGCACCTCTGTTTAAATTGCTTGGATCCAAGCTGGTTCCAAATATGATTCAATAAGGAAGGCCAATGTGACCTACAGACCGATTATGGCCCGGTATATAAACTAGAACCATTTGACAAATTTCTTTCCGAGTTGATCTCAGGCTAATGCCAATTCGGTTTATACTCTAAACCGAACCGTGGCTAAATCTAACTCCACAATCTATCTCCTTTTTAATAGCATTTTCTTTCAGGAAATACCCATTTATTAACCTAACACTTCAATTATTACATCTTATTGTCATCTTCTTCTATTTCTATATTGCCCTAACCACTCGTTTATAATTCGTTACTATATCTGATTGAATTTAGATAAAGGTTTTAGATAAAGGTTTCAATCCTCTCATCTATTTCAATCTATATAATAAATAGGGGCACTGAATTCTCTTCCTAAAATAACAAGTGAGATGTTACATCACCACTTCCAACTATATTAGAAGGTTCTGATTAAATTACTCTAATTTTTTATACTTTTTTC
Source organism: Manihot esculenta (assembly GCF_001659605.2). Lineage (NCBI taxonomy): Eukaryota > Viridiplantae > Streptophyta > Magnoliopsida > Malpighiales > Euphorbiaceae > Manihot > Manihot esculenta. The sequence goes on from NC_035170.2 coordinate 8,352,451, forward strand.
TTTTAAAATTTCAAATACAAATATTTAGTAAAATACTATTTTCAAAAATATTATCCAATAGAAATTTATAGCATGGTTCAGCATTAGATTGACTCGATTTAAAACCGAATCGAATTAAATAAATTAAAAATTAAAATTTTATTATTTATAAAAATTAAATCAAATTAATTTTAATTAAAAATAAAATCGAATCACTCGGATCTAATTCGATTTAATCAATTTAAATTTTTAATAAATTTTTTATTTTCTATAAAGTATTTTAAAATTTAATTAGTATATTTTAACTTTAATATAATTTAATTTCTCTATTTTATTAAAAATAATATATTATTACTAATCAATTTATTTTTTAATTAAAATTAACCCAAATCAAAATAATTAAAATTTTTAAAATTAAAAATCAAACTAAACTGAAATAAATAAAAAATTCAATAAAAATTTTAAATTAATACGATTTAACCCATTTTTTTCAATTTAAATTGAATACTATTTATCTTTCGTCTCAATAGATTTTATTTTACTAAATACCATTCACCACTGGCGTCGGTAAATTTTACTAATCCCACTAAACAAACTTCGAACTTATGGATGCAGTCTATAGCGACGAGTATTACCTAATAAAACAATATATAGACGAGCAAGCGTAGCACTCGAGAACTCAACTCAGAGTCCAAACCCACTTCAACTAAGCCCGAGTCTGACTCCAATAAAAAAGTTAAGCAACAAGACAAAATAATTGAATGATAGATTCCTTACCTTTACTTTCAGCTCACTTTTTGTCCCGGAAAATGACGTCATCTGCAATTTCCATCAGCGGCAGCAAGCATTCCGGCGAGAATTTCCTTGCAAAAAAGTAAGAATAACTTGAATTCGACTGCCTCAATCTGTACACCAACTCCGTTGAGATCTCCTCTGCCTGGTATAGATATGGATGCCCATCAAAGCTGCCAGTCCAATTCACATTGGTTAGCGTGTAATGGCTGCAACCTCTGGGATCCGCCATCGATAGAAGAGTAGGGAAGTAGTGCTCTTCTGGATAGCAAGAATCTAAGTTCAAGCAAGGAAGTTTAAATTTTCTCCACAATTTCTCGTCCTTAAGAACAAGCACGGCGTGTCGTTTTGCTAAGACAAAGAACTGCGATCCCACCCTAAATTTCTCGAACGGTACTTCTGGTAACATAGCGTTCTCGCCTCTAGCATTGTACCGATCCTGCAAATTGGGATCTTGAGAGAGTATTTCGATGAAGCTTCTGTGCTGAGATTGAGCTGCGAAAGCTGCTCGGAAATTGTTGGTGGTGCCGAAGAGCGAACGGTACATATACTTAAAGGAATGGAGAGGAATACAATGCTGAGAAACAAGAGCAAAATAGAGGTTTAAAGGGTCATCCAAAATAGCGCGAGCAAGAAGCCTGCGCTCTGCAGATATCAGAGATGGAGAACCTCGTTCTGTTCTTTTGCTTGGAATGAATTGGGTTTTGAAAATCCCAGAGGAAGGAATTGAAACTTGAGCAAATGGGTCGGCGTGGATATAGATATTGCAGAGATGAGTATTGCCATGGAAGAAGCGTTCCCACAGAGGAGCAAAGGTGAGATCAGAGTTGGTAAGGAAAAGGAAAGCGATTTTTGGGGTGGGGTTTTTGGTAGCTAAATGGGAAATCTTTTTCCTGGGTTTAAGGGCTTTTCGAAACAGAGCAAAATCGTCGAGCTCTTCATCGAGGGAGATTTGGGGAGGAAGGATTTGGTAGATGAGTAAAAGAGAAAGCAAAAGGGCAAAACAGTAGATTATAGGGGATGAGAAGAACATCTTTAATTTGATCTAATTGATGAGACTGCTTCCGGTTTTATCAGAGGCTTACTGGCTTTAGCTTGGACGTTGAACGGATAAGGCTAAAACGAGAGAGAGAGAGAATACATGTAAGAATGTAGATGCTGCCATGCTTGCTGAAGCAAGTTAGTCCCTTCCATAGCTAAATAATTAGTTAAAAAAATATTTTAGAAATATTATTTAATAAACGCAATATATTTAATTTAGTTATTTTGTGAAATAGAAAGGAAAAAGTAAATAACTTCATATTTTTCAATTAAAGCAAATAATTCTTTTTTTTTATTGAAAAGAATTGCATTTAATGGTTGTTATACACAAAAAATAGTCTTAAAAAAGTATTCTTAACTTGGACAATTCATAACTCATCCATTTTAGAGGAAGAAAATCTTCCAAAAAGAATTTTGGCTACTATATCAGTTAAATAATTAACTTTACGAGAGATGCATGTGAAAGTTACTCGCTAAATCCGAGAATTGACATGTAGAATTGTTATCGCTATTGAATTAATGTCCCGTGAAAAAAAGAGGTTTGGAACTATAAAGAGCATCATTTAAAGCCAGAGAATCTCTCATATCAATGGATTGGATGGCTGCTTCAGATGTCCATTTGACTCTCTCAAGCACAACACAGGTTTTGACTGCAACAGCAGAGGAACACTATTTTTTTTTTAAAAGAAAATTACATTTTAATTATTTATATTTTTCATTTTACACTAAAAATTAAAATAACTTTTATTAAATTTTATAGTATAAATTTTTACACAGTTAACAATTTTAAAATTATTGTTAAATATGCTGAAGTGGCATCCCGACAGCATCACTATGTTTCACATAGTCAACATCATTTATCATATTTAATGTGGCATATTGATATTATGGCTATGTCATCAACATCATCCTTTTATGATTTAAGTATAAAAAATTTAAAAATATAAATTTTTAAATTATAAATAAAATAAAATTTCAATTCTTAATGATAAAAGTGTGTGACTTTTAAAATATATAAAAAAATAAAAAAATAATAAAGAAAATAAGAGAAGAGAAAAAAGAGTAGTGAAATAGAAAGGAAAAATGAGACGAAAGCAAAAGATTTTCTTTCTCTTCCTCTTTTCTCTTATGTCTGTCTATCTCACTTTACTTCTCTATCTATTTAATTCTCTTTTATTAACTTTATCTATCAGAGTAAATGAGAAATTTTGATCGAAAAGTAAAATGAGATAGAGAATTATAGGAGGGGGGAGAGAGAGAAAGAGACTTTCTCTATCACAATTGTCTCTTTCTCCCTCTCTATCTCACTATGTGTCTCTCTCTCTTCTCTCTCTCTCTCTTCTCTCCCTCTCTCTCCCTCTCTTTCCTATTTTCTTATTTTTTTCATGTATTTTGAAAGTTACACACTTTTACCATTAAGGGTTAGAACTTTATTTTATTTGTAATTCAAGAACTTCTACTTTTAAACTTTTGCACTTAAATCATAAAGGAAAAAATTGATAACATGGCAATGACGTCAATATTCCATGTCAAACATGGCAATGATGTGGCCATGCCATATTAACATATCTAACATCATCAGCCACTGGATCCCTAAATTGTTAACGGTGTGAAAGTTCAGACCCTTAAATGCAACTAAAGTTACTTTAGTCCCTAAAGTGTAAAAACGTGAAAATACAGGTAACTAAAGTGTACGTTTCCCTCTCTTTTTTATAATGCCATGAACATCAATCCTATACTGTCTACAATAGTCACAATTATAACAACACAAGGAAAATTGATCTTTTCATATGATATCACAATTAAGCTTAATGATTCTAAATGGAGGGGGATGCTAAACATGACCAAGTATATTCACAAATGTAGATATTAAAGAAGGAGAGGGATTAGTAAAAAACCATTTTGCTTAAACTGCCAAATATTAATGGATATCCACCATGAACCAAGTATAGCATCAGGCTCTACCTTATTAAATATGCTTCTGTTCATCTCTGTAACTACCCAGAAACTGGACCGCTACCGGTGCTAGAATTCAAATCGATTTAAGGTTGCCGAAACCCATAGCAAGCCTACTATACATCCTGTGTACCTGATAAAATCCCATACATGATCAACATTTTCATAAAAAAAATAAAACATTTCATATACCAAGCTCAACATGTACATGCATCAAAACTGTATACATAAAACCCACACTAGAGCCCTCATCAAATGCTCTAGTATGGTAACATTACATGCCTCAAGCTTGGTTCAACATAACTCATCATTAAAACTTTTACATAATAATCATGTTAACAGGGATTTACAAAAAACATATACTAGGGCCAAGCACAATTCTAATCCATTACATAATACATGTCAACAACTATTCTATTACAAAAAACTATACCAGCCATCAGCTGACTCTCCCAATGCTATCTTTGATCCTGCAAACCTGGGGTTAGGGGAAAGGGATAAGCTACAAGAGCCTAGTGAGCAGAACTATAAAAACAGTTTAATAAACATATGCTCATATGGAATGCGTCACAACACAAACAATTCACAACAAGATGGATTTGTCACTAGTAACCCTCTATATATCCAATGTGACTGGCCCTCGATGGAGCTCCTCAGGACTTTCGCTTAAACATAACATAATATATCCATAAATGCCAGGGGCATAGAATGGGTCTCGACCTGGACTTTCTCTTATCATATTGCCAGGGGCGTAGAATGGACCTCGACCTGGACTTCCATATCATATCATATCATATCATATCGAGGGCTAGTGGGTTATACAATATCCATCCACATCAACAGTAAAATTATGCAATGCATTATATTCGTGAATTCTAATGCAAACATCCTATAAACATGGCATTCGTGATGCATGAATATGCTCAAAAGTTTGATTACTTAAGAACAGTAAATTAGTTTAGTTCTACTCACCTCTGGCTGACGCTTGACTAATACTGTAGTAGCTGACTCACTGCTGGCCTCTACGGTCTCTCAGGTCCGATCCTACACAGGTGGACTCAGGTGAGGGACCAAACATAACTCTAACAAGACTCTAAACAACTCTCCAAAAACCCCCTAAAAACATCACCAAAACATGCATACAAAACAAGCAAAGGAAGGTTAGGCAGAGGACTTTTGGCGGCCGAAGGTCCTCTACAGATCCGAAAGTCGGGGTCTTTCGGGGGCAGATTCGGCGGTCGAAAGTCCTCCACAGATCCGAAAGTCAGAGACTTTCGGAGGCGGGTTTGGCGGTTGAAACTCCCTTACAGATCCGAAAGTGCATGCTTTCGGGGGCAGGTTAGGTGGGCAAAAGGTTGCCTCCCATGCAGGTTCGGCGGCCGAACCTGGGTTCTCCAGCTAGGCAGAACCCGATTCTGCCCTATGCATTTCAGCCCCAAAACTCTCAAATCCTCATACCCAACTTTCCACAATATGCATACTCACTCCAACATGCATAAGGGGTATAAAAACTAGCCTAAACCCCGACAAACAACAATAAAACACAAGAGGGAGCATACATTCATCAAAACCCAACTCATGCATTTTTAACCCTTAACCCTTTTTAAAACTTACTTAAGACATATAAAAAAGTAATGATCTACACTTACCTCTTGAAGATCTAAGGTAGATGTGACCCAAGCTTGGAGTTGAGGAGAAACGGTCTCCAAACTTTAAAATCTTGGATCCAAGCTTAAAACTTCAAAAATAAGCGAAAACTCATGAAAATTTGAAGGATTTGAAGGAAAAACATAAAATCATCGAAGGAAGGGCAAGAACTCATATTTGCCCGAAAATGGAGAGAGAAACTCCCCCATTTTCGGACTGGAGGCCTCTTATAGGTGGCTGGCCAGACCACCTTCGGGGGCCGAAGGAGAGCTCTCGCGGCAGCACCATGTTCGGCGGCCGAATCTGGATTTCCTCCAAAAATATTTTTTCTTTTTTTCTTTTTTTTTTTCTTCTTTTTTTAAAACATTTTTAACTCAAAAACTAACATTAAAACCATAAAATTTATTTTGTAAAAACCTTATTTTACCCTTCTAAGAGATTCCGGCATCTGAGATTCCGGATTCCAATGGAGATTCTTTCGGAAGGTTGGAATTCTGACGCCGGAGTCTAGCCGAGTATTGCAATCTCTTTCCAAATATATCTTTATATAATTACAACTGGAGTAAAAAGAAACGAACCATTTGAGTCCAACTAGAATCTTTCTAACAAAACTTTTTACTCTCTTAGGAAATTAGAAAGACCTTCAAAAAAATATATCTATCCATAAGGACTAATAAACCAAACCACTTTAACATAATGAAACTGGAAGAACATGCATTCCAAGGTCTATGGCTGAGATTGGCAAGTAGGACATCGAGGATCATCCATAATGCTCGCTTTTCTAAATTAGCCAAAACTAGTAAAGCATTATGGAGATACGTTAGAGAAAAACTTTTAGTTTAGGCATAAGTTGAAAGGACCAAATGCTCTTCCATACCTTTAAAGCACTAGAACTTGAAGGGGAAGGTTGGGCCTCTGAAACACAACTTAATAAATTGCATCAGATACTTGTACCCTGAATGAATCGTATATTATCCATTTCTCATAAAATGTCAAACCCAAGAATCCTTGTATCAATAGGTGCGCTGATATTGCAAGAATAGCAGAAGTATGCTAAACATTACAACCTATAGACCAACGGATGATTTCAATCAATAGCATGATGATCGAGTAAGTCTTCTACCCTATCAATTCCTTCAGGACAATTGCTAGGTTTGGGCATAATGAAATTAACTATTTGAGGTACCTGTGGTCTGTCCAAATATGAGCGTTTCTACCATCTCTAATATCATTTAAATGCCTTTACTAAGCAAATCTTAGTTTACCAATAAACTTTGCCAAATTTATAAACTATTCCTTTTATGGAATGCTTGCCAAAAGAATGATCAAGGAAAATAAATGCTCTTCAGAGTTCATGCCCATCTTAGCTTTCTTTGATCTTCATCACCTCCTAATTGGAAATTAAATATCAAACTATTCGACTTGGATAAAAAAAATTGTTTAGGTGTAAAAATATAGATATTGAGTAAGCATGAGTAGAACATAGAACTGACAGGATCATAATAGCACAACAAGCTTATAAAAGTAGCTTTTGCTTCTATAATTAGGTCTTCAACCTAATCATGTCCTATATTGTCACATTTCAAAACCCATTGACATAAATAAAGGATTTATTAGACTAAAATTGTACCAATCTACAGTAAGGGTAATTAGCTTTAGAGGAGGTACTAATTTAATCCCGAGCTAATTAGGGGAGGTGCTAGCCTATCCATAACTGCTTGACAAGCAATTTGTCTATAGGTAGAGTACTAAAAGTTGTGTTTAAAGGTCCAACTTGCATTTTATATAGAGTTATACATGTAAAGATAGAGTTAAAATAAGAATAACTAGTAATAATATTTTAATATCTTTTAGTTGTAATAACTGAATCATGGAAAGTCTAAATAAGAAAAGGGACGTATCTTAAAATAAAGCAGACAATGTGATAAGCAAGTCGGAATCAAATCACTCCCTGTTCAAAGATTTCTCGACGTACTAGCTTAAGGTGCTTGTTAAATCCGACGTACTTACCTAAATGAAATGGACTTTTGCATGTTAAAAGTGTAACTTTAGCAGATCAATCTATGAATATTGAAATTTTAACAATTAAATTGAAATATGGTAAAGAGTTTAGTAAGTCAAAGTGTGACTATGAAAAGTTTAAAAGTAAATTTCAAGTTTGGTCCTCCATTTTTTCCACCTCTTCACTTAAACCCTCTATGTGTCACCTAAATATACATGGAAGAAACGACAAAGCATGAAATAAAAGGTTGTCTTCATCTTCCCTCATGTTGGTCGAATCTATAGCATGGAAAAAGGCAAAACTTTTTTCTTCTTTTCACCCATTTTCTCCATGAAAACAAGATTTCCATTCATGAAAATTATCCTAAGTGAAATAACCAACGAAGGAACCATACAAAAGGAGGAAAGAATGAGAGAAGTTTAGGTGCCTAAGTGGTAAGTGATAGAAATTGATGATTAGATTAGAAAAACATGTTCTTCTATGCTTTCAATCTATTTTAGCTCTAAATGAATTAAAACTTTTGTTTTTATTATTCTTTCTAAAGAAAAAATTCAAAAGGAGGAAGGTACATCAAATGGCAAAGGCAAGAAAAAAAAATTAATGTGTATCTAAAGCTTTTGAAAAGAATTGTACAAAAGGTTTGGTATTTGTATGATTTTCTCATGGATATATAAAATTAAAAATTAATTTTGCTTGCTGTAAATATTCTATAAATATGTAATATGAATATTAGAGTGGTATTTGGAAGGTTTAAAGTAAATAAATTTAACATGAAAGTTAAAAATGCAAACTGGGCATAATAAGTTTTAACAGGGCAGTTTGTATTCGTAGCTTCATAACTCATTATGAAATTTTTCAAATTAGGGTTAAGATATACCAAACAAAATCTAAGACAATCAGTTAAAATTTTCATGAAGTGATCAAATTCTGAATCTACAGTTACATTTATATAAATTGTAAGTGAACTTAAACTTGTCATAGGGATAGTGCATTCAAAACAATCTATATTACTTATACCATAACTAATTTTATATTTAATGAAATGATTTAAGACTAGTGTCAAACAAATCTTTAGATATATACTTAAAATATTTCAGAAGATACTTAAGATTGAATCTGTATGCAAATATATACATCTGATATGTTTTTTAGACTAGAAATGAGTACCAATATGGACTGGTTAAAATCTGGTAAGGCAGCTTGTAAATAAACATTAATAACTTTAGTTAGGAAGGTCAGAAATAGATATACCATATATTGTTAAAAAATTAAGACATAAATACACAGTGTTCATGAAGAAAGTTTAATCAAATTTTATCCCTAAGGCACTTGAAATTGGGATGCAAAATCAGATAGAAATAAACCTATATCTGATTATTTACCAAAAAAGGATTAACATGCTAGTTTTGCAGCCAAATTACATATATACTAGCTTGACGTGCCTACTTTACACACGTGTTAGCTTAATAAATTAAAAATTTACGCATATATTTATGACTGAATATGGTCTATTATATACATATGCATGCTTTTAAGAACTCATTTTCATTGGCATACTTGCTTATAAATATATAGTTTAACGTGCTTATTTGTTTGAATATGTTAAGTATCTAAATGGATAATTTTGGTGCAAATAAATATTTGGTAGGAGTCGCAAAGTAGAATAAGAGTATGGCATGCCATATATAATTTAGCAATACTGCATCCTAATGGGCTACATGATATGATATTTGTAATATCCGGCTAGACTCCGGCATCGGAATTCCTACCGTCCGGCGGAATCTCGGATGTCGGAACCCTCTAGAAGGGTAAAATCATGTTTTTATGAAATGTTTTCATGTATTTTATGGTTTTTAAGTAAGAAAGAAATTGAGTTTTGAAAGAAAAAGACCATGGAAGGAAATCCAGGTTCGGCCGCCAAACCTCATGTTCGGCCGCCGAACATGGTGTAGTTTAGGGAGTACCTTTGGCCTCCGAAGGTGGTCTGGCCAGCCACCTATAAAAGGCCCCGTGTCCGGAAATGGGCGAGTTTTCTTCTCCATTTTCGGTCAAAGGTGAGTCTATGCCCTCCCATGGTTAGTTTTGATGGTTTCTTCCAATCTTTCAAGTTTTAACAAGTTTTAACTTGGTTTTTGAAGTTTTTGAGCTTTAGATCAAGTTTTGGAGCTTGGGGACCCAAGGAGTTTGATTTCTCCCATCTCCAAGTTAGGGATCATATCTCCTCTCGGTCTTCAAGAGGTAAGCATAGATCCTACCCTTCTTTTATGTTTTATGAAAGTTTCGAGGGGTTTTAAGAGGGTTTATTGCATGATTAGAGTATATGCATATGTTAGGGTTTATGTAAGTTTTATGGTTAATGTATGTTGTATGTGTTGCTAGATGTGATGTTGTTGGGGTTTAGGCTAGTTTGAGACCCCTATATGCTTATGGAGATATGTATGCATGTTTTTGTATGAGTTGGTCTGAGTTTGGAAAGTTGGGAGGCATTTATGCATGAGGGAGGCTGAGTTCTGCCACTTTGGGAGAACTCAGGTTCGGCAGCCGAAGCCATATTCAGTCGTCGAACCTGCCTATGGAGGTGGTTTGGCCGCCTAAGCTCACCCCCGAAAGTTTAGACTTTTGGCTCTAGAGGGGAGTTTCGGCCGCCGAACCTGCCGCCGAACATGCATGACTTTCGGATCTGGAGAGGGGTTCGGCCGCCGAAGGTGCCGCCGAAAGTCCCCTGTCCAGCATTCCTTTGCCTATTTTGCATGCATGTTTTGAGGTGTTTTAGGGGGTTTTTGGAGAGTTGTTTAGAGTCATGTTAGTGTATGTTTGGCACCTCATTCGAGTCCACCTGTGTAGGATCGGACCTGAGGAACCGAGGAGCCCAATAGTGAGATAGCTGCTTCAGAGTTAGATCAGAGTCTGCCAGAGGTGAGTAGAACTGAACTATGTTTTAAAATAATAAAGTTTTGAGCATGTTCATACATCACGAATGCCATGATATATTTTAGGTTGCTGCATTAGAATCTCACGAATATGTTGCATTGCATAATATGTTATTGATGTGGATGGATGTTGGATGAACCATTAGCCCTGAATATGATATGATGATTAATGAAAGTCCAAGGCTGCCCATGTCCACGCGTCCTGGCATTTGTTATGTATGATTTATGAAATTCCAGGGCTGCCCATGTCCACGCGTCTTGGCATTGTATTATGTTTAAGAGGAAGTCCTGCGGAGCTCCGTCGAGGGCCGGGCATATTGGATATGTAGAGGGTTATTGGTGACAAGTCCATCCGTGATGTGAATTGTCTACGTTGTGATGCATTTCACGAAAGCATAATTTACGTATAGTTCTTTTGTTCTGCTCACTGGGCTTTTTAGCTCACCCCCCTTTCCCTTAACCCCAGGCTTGCAGGTTCAGGATAGACCAGGGAGTCTTCAAGGTTGAAGTCAAGTTAAGTGTAATAGTTAGAGTGGACATGTATTGAAAAAATGATTTTATGCAATGTAATGTATAGAATGTTTTATGGTTTAGTATTGTGCTTGGCCCGAATGGTAATATTGGTCCCCTTGTACATGATCTTCTAATGAAATGTTTTATGATAAGAATTGATAGTCCAAGCTTGATGTATGTTATGTTAACCCACTAGAGCATTTGATGAGGGCTCTAGTTTGGGGTTTTATGTTTATGATTTTAGTGCATGTTTAGGTCAGGCTTGGAATATGGAAGGTTTTTAAATTTTTATGAAAATGTATGATCATGTATGGGATGTTATCAGGTATATAGCAGGTATAGGAGGCTTGTTACGGGTCCCGGCGGCCTTAAGCCGATATGAATCCTAGTGCCGGTAGCGGTCCGGTTTCCGGGTCGTTACAATATTTTTGGCACATCATGTGTCATAGTTCTTATTTTTTTAGCCATACAGGCATAATATTTAGCCTCCAGACCATACAGTTTGGTATTTTGTGCTTACAGACACAAAATTTTTTTTATCTAGATAGTCAATCCTGATAAGAGTTTATATAGGGGTTAAGATTTAATTATGTGATTTGTTAATACCTTACAAGCATGCATACATGATGGTTACATTAAACGATGCTTCATATGCTTGAACGATGTGATCAGGGTATGCTGGCCTGGGCAAATCGCTGGGCAGATTACTGGGCATATCACTGAGTGTGTCGCTGGGCACATCGCTGGGCATATCACCTGGTAAGTCCACGGGCGCATCAGCGGGCACATCGCTGGGCATAGCGCTTGGCACATTGCTGGGTGCATCAGTGGATGCATCGCCTTCCTCATGACCTGCGAGATGTGTGGTAATGGTGGTTTCTGGTTCTGATCTCGGCGGTGGAGGTGGCGACTGTGTTCTTGGCCGTTTTTGGCCGTGACCGGAGGAAGTGGTGGCTTCAGGTAGCATTTCGCCCGCAAGGTTTGCAGTCGAGGGTGGTGGCGGCGTTCTTTGCTGTTTCTTTTGCCGGCGATATGTCTGGACGGCCGGTGAGTCGGTGTGTCCCGTTGCTGGTGCAGTAGCCGGTGGCGTTTCGGTGCCGGTGGTGGTTGGTGGAGTGGTGTCCCATGCTTCATCGTCACTGTCATAGGGGATGGGTTTCGGCAGCCCTAGTTTCTTCCACATGAACGGTCCGCCGGTGGCCTTCATCTTAATTCGGACCATGGTGGTCTTGAGTTTGCCGGTGGGTGAGTGGTGGTCGGAGGAGAGAAATCTTGAAGAAGAAGAAGAGATAAAAGCAGTAAATTACGTAAAAAGTAAAGAATAAAAGAAAAGACTACTTAAAGTGATCTGGGTATGTGAACTGCCCTGATCATTTAATGCTGGCCCTCTGGATTCTTGACAGGGTGATTTGACCAGTGATTTGGGCAAGCAGTGGGCAAATCACTTGGCCAGATCACTCCTCCTTTTCAGTTGCTGGGCTGGTACTGTTCACGCCTTTTGCTGATGATGTGCTTGATTTTGCGATTGGCCCGGTGATTTGAGCAAATTATCTGGGCAATTGGGCAAATCACTGCCCCGATTACTTGGGACTATGGTACATTCAGTTGATTTGCCTGGTGATTTGGGCAAGCAGTGGGCAAATCACTGGGCAAATCACTGCCTCTGGGCTGCCTCCCAGTAGCGCCCTGTTTTCTGTCGTGGGCTAGACTTCAGTGTCTTGCTCAGCAGTCTTGGGAAGGGGGATCCAAGGGAACCTCCTCCACAACATGGACAGTAAAACCTTCATAGAATCTCTTCAAACGATGCCCATTAACTTTGAAAACTTTGCTTGTTTGTGGACTTCTTATGTCAACAGCTCCATGTGGAAAGACATGTTCAACCAAGAATGGTCCAATCCACCTTGACCGAAGTTTTCCAGGGAATAATTTGAACCTGGAATCAAAAAGCAAAACCTTATCACCAACCTGGAAGTGTTTTCTTGAGATGTTTTTGTCATGGAAGGCTTTGGTTCTTGCTTTATAATCCCATGAAGCTTCATATGCATCACGCCGAATCTCCTCAAGCTCTTGGATTTGCAATTTTCTGTGAACTCCAGCCTCTTTTTCATCAAAATTGCAGCTCTTCACAGCCCAATAGGCTTTGTGTTCAAGTTCCACAGGTAGATGGCATGCTTTCCTATAAATCAGCCTATATGGCGACATCCCAATTGGAGTTTTATATGCTGTTCTATATGCCCATAAGGCATCATTGAGGCGTGTACTCCAGTCCTTGCGATTTGGGCAGACCGTTTTCTCCAAGATGGACTTGATCTCCCTATTTGACACTTCAGCCAGCCCATTTGTTTGAGGGTGATAGGCAGTAGAGGTTCTATGGATGACATGGTGCTTCTTGAGGAGAATTTCTACTACCTTGTTGCAAAAATGGGTGCCTCGGTCACTGATTATGGCCTTGGGCAGACCAAATCTTGAGAAAATGTGGGATTTTACAAATTCACACACTGTTTTTGCATCATCAGCCCTTGTTGCTTTGGCTTCAATCCACTTGGACACATAATCCACAGCAAGAAGTATGTAGGTGTTGCCAAAGGAAGGTGGGAATGGTCCCATGAAGTCAATGCCCCATATGTCAAAGATTTCACACACCATGATGGGGGCTTGAGGCATTTCACTTCTTTTGCCAAGGTTTCCCATTTGTTGGCATCTTGCACATGACCTACAAAATAAATAAGCATCTCTAAATATGTTAGGCCAAAATAACCCACTTTCAAGTATTTTCAAGGCTGTCTTGCGTGCCCCAAAGTGTCCCCCACAACTGTAAGAGTGGCAGAAAGTTAAGACAGAAGAAATCTCATGATTTGGGATGCATCTTCAGATTACTTGATCTGCACAATGCTTCCATAGGTAAGGCTCATCCCACACATAATACCTTGCATCTTTCTTGATCTTGTCTCTTATGTGTTTGGGCAAATCAGTGGGCAAATCACCTGTGGCAAGGAAATTAACAATATCAGCATACCATGGTTCCTCTTCTTGGACAGCAAAGAGGTGCTCATCAGGGAAGGTCTCATTGATGGGGCATGGCTCCATTTCTGAAAAAATTCTGCTGAGGTGGTCAGCCACAAGATTCTCTTTTCCCTTCTTGTCATGAATCTCCAAGTCAAACTCTTGTAGCAACAATATCCAACGTACTAGCCTTGGTTTGGACTCTTTTTTCTTGATTAAATACCTCAATGCAGCATGGTCTGAGTATATGATCACCTTGGTCCCAAGTAGATAGGATCGAAACTTCTCCAATGCAAAGACAACAACAAGCAACTCTTTCTCCGTGGTTGAATAATTGCATTGTGCAGCATCTAGGATGCGTGAGGCATAGTGAATGACATGAGGAGAGTTACCTTTACGCTGTCCCAATACCGCTCCCACAGCAAAGTTGCTGGCATCACACATGATCTCAAATGGAAGGGTCCAATCAGGTGGCTGGATGACTGGGGCAGAAATTAGCAGTGATTTGATCAAATCAAAGGCTGTTTTGCAGCTGTCATCAAATTCAAATGGGATATCTTGCTGTAATAACCTGCACAAAGGCTGAGTTATCTTGGAAAAATCCTTGATGAACCTCCTATAAAAATCAGCATGTCCAAGGAATGATCTAATCTCCCTAATGCTGGTTGGATAGGGCAGATTTTTGATGGTGTCAATTTTGGCTTTATCTACCTCAATCCCTTTTGCTGAAACAATATGGCCCAAGATTAAGCCATGGCTGACCATGAAGTGGCACTTCTCATAATTGAAAACCAAGTTTGTCTCCAAACACCTTTGAAGTATCTTCTCCAAGTTGGCTAGGCATTCATGGAATGAGTTGCCATACACCGTAAAATCGTCCATGAAGACTTCAATGATCTTCTCCACATAGTCAGAAAAAATGCTCATCATGCACCTTTGGAAAGTGGCTGGTGCATTGCAAAGACCGAAGGGCATCCTCCTAAATGCGAAGGTGCCAAATGGACATGTAAAGGTGGTCTTCTCTTAATCTTCAGGTGCAACGGGAATTTGATAAAATCCCGAATATCCATCTAGGAGGCAGTAATGACTTTTTCCAGCAAGTCTTTCAAGCATTTGATCCATAAATGGCAAGGGAAAGTGGTCCTTCCTTGTAGCTGTGTTGAGCTTCCTGTAGTCCATGCAAACTCTCCACCCATTTTGCACACGAGTGGGTACTAGCTCTCCTTCAGAATTAGGGATAATGGTAATCCCAGTCTTCTTTGGTACCACATGAATGGGACTCACCCATTTATTGTCAGAAATGGGGTAGATGACCCCAATATCTAGGAGTTTCACTATCTCCTTCTTCACAACCTCCATCATTGGTGGATTCAGCCTTCTTTGTGCCTCACGAACAGGTTTGCACTCATCCTCCATAAGTATCCGATGCATGCATGTTGATGGTGAGACACCCTTTATGTCCTCCAAGGTCCACCCAATTGCCTTCTTGTGCCTCCTCAACACATCTAAGAGCTTTCCCTCTTCTTCTTGGCTGAGCTGGTTGGAAATAATTACTGGAAGTGTATTTCCAACTCCCAAGTAGGCATATTTGAGGTCGCTAGGCAAGGGTTTCAGTTCTGGTGCTTCCTTTGTCTGCTGATTTTCTGTCTGATTGCTGTCTGATTTGGGCTGTGATTTGGGCAGGTTAACTGGTGATGTGGGCAAATCACTCCCTGTCAAGTCTGTCTGCTCTAGTGATTTGATATGTGATTTGAGCAGATTATCTGGCAATGGGGGCCAAATTACTGGGCAAATCACCCATATCCAGCAAGTTACAGCAGTCTGCTGTTTTTTCTGCTTCAGTGATATTGCTGTCCACTTCTCCTCTCCTGCAAAGACCATCATAAAGTAAATTTTCTTGATCAAAATCAAAAATTTCTTAACTTAAATTATCAATAACATCAAGGCCATAAACAGGAGAAACATCATTGGGGAATTTCATGGCATCATAAACATTAAATTTGATAACTTCCCTTTCAAACTCCATAGTCAATGTGCCATCATGCACATCAATTTTTGTTCTTGCTGTACTCAAGAATGGTCTTCCAAGTAGGATATCAGAGGTGGTGTTGCTCTTGTCTTCCTCCATGTCAATAACATAAAAATCTGCTGGAAAGACTAATTGGTCCACTTGCACCAACACATCTTCAAGCACTCCTTTAAGGTAGACAACGGATCGGTCAGCTAATTGGATCATAATGCTGGTGCCCTTGAGTGTACCTGCATTCAACAAGTTAAAAATGGAAAGAGGCATGACATTTATTGAATCTCCAAGGTCACACATAGCCTTCTTTATTCCCACATTGCCTATTTTGCATGAAACCGCGAACATTCCTCTATCCTTGCATTTGGTTGGAAGTTTCCTTTGGATGACAGCTGAAACACACTCCCCCACACTTACCTTTTCACGTTCAGCAAGTTTCCTTCGGTTCGTGCATAGCTCTTTGAGAAACTTGGCATACCTTGGAATTTGCTTTACAGCATCAAGTAGGGGAATGTTGATTTCCACCTTGCGGAGTGTCTCAAGTATCTCTTTTTCTTCTTTCTCCTTTTGGGACCTTGCAAATCTCTTTGGGAAGGGAGGAGGTACCTTGAATTTCTCTGCTGGTTGCTGTTTCTGCCTTTGACTGGATTCTGCCTTCTCTGGTGGTTTGGGCAAATCACTTTCTGCCTTCTCTGGTGGTTTGGGCAGATCACTGCTGGACAGCTCAGTTTGACCAGCGATCGGGTCAGTTTCTACTAGTGAATTGGGCAAATCACTGCCCTGATCACTTTCTGGCAGAATTTCTTCCTTGCCCTGTTTTTGCAATTTTTCAGCCTTATTGTCTTGCAACTCCTTTCCACTCCTCAATGTGATGGCACTAGCATTTTGCCTTGGATTTATCTCAGTTTGGGAGGGTAGCTTCCCTTGAGACTCATATTTGCTCATTGAAGTGGCCATTTGGCTCACTTGTTTCTCAAGATTTTGCACGGTACTTGCTAAATTCTTCACAATCTCTTCAAGAGATTCATTGGAGTTCTGAGGTGCAGCTTGAGCTTGGTTCCTTTGCTGGTAGCTTGGGTATTGGTTTCCCCTTGCATAACTAAAATTTGGATGGTCCCTCCAGCCTGGATTATAAGTATTTGCATAAGGATCATACCTTCTTTGCCCATTGAAGCCTCCAACAGCATTGACTTGCTGGTCCTCCTCTTGAAGGGAAGGACATAGATCAGTTGGGTGGTTGTTGGCACATATTCCACATGTCTTGGGCTGCTGAATTTGCTGGACTTGTTGGGTTTGACTCACAACAAGGCTACGGACAGCATTGGTGAGTTCAGAAAGTTGGGTTGATAAAATGGAATTACTCACCTCATTTACATTCCTTGTTGGCAGCTCTTGGTCTCCAAATTGTTGAGAAGCTGCAGCCATGGAGGAAATTAAGTCCCTCATCTCTCGAGGTGATTTTTTTCAATTGTTCCTCCACAGGCTGCGTCAATAAATTTTCTCTCTGAGGGTAGCAATCCTCCATAGAAGTACTCAATGAGAGATTGGTCAGAAATATCATGCCGAGGGCAGCTTGTGCACAACTTTTTGAACCTCTCCCAGTACTCATACAAGCCTTCAGAGTGCTTTTGCTTTATGCCACTTATTTCTCGACGGATGCCTATGGCTTTTGAGGTTGGAAAGAATTTTCTCAAGAATGCTCTTACCATATCAGCCCATGATGTGATGGATCCGGGTGCCAAGTAGAATAGCCATTCTTTGGCATAGTCTTCAAGGGAGAAAGGGAAGGCTCTAAGCTTGATATCGTCTTCTGGAATGCCTTGGGGTCTCATGGTTGAGCACACAACGTGGAATGCCTTCAAATGCTTGTGAGGATCTTCATTTTCTAGGCCTCTGAATTTAGGAAGGAGATGAATCAGACCTGTCCTTAGCTCGAATGGTGCTGTCAATAGAGGATATTCAATGCACAAGGGTGCTTGATCTCCTGCTGGTTCAGCTAACTCTCCGAGAGTTCTTTCCCGTGGCTGAGGTGCTTGGATGGGCACGTTTTCAGCTTGTATTTCAGCTTCTACATGTGCAGCAGGTGGTGCTGCCATTGCTGGATTTTCTGCCATAACCAGAAATTCAGTTTCTGGTGCAAATTTAGTAGTAGTAGGTGCGGTGATGGAAGTTTCTGCTGGTGCAGAAATTTCTTCAGCAGGGGCAGTAGGTGGTCTGTGAGGTGGAGTTGTTGATGAAGATGGTTTTGAGGCTTGGTTCCTCAAATTTGCTTGCTTCCTTAAGCTCTTGGCGGTTTTCTCAATCTCCGGATCGTAAAGAAGAGTGTCTTTACGGCCAGACCTGGTCATAAAGGGAAAATACGTTAGTTTAAATTAAGTCCCCGGCAACGGCGCCAATTTTTGATAGGCGGTTGTCGAAGCCGTCAAAAATAAACCTATTAAACAATCAACAATAAACTTGTAGATAGTGGCAATAGGGTCGAACCACAGGGAATTGACACCAATGATTTTCCTAATAATGACTAGGTCAAGTAAATAACAAGTAATTAAAAGAGGGGGGTTTTGAGTTGATGGATTAACACTAAATAACAAAAGAAAGCAATAATTTAAAGATGAGTAAACCAATGGATGAAAAGCTTCTAGTTGAAGTGTAATACCCGGCTAGACTCCGGTATCGAAATTCCTACCGTCCGGTGGAATCTCGGATGTCGGAAGCCTCTAGTAGGGTAGAAACATGTTTTCATAAAATGTTATAAGGCATTTCATGGTTTTAAGTATGAAAAATTAAATGAGTTTTTGCATGAAAAGTCCTTGGAGGAAAACCCAGGTTCGGCCGCCGAAAGTCAAGTTCGGCCGCCGAACATGCATGCGTTTTGGAGGCACGTTAGGCCCCCGAAAGCATGAGTGAGGGAAGACCAGGTTCGGCCGCCGAAAGTCAAGTTCGGCCGCCGAACATGACATGCATGCGGAAGCACTTTCGGCCCTCGAACGTGGCCTGGCCAGCCACCTATAAAAGGGTCACTTAGCCGAAATGGGCGAGCTTTCTCCCATTTTCGGCCACAGCTAGCTTCCGACCTCCCTCTCCCCAGATCTAGTGTTCTTTCTTCAAATCTCCTCCATTTTTCTTGAGTTTTCACCTCACATTGCAAGTTTTGAGCATTTAAGACAAGTTTTGGAGCTTTGGGAACTCAGGAGCTCATTTGCTTGGATCTCCGAGTTTAGGTCATCTCTCTCTCGATCTTCAAGAGGTAAGAGCCGATCTTAAGCTCATTGTATGTTTTAAGTAAGTTTTAAGTGATTTTATGGGGTAGAAATGCATGTGTAGGTTTTTAGTGAGTGATGGATGATTTTTGAGTTTATGCAAATGTGGCTTGCAAATGCTTGTGTATGTGTGTTGTAGTTGGGGTTTAAGGTAGTTTGAGACCCCTAGGAGCTTGTATGCATGTTTTGGTTGAGTTATTTGCATGTTGGAAGAGTTAGGAGGCAAATGTGCATAAAGGAGCCAAGTTTCTGCCCTTTGGCAGAAACCAGGTTCGGCAGCCGAAGGCACTTTCGGCCGCCGAACATGGCTGGGGAGGCAGGCCTTTCGGCTGCCGAAGTTGCCCCCGAAAGGAGACTTTCGTCTCTGTCTGGGACTTTCGGCCGCCGAAGGTGCCGCCGAACCTATCTGACTTTCGGCTCTGGAGGGACTTTCGGCCGCCGAACCTGCCGCCGAAAGTGCCCTGTTCAGCCATTTCTTGCATGTTTTTATGTAGTTGTTTTATGATGTTTTAGGGGGTTTTTGGGGAGTATATTAGAGTTATGTTTATGTATGTTTGGTCCCTCATTGGAGTCCACCTGTGTAGGTTCGGACCCGAGGAACCGAGGACCCCAGCAGTGAGCTAGCTGCTACAGAGTTTGTCAGAGCTAGCCAGAGGTGAGTGGAATAAACTTTAAGTTTAAAATAAATGAAATATGAATTTTGAGCATGATCCATGCATCATGAATGCCATGAGATATAGTAGGTTGTTTGCATTAGTATTCACGAATATGTTGCATTGCATTTATGATGTTGATGTGGATTGGTCATTGGATGATCCTTTAGTCCTCATATGATATGATGATGTTATGGCATGATATGGTATGGAAGTCCAGGTTGCACCCATTCTACGTCCCTGGCACGATGTAAGAGGAAGTCCAGGTTGTACCCATTCTACGTCCCTGGCACAGTTGGACTGTATGATATGTTATGTTATGTTAAGAGAAAGACCGGTTGTACCCATTCTACGTCCCGGCACAGTTGGACTATGTAGAGGACTATAGGTGACAATACCACCCGAGATGTGATTTGTTGTGATGTGTTGCATTTCATGAAAGCATGAAATTTTAATATATGATTTCACTATTCTGCTCACTGGGCTTTGTAGCTCACCCCTCTCCCCTAACCCCAGATGTGCAGGTACAGGGTAGACCAGGAGGTTAGCCAGAGTTTTGAAGTATGTTTATGTAATAGTTAGATTGTGGACATGACAATTGTACTATGATGTAATGTAAGAGATTACAGTATGTTATGTAATGAGGTATATTGAGGTTATAGATGTGCTTGACCCTATGAGTATTGTAATCCCTTGTTGATGCATGATCTTAGATATTTGATGATACAGATGTTAGCCAACTCAACACATGTATATCGCCCATTGGGGCATTGATGAGATCCCACTGAGGGGTCAAGTTTATGATTATGTTAGTGCATGCACAGGTTGAGTTTGGTGTATGAGGAATGAATGAAAGAAAAGTTTTAATTTTTATGTATGATTGTTGATCATGTATGGGATTAAACAGGTTTACAGGTTACATGTCAGGCTTGCTACGGGTCCCGGCGGCCTTAAGTCGACCCGGATCCTAGCGCTGGTAGCGGTCTGATTTTCGGGTCATTACAAAATGGTATCAGAGCCCTAGGTTCATATGGTCGGACCTAGAGTGTCGGGCTCATAGATGTTATAGAAGGTCAAGCACAATAGGAAGATCATGTCCACTAGGATAGGATGTGGAGTCCTGTCTTGCATGATGATGTGAAATGCCATGACTTTATGCATGTGCATTAATGATATGCTATGCTATGTGATGTATGTGATGAGGGTTCATGTGTGCCCACATGAACCATATGATGCTAATGCTTGCTTGATGTGTACTGTTTTTCAGAAAACAGGATGAGAGGAACTCGTCGATCTGCACGATTGACTGGAGTGCCACCTGAGGATGAGGGCACGAGCGCCCGTCCTCCTACGTTGCCTAGGGCAATGTCTTGTAGAGCCAACAGAGAAAGGGTGTCAAGGGACCCTAGAAGGTCTTTTGATGTTAGCAGAAGGGGGACAGATAGAGGAGGAAGTTCTTCAGATGTGAGGGAGGTTACAGAAGAGGATCAGAGGAGGGATGGGAACCTGGATGTAAGCATGGAGGAAGAGGGGACAGGGGAATCTCAGGGAGGCGTTCAGGCCTCGGGGTATGGTTTTCCACCCCATTATCCACCCTTCCCACAGGGTTCAGGGTATCCGATGGGAGGTACCTCGAATTACTCCAGCTTTAACCCCTACCCTACCTACATGCCTTATCCACCTTTCTATCCACCCTAGACACAGTACCCAGCTTATCCACCCTCACCTTTCTATCCGAACCCGGCAAACCCCGCTTTGGGGAATGCTGCACCTCCACCTCCACCACCTACAGAACCAGCAGCCCCAGTTACTCAACCTCCTAGACCTAGCTCAGCTGATGGGAGCAAGGTAAAGATGACAGATTACCTCAAGCTGGATGCTCCCAAATACGAGTCAGGGGATGACCCCTTTGAGTATCTGAGAGTGGTGAAGACAATCACTGATGAGCTAGGGGCTAGTGACAGCAGGGCCATTCAGATGGCAGGGTTCACCTTAAAGTGCAAGAAGGCACGGGAATGGTTCAAGTGTTATGTGGACCCGAGGCTAGACGGTATGACATGGGAAGAATTTGCGAATGAGTTCGCTGGATGGGCTTTTCCAGACAGTTCCAGAGAACTGAAGATGATTGAGTTTGAGCAACTGAGGCAGTCAGAGCACATGGGTGTAGAGGAGTTCACGGATAAATTCTTGGAGCTATTGCCTTTTTCAGGGCAAGCTCTAGATACAGATACAAAGAAAGCCAAGAGGTATGTTATGAAGCTGCATTCCAGGTACTCCTCGTTGATTCAGTCAACTGAGAGAGAAAGTTTCCACACTGTGGTGGATATAGCTCGAAGAATGGAGGCAAGTGCTATAGTTGAGGGGTCAGTGAATGTAATACCCGGCTAGACTCCGGTATCGGAATCCCTACCGTCCGGTGGGACCTCGGATGTCGGAAACCTCTAGAAGGGTAAAACTATGATTTTATGAAATGTTTTCATGTATTTCATGTTTTTAAGTAAGAAATTAAATGAGTTTTTGCATGAAAAATCTTTGGAGGAAAACCCAGGTTCGGCCGCCGAACTCCGAAGTTCGGCCGCCGAACATGCATGCTTTCGGAGGGACTTTAGGCGCCCGAAAATTTTGAGTGAGGGAAATGCAGGTTCGGCCGCCGAACTCCAAGTTCGGCCGCAGAACCTTGCATGCATGCGGAGGCACTTTCGGCCCCCGAACGTGGCCTGGCCAGCCACCTATAAAAGGGGCACTTAGCCGAAATGGGAGAGTTTTCTCCCATTTTCAGCCGCAACGAGCCTCCGACCTCCCTCTCCCAAATCTTGTGTTTTTCCTTCAATCCCCACCATTTTCTTCGAGTTTTAAGGTTCCACAAAAGTTTTTGAGTGTTTTTAAGCAAGTTTGGAGCTTGGAAGCCTTGGAGCTAAATCCCTCCATTTTCCGAGCTAGGGTCGTTCTTCCTCTAGATCTTCAAGAGGTAAGCTTCGATCTATGCTTCTTTTATGTTTTATGAAAGTTTTATGCAAGTTGATGGGGTAGAATGCATGTTTAGGCTTGTTGTTAGGTTTATGGGTTTATGTTGTGATTTGAACAATGTATGTTGGAAATGTGTTGTTTGAAGTGTTGTAGTTGGGGTATATTATAGTTTGAGACCCCTAGGTGTGATGTATGATGTGTATGCATGTGTAGAAACAAGTTTATGCATGTTTTGAGGCGTTTTGGAGGCTGTGGACACAAGGGAGCCAAGTTTCTGCCCTTCGGCAGAAACTCAGGTTTGGCCGCCGAAGTGACTTTCGGCCGCCGAACCCCCTTGTGGAGGCAGTTTCGGCTGCCGAAGCCTGCCCCCGAAACTCAAGTTTCGTCTCTGTCTGGGAGGTTCGGCCGCCGAAAGTGCCGCCGAACCTGCATGACTTTCGGCTGCAGAGGGACTTTCGGCCGCCGAACCTGCCGCCGAAAGTGCCCTGTTCAGCAATTTCTTGCATGTTTTCATGTGATGTTTTCAGGATGTTTTAGGGGGTTTTTGGGGAGTATTTTAGAGTCATGATCATGTATGTTTGGTCCCTCATTTGAGTCCACCTGTGTAGGTTCGGACCCGAGGAACCGAGACCCCCAGCAGTGAGCCAGCTACTTCAGAGTCTCTTCAGAGCTAGCCAGAGGTGAGTGGAATAAACTCTAAGTTTTAAAGCAAATTAATGAAATGTTTTAGCATGATTCACGCATCATGAATGCCATGAGCTATATTAGGTTGCTTGCATTAGAATTCACGAATATGTTGCATTGCATACTTTGATGTTGATGTGGATGAATGTTGGATGATCCATTAGCCCTTGTATGTCATGATAGCCTATGTGAGTCCAGGTGTGCCTGCTACGGCTCTACGCCCCTGGCACTATGACTGATTATGGAAGTCCGGGTGTGCCTGCTACGGCTCTACGCCCCCGGCATGTATAAGTAAGAAAGATAGGGGCTAAATGGTGACAAGTTCATCCTTGTTGTGAAATGTTTGTGTTATGGCGCATACATGAAAGCATGATTTAAATTGATGTTTTATTATTCTACTCACTGGGCTCTAGTAGCTCACCCCACTCCCTTTATCCCCAGAGTTGCAGGTACAGGATAGATCGGGAAGTCGGCTAGAGTGAAGTTAAGTCATGTATGTTGTAATAGATAGTAGTGGACATGAACATGATGTAATGAGCACTTATGACCATGTAATGTAATTAATGATTTGATGATGTATTGAGGATTATAGTAGTGCTTGACCTAGAGGTGTGTGAATCCCCATTATGTACAGAGTATTTAATGAGTAATGATGTTAATGACCATGATTATCCAAGCTGATATGTATGATGATGATACCCCATTGGAGTATTTGATGAGGACTCCAGTGTGGGGTTTATGTATGATTTTGTGCATGCACAGGTTTTGCTTGGATAAGAGAAAAGAAAATTTTTTACAGATCATGCATATGTTGTTATGTATGGGATTCCACAGGTTACAGGAGGTATGTAGGCTTGCTACGGGTCCCGGCGGCCTTAAGCCGATCTGGATCCTAGCGCCGGTAACGGGTCGGATTTCCGGGTCGTTACAGAGTGGTATCAGAGCCCTAGGTTCATATGGTCGGACCTAGAGTGTCGGGCTCATAGATGTTCTAGAAGGTCAAGCACACTGGGAAAATCATGTCCACTAGGATAGGATGTAGAGTCCTGTCTATATGATGATATGATATGCCATGATGATATGCATGTGCATAAATGCTATGATGTGATGCTATGTATGTGATGAGGGTTCATGTGTTTCCACATGAACCATATGATGCTAATGATTGCTTATACTATGTGCTGTTTTTCAGAAGATAGAATGAGAGGAACTCGTCGATCTGCACGATTGACTAGAGTGCCACCTCAGGACGAGGGCGCTGATGCCCGTCCTCCAGCATTGCCTAGGGCAATGTCCAGTAGGTCCAACAGAGACAGAGTAGCTAGAGACCCTAGAAGGTCTTTGGATCTGGGTAGAAGCAGATCAGTAAGGGGAACAGTGCAGGGAGGAATGTCTGAGGATATGGAAGTAGATCAGAGGAGGGATGGCAGTCTCGGTGTGAGCATGCCGGAAGAGGGCATGGGAGAATCAGAAAGAGGCATTCAGGCCTCGAGTTATGTCCAGCCACATCACTACCCACCCTATTCACACCATCCAGGGTATTCGATGGGAGGTACATCGGATTACCCCAGTTTTAGCCCTTATCCTCCACATATGCCATACCCACCTCACTACCCACCATACTCTCAGTACCCCACGTACCCACCTCCACCTCCCTATACCAGTACAACAAACCCTACCCCAGGGGATGTTGCACCTCCACCACCACCAGTACCTACTGTCCCGGAAACACAAGTACCCAAACCTACCTCATCTGGAGGGAGCAAGGTCAAGATGACCGATTACATGAAGTTGGGTGCTCCTCAGTACAGAGCAGGCGATGACCCATTTGAGTATCTGAACAGGGTCAAGACTATTACAGATGAGATAGGGGCTGATGACAGTAGAGCCATTCAGATGGCTGGGTTCACACTGGAGTGCAAGAAGGCACGTGGTTGGTTTAAGAACTATGTGAATCCGAGAGCGGACAGTATGTCCTGGGAGGAGTTCGCAAATGAGTTTGCAGGATGGGCTTTCCCTGCGAGCTCTAGAGAGCAGAAGATGATAGAATTCGAGCAGTTGAGGCAGACTGATCAGATGAGTGTGGAGGAGTACACAGACAGGTTCCTGGAGTTGTTGCCATATGCTGGGCAGAATTTGGACACAGATCAAAAGAAGTCAAGTAGATATATTATGAGGCTGCACTCCAGGTATTCCTCTTTGATACAGTCAGCAGAGAGGGAGAGTTTCCATGCCATAGTGGATATGGCTAGGAGAATGGAGGCTTGTGCCATCGTTGAGGGGAAGGTAAAACAGTCAGTGGCACAGTCTTCTGGTTCCAAGACCCCAGGTGGGGAAAGGTTAGACTCTTCTTCTCTGAGTGCAGCAGTTGCAGGCAGTAAGAAGTGGGACAGAGGCCACAGGAAATCTAAGAAGAATAAGTTCTGGAACAAGATCAAGTCAGGTCTGGGTTTAGGCAGTGGCTCAAGCTCTGGCGCAGAGGTTACAGCATGTATGAGATGTGGGAGACCACACAAGGGAGTATGTCTGGCAGGGACAAACACATGTTTCAGATGCGGACAGGCGGGTCATTTGGCTCGAGACTGTCCTAGAGCAGTCTTTGCAGCACCGTCTCAGCAGACAGCCTCCGGCAGTGTGGTGCAGCCAGTAGCTCCAGCCGCAACACAGGCCAGTGGCAGAGGCAGAGGGAGAGGGTCAGCCTCTTCATCAGCAGGATACAGAGGTGAAGGTCCATCAGCTCCGGCACGGATCTTCACTATGACTCAGCAGGAGGCCAACACATCCAACACCGTGGTGGCAGGTAATCTCATCATTGGTTGTTCTGATGTGTATGCCTTAATGGACCCGGGTGCATCTCATTCTTTTATTGCTCCGAGAGTCGTGGAGAGGGTAGGATTGATGGTCTCTGGGTTAGAGTGTCCCCTATGGGTCAGTGGACCCAAGTGTGACCCGTCAGTGGCAGAGGCAGTCTGCCAATGTAGTCCAGTTTTCATAGAGGGAAGATGCCTTTCCGCCGACCTTGTGGTTCTAGATTTGACAGATTTTGACGTCATTCTAGGGATGGATTGGTTATCGACCCATGGTGCTACCTTGGACTGTAGAGACAAGGTAGTCAGATTCAGAGATCAGGATGGGTCAGAGGTCGTCTTCAGAGGAGACAAGAGGGGTACACCTAGAGGTCTGATCTCAGCTCTTCAGGCTCGTAGGTTGCTTAGGAGGGGATGTCAGGGGTTTCTAGCTCATGTGAGGGAGTTAGATAGTCATGTCAGAGAGCCCGCCTCAGTGCCTGTGGTGAGTGAGTTCTTAGATGTTTTCCCAGACGAGTTGCCAGGGTTACCACCTGCTAGGGAGATAGAGTTCGAGATTGAGTTAATGCCTGGTACCAGACCGATCTCTATCCCTCCCTACAGGATGGCACCAGCTGAATTGAAAGAACTGAAGGAACAGTTGCAAGAGCTGGTAGATAAGGGTTTCATCCGACCGAGTACTTCACCTTGGGGTGCTCCGGTTTTGTTTGTGAGGAAGAAGGATGGATCCCTAAGACTTTGTATCGACTACAGACAGTTGAACAAGGTCACTACCAAGAACAAATACCCTTTGCCGAGGATCGACGATCTATTCGACCAGCTAGCAGGAGCAGGTTGTTTCTCCAAAATAGATCTGAGATCAGGGTACCATCAGTTGAGGATAAGGAATGAAGATGTACCGAAGACAGCTTTCAGGACCAGGTATGGGCACTATGAGTTCCTTGTGATGCCGTTTGGGTTGACTAACGCCCCTGCAGCATTCATGGACCTCATGAACAGAGTATTCAGTCAGTATCTGGATCACTTCGTTATTGTCTTCATAGATGATATCTTAGTGTATTCCAGAAATGCAGAGGAGCATGCCCATCACCTGAGGACAGTTTTGCAGACCTTGAGAGAGCATGGCTTGTATGCCAAGTTCTCCAAGTGTGAGTTTTGGCTTAGGAGCATTTCATTCTTGGGGCACATTGTGTCAGAACAGGGTATTGAAGTAGACCCCAAGAAGGTAGAGGCTGTAGCTAACTGGCCTAGACCCACCACAGTGACCGAGATCAAGAGTTTTCTGGGTTTAGCAGGTTACTACAGGAGGTTCGTTCAGGACTTCTCAAAGATTGCTGCTCCTATGACCAAATTGACAAAGAAGAATCAAAAGTTCATATGGACCGATCAGTGTGAGGAAAGCTTTGAGGAGCTTAAGAGGAGGTTGACTTCAGCACCGGTGTTAGCTCTGCCAAAAAGTGATGATGACTTCTCAGTATATTGTGATGCGTCCCGTGTGGGACTGGGTTGTGTGCTAATGCAAAATGAGAGGGTGATCGCTTATGCTTCTAGGCAGCTGAAGAAGCATGAGCTGAATTACCCCACACATGACCTAGAGATGGCAGCAGTGATCTTTGCACTCAAGATGTGGAGGCATTACCTTTATGGGGTAAAGTGTGAGATCTTCACAGATCATAAGAGCCTGCAATACATCCTGAGTCAGAGAGAACTGAACATGAGGCAGAGGAGATGGGTAGAGCTGTTGAGTGACTATGATTGCAAGATTCAGTACCATCCGGGTAAGGCGAATGTTGTGGCAGACGCCCTAAGCCGGAAATCACTCGGCAGTCTATCCCACATTTCAGCAGAGAGGAGGCCGGTGGTGAAGGAGTTCCACAGACTTATGAGTGAGGGATTACAGTTGGAGTTGTCTGGCACAGGTGCCTTAGTGGCTCAGATGAGAGTGACACCCGTGTTTCTGGAGTAGGTAGCTCAGAAACAGCATGAGGACCCAGAGTTGGTCAGGATAGCCAGAACGGTTCAGTCAGGCCAGAGTAATGAGTTCAAGTTTGATGATAAGGGGATCCTCCGCTTCGGGAACAGATTATGTGTGCCAGATGACATTGGTCTGAAGGGAGATATTATGGGGGAAGCCCATAATACCAGGTATAGTGTTCACCCTGGAGCCACCAAGATGTATCAGGATCTGAAGAGAGTGTATTGGTGGCCAGCTATGAAGAAGGACGTGGCACTGTTCGTGTCAGCCTGCGATGTGTGTCAGAGGGTGAAACTAGAGCATCAGAAGCCGGCTGGAATGCTTAACCCGCTACCTATTCCAGAGTGGAAATGGGAGAATATAGCTATGGACTTCGTAGTGGGGTTACCGGCGACGTCCAACAGATTGGACTCCATATGGGTGATTGTGGACAGACTCACCAAATCTGCTCACTTCATCCCTGTCAGGAGTGGTTACTCTGTGGACAAGTTGGCGCAGGTGTATGTAGATGAGATTGTCAGACTGCATGGGGTCCCGGTATCTATAGTGTCAGATAGAGGGCCCCAGTTCACCTCCAGGTTTTGGCGGAGTCTGCAGAACGCTATGGGTACCAGATTAGACTTCAGTATTGCCTTCCACCCACAGACAGACGGACAGTCAGAGAGGACCATCCAGACAATAGAGGATATGCTCAGAATGTGTGTGCTAGATTTTGGCGGTTCTTGGAGGCAGCATCTACCTTTGGTGGAGTTTGCCTACAATAACAGCTATCATGCTAGCATAGGGATGGCTCCATATGAAGCTTTATATGGGAGGAAGTGCAGATCACCTATCTGCTGGGAGGAAGTAGGAGAGAGGACTCTTGCGGGTCCGGAGTTAGTAGAGCTTACCAGCAGGGTGGTACCCATAATCAGAGAGAGGATCAAGACTGCTGCTAGTCGGCAGAAGAGTTATGCAGATATCCGCAGAAGACAGCTAGAGTTTCAGGAGGGGGATTTGGTTTTGCTCAAGGTGTCTCCTATGAAAGGAGTGGTTCGGTTCGGGAAGAAGGGTAAGTTGGCTCCACGGTACATCGGTCCTTTTGAGGTGCTTCAGAGGGTCGGTAATGTGTCGTACAAGCTAGACTTGCCTGCTTCGATGGAGAGAATCCATCCGGTTTTCCATGTTTCTCTGTTACGGAAGTACGTGTCAGATCCGAGCAAGGTTCTTAGTGAGCCTGATGTAGAGATCCAAGAGGATCTCACCTATGTAGAGCAGCCAGTGCGGATTCTTGACACTCAGATCAGAAAGTTAAGAAACAAGGAAATCCCAATGGTGAAAGTCCTTTGGAACCACCACAACATAGAAGAATGCACTTGGGAGACACGGGAGTCTATGCTCCAGCAATACCCCCATCTGTTTTGAGGTGAGTGTTAGTTGTTCTATGTGTTGCATGTATGATATATTGTATGCTATGTTGTATGTTATGATTGATGCCATGCTTTGTATGTTAGTTGAGGAACATTCGGGGACGAATGTTCTTAAGGGGGGGAGAATGTAATACCCGGCTAGACTCCGGTATCGGAATCCCTACCGTCCGGTGGGACCTCGGATGTCGGAAACCTCTAGAAGGGTAAAACTATGATTTTATGAAATGTTTTCATGTATTTCATGTTTTTAAGTAAGAAATTAAATGAGTTTTTGCATGAAAAATCTTTGGAGGAAAACCCAGGTTCGGCCGCCGAACTCCGAAGTTCGGCCGCCGAACATGCATGCTTTCGGAGGGACTTTAGGCGCCCGAAAATTTTGAGTGAGGGAAATGCAGGTTCGGCCGCCGAACTCCAAGTTCGGCCGCCGAACCTTGCATGCATGCGGAGGCACTTTCGGCCCCCGAACGTGGCCTGGCCAGCCACCTATAAAAGGGGCACTTAGCCGAAATGGGAGAGTTTTCTCCCATTTTCAGCCGCAACGAGCCTCCGACCTCCCTCTCCCAAATCTTGTGTTTTTCCTTCAATCCCCACCATTTTCTTCGAGTTTTAAGGTTCCACAAAAGTTTTTGAGTGTTTTTAAGCAAGTTTGGAGCTTGGAAGCCTTGGAGCTAAATCCCTCCATTTTCCGAGCTAGGGTCGTTCTTCCTCTAGATCTTCAAGAGGTAAGCTTCGATCTATGCTTCTTTTATGTTTTATGAAAGTTTTATGCAAGTTGATGGGGTAGAATGCATGTTTAGGCTTGTTGTTAGGTTTATGGGTTTATGTTGTGATTTGAACAATGTATGTTGGAAATGTGTTGTTTGAAGTGTTGTAGTTGGGGTATATTATAGTTTGAGACCCCTAGGTGTGATGTATGATGTGTATGCATGTGTAGAAACAAGTTTATGCATGTTTTGAGGCGTTTTGGAGGCTGTGGACACAAGGGAGCCAAGTTTCTGCCCTTCGGCAGAAACTCAGGTTCGGCCGCCGAAGTGACTTTCGGCCGCCGAACCCCCTTGTGGAGGCAGTTTCGGCTGCCGAAGCCTGCCCCCGAAACTCAAGTTTCGTCTCTGTCTGGGAGGTTCGGCCGCCGAAAGTGCCGCCGAACCTGCATGACTTTCGGCTGCAGAGGGACTTTCGGCCGCCGAACCTGCCGCCGAAAGTGCCCTGTTCAGCCATTTCTTGCATGTTTTCATGTGATGTTTTCAGGATGTTTTAGGGGGTTTTTGGGGAGTATTTTAGAGTCATGATCATGTATGTTTGGTCCCTCATTTGAGTCCACCTGTGTAGGTTCGGACCCGAGGAACCGAGACCCCCAGCAGTGAGCCAGCTACTTCAGAGTCTCTTCAGAGCTAGCCAGAGGTGAGTGGAATAAACTCTAAGTTTTAAAGCAAATTAATGAAATGTTTTAGCATGATTCACGCATCATGAATGCCATGAGCTATATTAGGTTGCTTGCATTAGAATTCACGAATATGTTGCATTGCATACTTTGATGTTGATGTGGATGAATGTTGGATGATCCATTAGCCCTTGTATGTCATGATAGCCTATGTGAGTCCAGGTGTGCCTGCTACGGCTCTACGCCCCTGGCACTATGACTGATTATGGAAGTCCGGGTGTGCCTGCTACGGCTCTACGCCCCCGGCATGTATAAGTAAGAAAGATAGGGGCTAAATGGTGACAAGTTCATCCTTGTTGTGAAATGTTTGTGTTATGGCGCATACATGAAAGCATGATTTAAATTGATGTTTTATTATTCTGCTCACTAGGCTCTAGTAGCTCACCCCACTCCCTTTATCCCCAGAGTTGCAGGTACAGGATAGATCGGGAAGTCGGCTAGAGTGAAGTTAAGTCATGTATGTTGTAATAGATAGTAGTGGACATGAACATGATGTAATGAGCACTTATGACCATGTAATGTAATTAATGATTTGATGATGTATTGAGGATTATAGTAGTGCTTGACCTAGAGGTGTGTGAATCCCCATTATGTACAGAGTATTTAATGAGTAATGATGTTAATGACCATGATTATCCAAGCTGATATGTATGATGATGATACCCCATTGGAGTATTTGATGAGGACTCCAGTGTGGGGTTTATGTATGATTTTGTGCATGCACAGGTTTTGCTTGGATAAGAGAAAAGAAAATTTTTTACAGATCATGCATATGTTGTTATGTATGGGATTCCACAGGTTACAGGAGGTATGTAGGCTTGCTACGGGTCCCGGCGGCCTTAAGCCGATCTGGATCCTAGCGCCGGTAACGGGTCGGATTTCCAGGTCGTTACAGTGAAGCAGTCAGTGACCCAGTCTTCAGGGGTTAAGACCCCAGGCAGAGGAGGACCAGGTTTCTCTTCTCAGAGCTCAGGTAAGAAGAGGTGGGATAACACCACCAGGAAGCCGAAGAAGAATAAGTTTTGGAACAAGTTGAAGTCCGGTCTGGGATTTGGCGGTGGCTCGAGCTCAGGCTCAGATGGTACAGAATGCCAGAGATGCGGAAGACCGCACAGGGGAGTGTGTCGAGCTGGGACTAATACATGTTTTAGATGTGGACAGGAGGGACACATAGCTCGGGAGTGTCCTAGAGCGCCTTTTATGGGCCAGCCCCAGCAGACAGCTTCTGGTAGTGTGGCACAGCCAGCAGTTCCAGCCACAACTCAGGGCAGTGGCAGAGGTAGAGGGAGAGGGGTAGCCTCTTCTTCTGGTTCCCGAGGTGAAGGTCCATCAGCTCCAGCCAGGATCTTCACCATGACTCAGCAGGAGGCTAACACATCCAACACCGTGGTGTCAGGTAATCTCGTCATTGGGTGTTCTGATGTGTATGCATTAATGGACCCGGGTGCATCTCATTCATTTATTGCTCCGAGAGCCGTTGAGAGGTTGGGTCTGATAGTCTCTGGGTTAGAGTGTCCCCTATGGGTCAGTGGACCCAAGTGTGACCCGTCAGTGGCAGTGTCAGTCTGCCAGTACAGTCCAGTTTTTGTGGAGGGAAGATGCCTCTCCGCCGACCTTTTGGTTCTAGATTTGACAGACTTTGACGTCATTCTAGGGATGGATTGGCTATCTACCCATGGTGCTACCTTGGACTGTAGAGGCAAGGTAGTCAGGTTCAGAGATCAGAACGGGTCAGAGGTCGTCTTCAGAGGAGACAAGAG